>NC_135501.1:99302148-99602148 GCF_052857255.1 Amblyomma americanum
CAACATTACTTTGATTTTCTGCATGTTAGTGTTTGATCATGTCCTGCAGTTCATCTGCTCTTTGACATATTAAGACAATGTCATCAGCGAATCGAAAATTCATGAGGTATTTTCTCTTAACTCGTATCATTATTGTGTTCTAAAGCCACGCCTCACAACACCGCCTTTAAAGAGGCGGCGAATAGCATTGGCGAGATAATATGTAGCTGCCCGACGCCCTTTCTATTAGAATTTTATTGTTGACTTTTGAGTATTTTGTAGATGTGCACTGGCTATGAATATCTTGCAATATTTTTAATAAGACTCTTCAACACACTGATTCTGGAATGCATGCATGACTGCATAAATTTTGACTGATTCAAATGATTTCTCCAAATTTTTAAATGCAATATATCAGAGTATCACCTGATTGAGAGTGTGAATAAGGTCTTTTGTCGAAAATGCAGTCACCACGTTCTTCTTCTCCTAGTTACGCTGCTCTCGTGGTTTCAGTCTCACTCTCCGGAGATGTACTCCTTTGCCATTTTTAATCAATTTCTGTTGCTTCCTAGACTGCGGAAAGTGTACTTAGTTTCCTGCACATATATTCGTAAACGGTCCTCGATTCACCGTCTGGGTCGTGAAGCGTGCTTTGGGGCTCATTCCTTCAGGTACTTAGCCATAATTTTCAAGGCCTAATCGAAAATTAATATCCTACTTTCTGATAAATTTATTCTTAACACTTCCTCATACAGCTCTATGAATACGTCCATAAACACTCGGGAAAGAGCCTGTCTGCCTGCCTGACGTCCTTCGTAATAGCATGAGTTCCTTTCTTTTTACGGGACCGCCGCCGCGGTGGCTGAGTGGTTATGGCGCTCGACTGCTGGCCCGAAAGCCGCGGGTTCGATCCCGGTCGCGGCGGTCGAATTTCGATGGAGGCGAAATTCTAGAGTCCCATGTACTGTGCGATGTCAGTGCACGTTAAAGAACCCCAGGTGGTCAAAATTCCCGGAGCCCTTCACTACGGCGTCTCTCATAGACTGAGGTGCTTTGTTAGGTTAAATCCCTATAAACTCAAACTAAAACTTTACAGGACTCCTAGTACCTTTGCGTGTATCCCTGTGCGCTAGTATCTGGGTGCGCAATGGCGGAATGACTACTGATATTACAATCTAATGAAATGCGTGTTCTTTGTTTATGCAGGCTATATATTTTTTCTTTGTGATCTGCTTACTTCTCTACATGCTGACTGATGGTGGGAATATGGTTTGTTGTCGAGTAGCACTTCGAAAAGTTCTTTGACTCAAAGGCAGGAATCATCAAAGTCATCATCATCAGCAGCAGCAGCATTACTACACCCACCGCAGGGCAAAGGCCTCTCCCATGTCTCTCCAATTAACCCTATCCTTTGCCAGTTGCATCCACCCTTTGCCTGCAAATTTCTTAATCTCATCCGCCCACCTAACCTTCTGCCGCCCCCTGCTACGCTTACTTTCTCTTGGAATCCACTCCGTTACCCTTAAGAACCAGCAGTTATCTTGCCTTCGCATTACATGCCCTGCCCAAGCCCATTTCTTTCTCTTGATTTCGACTAGGATATCATTAACCCGTGTTTTTTCCCTCACCCACTCTGCCCGCTTCCGGTCTCTTAACGTTACACCTATCATTTTCCTTTCCATGGCTCGCTGCGTTGTCCTTAACTTAAGCTGAACTCTTTCCGTTAGCCTCCACGTTTCTGCCCCGTAGGTGAGTACCGGTAAGATTAAGCTGTTGTGCACTTTCCACTTGAGGAAAATTGGTAAACTGCCACTAATTATCTGCGAGAATTTGCCATATGCGCTCCACCCCATTCTTATCCTTCTAGTTATCTCCCTCTCATGATCCGGATCAGCTGTCACTACCTTCCCTAAGCAGACGTATTTCGTCACAACTTCTAGGCTCTCGCTGCCAACTGTGAACAGTGGTTCCCTTGCTAGGCTGTTGAACATTACCTTGGCTTTCTGCATTTTAATGTTTAGACACATCGATCTGCTCTGCCTGTCTAACTCATTGATCATGATTTGCAGTTCACCTCCTGAGTGACTCAGCAAGGCAATGTCATCAGCAAATCGCAGGTTATTTAGGTATTCTCTATTTATTCTTATTCCCAACTGTTCCCAATTCAGGCCTCGAAATACCTCCTGTAAACATGCGGTGAGCAGCATTGGCGAGATCGTATCTCCTTGCCTGACACCCTTTCTTATTGGAATTTTATTGCTGACTTTATGGAGAATTACAGTAGCTGTGAAGTTGCTGTTGCTATATATATCTTCCAGTATTTTGACATAAAGCTCTTCTACCCCCTTGATTACGCAATGACTGTATGACTGCTGAGGTTTCCACAGAGTCGAATGCTTTCTCGTAATCAATGAAATCTATATATAGAGGTTGGTTATACTCTGCGCATTTCTGTATCACCTTATTGATAGTGTGAATATGATCTATTGTGGAATATCTTTTCCGAAAGCCTGCCTGATCATTTGGTTGATTAAAGTCTAACGTTGCCCGGACTCTATTAGAGATTACCTTAGTAAATACTTTGTAGGCAACGGATAGTAAGCTGATCGGCCTGTAATTTTTCAAGACCTTGGCGTCTCCCTTCTTATGAATTAAGATAATATTTGCATTCTTCCAAGCTCCTGGTACAGTCGAGGTCATAAGGCATTGCGTATACAGGGTGGCTAGTTTTTCTAGCACGATGTCCCCTCCATCCTTCAACAGATCTGCTGTTACCTGATCCTCCCCAGCTGCTTTTCTCCTTTTCATTGCTTATAAGGCTTTCTTTACTTCATCTTTCGTTACTGGCGGGATGACGCATTGCCGTGCACTGCTGTCTTTCTCATTAACGCTCTGAGTACATTGGCTACTGTACAGGTCTGTGTAGAACTCTTCGGCTACGTGAACTGTCTTATCCGTATTGCTAATGACATTGCCTTGCTTGTCTCTTAATGCATACATCTGGTTTTTACCTATGCCCAGTTTCCTCTTCACTGCTTTTAGGCTACCTCCGTTCTTTAGAGTAGGCTCGATTCTCTCCATATTAAACTTCCTTATGTCGGCTACCTTGCGCTTATTTATTAACTTTGATAGCTCTGTTAATTCTATTCTATCGGTAGCGTTAGACGCCCTCATGCTTTGGCGCTTGTTAATCAGATCATTAGTCACCTGAGATAGCTTCCCGGTATCCTTTCGAACTGTCCTACCACCTACTTCTACTGCGCACTCCGTAATTATTGATGTCAGATTATCGTGCATTGAATGAACATCAAGGTCGTCTTCCTCAGTTAAAGCCGAATATCTGTTTTGCAGCGCTATCCTAAACTCCTGTGCTTTCCCTCTTACGGCTAACTCGTTAATGGTCTTCTTCTTCACTAGCTTCTTCCGTTCCCTCTTCAAGTCTAAGCTAATTCTAGACCTTACCAAGTAGCAGTAACCTTAGTGAGTACCTTGAAAACAACGAGTAGTAAGCCTATTTGTCTCACATTTTTCAAGTCATTTAATATACCTTTTTGATTATAGCATACGTCCAGGTGTCCGTGCACGCTAAAGGTCACGAGACACTTCGTATACCTCGTAGCAAACTTCGCTGGCACAGTTTACCCACAGCCTTTCAACAAAGCTGCTTTCAGTTGCGTGCCACCTGCACATTTTCATCAGTGGAATTCTTGCACAGCTTTCTTTATTTCCTGTTTCGTTGTCTCTGAGATGCGAAATTCGTCGACACCACGGAGTGCCTCACAGGCTTCGTGAATATATCCTTTGATGTAGAGATCTATGTAGAAATATTCAGTACATTAACCATGCTATCTAAAATGGTTAGACACTGCCCTCGTTTTCTATTGGCGCGTGCATGTTTCTTGCTAATGCCTTGCTGCCTCTCCCACATATATTTGAGAACAGATTCATCAAATATTGGTGAGCTGGTTTCTCCCATTCACTCGAAACTACAATACCCCCTTCGCATCGTAAGAAAGCACTGGATTCGCGGCCATGCCCAGGATCCACATAACATTCAAGCGGATGCTATGACTCATCTTCATACATTAGACGATCCGCCACCTTCCCATCTTCCCCCAGATCCGCTCATGTCCCATGTTTCCGATTCCGAAGTTCTGCGCCAGCGAACACGCGCACTCATTCCTCCGTATTAGCACCCACTCCCCCGTAGTCTTACTCGGCAGGAGGAGGTATCCGTGCGCCGGATTGGGGAGGGGGCGGCTCTGACACCATCTGTCCGTCATCGGTGGCGTGCCGAAAATCTGCCAGTGCCTGACAGGTGCCCTCACTGTAGCGCTGCACCGGACATTTGTGATGTGGGGCACTTGTGGACGTGTCCAGCGAAGGCTGCTATTAGAAAACGGCTCCTCAGGGAGGTGGGCCTGCGGTGGAACCGCGAAAGTGACTACGTGAAGTGGATTATGGACAACCGTTTCATTAACAACCTCTGCGACTGCCTCAGCGCAACGGTTGTTCACTCCTTCTTTTAACTTTCAATCCCGTGCATTCCTTGCCCCCCCCCTTTCCTTTTTCAACTTATGCCTTATGGCACACTTCTCGAATAAAAAAAAAAGAAAGCATTAGTTTGCCAAACCTTGTACTTGTATTTACCCGTGAGGGTAAAACCCAGTTGAGAAAGTAGAAAGTGGTTTCTGGAAATCTGTTTCTGAGGAAAGGAAATGACACAGTTCGGGTATCATGGCGGATACCCGAACCCCGCCGTAAGGGAAGGGAGTAAGGTGGGAGAGAAAGAAGAGAGAGACGGTTGCCGTAGTGGAGGGCTGCGGAGTAATTTCGACCACCTGGGGATCTGTAACTTGCACTGACATCGCACAGCACATGAGCGCCTTTTGCGTTTTGCCTACGGCGAAAAATTCGGACGCCGGAGCCGGGTTTGAGCCCGGAACCTCCGGCTCACTAGCCGAATGGCCTAATCTAACAACGGCGGGAGTGTCAAGACAACCTCAGACTTTAATGAACAAAATGATCAGGCAAGCTTTCGCAAAGGGTATTGCGCAATGTATCATATTCACTCCATCAATCAGGTGATAGAAAAATGCGCAGAATATAACCAACCCCTATGTATAGCCGTCGTTGATTACAAGAAAGCATTTGACTCAGTGAAAACCTGAGCAGTCATACAGACATTGAAGAATCAGGGTGTAGAAGAGCCTTATGTCGAAGTACTGGAAGATATATATAGGAACAGCACTGCTACCATACTCCTCCATAAAGTCAGCAATAAAATTCCAATTTGAGAGGGAGTCAGGCAAGGATACACGATCTCGCCAATGCTATTCACCGCCTGTTTACGGGGGGTATTCCAAATCCTGAATTGGGAACAGTTCGGGATAGAGTTAATGGAGAATACCTAAATAATCTGCGATGCTCTGATGACATTGCTTTGCTGAGTCACTCAGGAGTTGAACTGCAAAACTTGATCAATGAGTTAGACAGGCATAGCACAATGGTTGGTCTAAAATTAGCATGCAGAAAACCAAAATAATGTTCAACAGTACCGCAAAGGAACAGCAGTTCACAAATGGCAGCGAGGTGCAGCTGGAAGTGGTAATGATCCACTTAGGACAGGTAGTGACAGCTGACCCAGATAGTGAGAGGGAAATAACTAGATAGATAACAATGGGGTGTAGCGCATAGGGTAGGTTCTCCCAGATCATGAATAACAGGTAACCGGTGTCCCTCAAGAAAAAAATGGACAACAGCTGCATCTTACCGGCACTGACCTACGGGTCAGAAACGTTTAGGCTAACGAAAGAGCTTAACTGAAGTTAAAGACAACACAGCGATCCATGGAAAGAAGAATGATAGGTGTAACGTTATGAGTCCGGAGGCGGGTAGAGTGGGTCAGGGAACAAACGCGTGTTAATGACATCCTATTCGCAATCAAGTTAAAAAAATTGGTTTGGGCAGGGCATGTAATATCAAGTCAAGATAACCACTGGTGCTTAAGGGTAACGGTGTGGATTCCAAGAGTAAGCAAGCGTAGCTGGGGATGGTAGAGCGATAGCTGGGCGGATGAGATTAGGGCGTTGGCAGGCATAGGGCGGGCACAGCTGGCAAAGGACAGGGTTAATTCAAGAGACATGGAAGAGGCCTTTGCCCCATAAATGGTGTAGTCAGGCTGATGATGATGATGATGATGATGATGATGATGTCCAGGGGTCTCTAAATAACAATCACTCTCACTCAGCGCGTCCTGCAAGACACTTCTGTTGAGCTCTTGCAGTTTAGGAGGTTATTGCTATCGACGTTCACCATCTAAAGCGTAGGCCACCTCGGGCGTTATTTTTACAAACAGCGCAAACCTTTGAGAGGAGGGGTTTCGGCTGCAGGGCGATATAAAATTTGACAGATTTGAAAACTCGCGCAGTCTGGTGCTTCTGTAATATTGATCTCAGGCTCCCCATGCTCGTCGGTCGCCTGACATATGTGTGCGCTGCCTCAATAAATTTGTTTATTCAACATAGGCAAGCCAATAACAGGAACGCCCATGTTTTCATAGCGCTCGTATTTTAACAGTTTTGGACGGCATCGGCCGCACATGTTAGGGGAATCGTTTTTGGGTGGCTATGTTTAGCAGTTAAAGGTGAAAGTAAAACCTTGCGCGAACACCTACAGAGATTTCATACCAAATAAAAGGAACAAAAAGTTTCATTGTTGTTGCGTCGCTGGTTCTGCACAAACCTGCCAACTGCTGAAGATCTGCTCAGCCGGTTTAGATGAATGTCTTATAAAAGGATGATAAAGAGGTGTGTAATTTGAGTGAGTTGAAAGTATGATCTCTCCGTATCTTTTTTTTTGGCTTACGCTACAGCTCTACATTCATATAATCAACCAGTGACTTCCCATGGCTGTACTTAAATATGACCAGTTATTGCAGGAAGTCATTGCATAACCAGCCGTTTTAAGAGTTGCCACTCATGTCCACAACGGTCTGCTTACTTTTTCGTTGAGGCTATTTTTAATAAGTAAGCTTGAGTCTATACGGTTGGGAACTCAGAACTTAAGAAGCCAAAGTTTCGCGATTTAACAGAACAGCTATAATAGTTGCTATTCTGTTTACGCAGAAATTTTTAACATTTCATGTCACTTGTCTCTTAGGCTACCGCATACGCCCAGCTGCGACACACAGCCAGTGACGAGGCCCCTACTGGAGCCTCCTACGGCCTCGGTAAAGGAGGAAGAAGGGGTGGTACCGAACGCCTCTTGCTATTATTATTTTTATTTAAAATTTTTTTAATCACTTGGCTACAAATACCACAGTGTCCATTTCCTGCGTGCGTTATGCGTCTCCCGCTTTATTTCGGAGTTTCTTCTTTTTGTTTACTTCTCTATTCGCTAACATTCATTTTATTTTCGTCTATGAAAAATTCCATCTGAAAAACTCTCTGTGCACCCATTTCTTGGCCGATTCCCCTATTTGTTGGCACGTCCCGTGGAATGAGGTTAACCACAACAAACGCAGCGGCTCTGCCGCTTTTCGGTGTTTTTTTATTTTTGTGAGCTAGCCGGGATCTTGTCAACCGTCGGGATAGCGGGAACACGTTCACTGCACCCTTCCGTCCTTGCTGTCGAGCAGAGTGCTGCACACCGAGTTGGTTACTTGCACGCAGCGGATGTGGAGCTTCCAGATGATGCTGAAGACTCCACGTTTGCTGCGACGGACTCCGACTGCAGCTGCGCACTTTTTGAGTAGCACCGACAGAAAAGGAATTCGGACAGAACATCAACAGCAGGTTAGTCACCTAAAAAGACTGTTGACAGAACAGGGGTGTTCTCCGTGACCTTCGTACTAACAGCACCGATAGCTAATTTGAATATCATAAACAGACAGCTACTGACGCCCTTTCTCGACGAGGTGGTTCCAGAACAAGTTCGAGATACAGAATCAATACTCGGAAGAATATCATGACCGTAGATGCGAAATATTAGGCATCGGTCGGCAATATTAAAGAAATTGGTGTGCATGGCGACTTAGCACTCGGCTCCTTTCTTGCTCATGGAATACAGACTGCCACTGGTGCCATTACGAATGTTTACCAAGAGATACGTTCGACCTCCGGACGCCGATCCATTCTTCGGCCCGGATCGTCGACGGTTATCGTTTTGTCCGCTCCAAGTTCGTAAAATCGTAAAGCCTTATACTGAAGAAGATGTTGAAAGACAATTCAACGCATCAAGAAGCGGCTGGGGCTATTTGTTTACGCAAGCGTCGCTCCCGAAGCAGATGCCTGGGGTCGCAACACAAGCCTAGTTTAGGTAAACCAGACTCGCAGCAAGCGTCGACTCTGTGGCCACAGCAGCACGAGACTGAAAAACATGCTACGCCTGCTGCAGTGACACAAGTTGTCGCGAACGCATGTCATATGCTTTTGAAATATCGGCCTCCCTTGATGTTGAATGGCCTGTTGTACCGTCAAAGGCCATTACCCTGGCGTGCCGCAGTTGGGTTGCAACCCGAGCTATTAAAGTCGACATGTCCAAAAATCTGCAGGTGAAATGTATGCTGAAAAAGCTTGTTAATTCGGTGCGGGTGCTGCTTTCTGCTATGAACACTCCAACAGCTAGAATTGTTGTTCACTTTTTGGACGCTCTTGATCCGCTCGTGGTGCGCTGCAGTTACCATGGCGCGGGAAAGATCTCCTCGGTGTCTGTGACAATGCACTTGCTGCGTAGTGCAGTGATGCAGTTTAATACCCGGAGCCTGTGTTGGTCGCCTCACCTTCTTCAGACAGTGCGTCCAGAAGTACAACTTCACAGGAATTGTTATATATAAGACCAACGTGCTTTCTGCATTCTGTCTTTCTGGGTAGGCACAGCTGTGGTCTCGGCAAGACGATCAAACAAACAAAGTGTAAATGTACATACGCCGAGATATTGCGCACATCTGTCCAGTTATCCAGCTACACAATACCAGCCACTAGATCTGCTTGACATTTGCGCTAAAAGAGCGAGTCTTCCGTGTAAACGGCTGCTACATTCTAGGAAGAGATGACACTGACATTTCATACATATTTTCGGCGATCCAGTCTTGCACTACTCCTTATATAATTGTATGCAACTACATTGCTCATCATCCTTAGGGAAGATTTGTAGTAGCAAATAACATACGTAGAGACCTGGCCAACTTTATGCACACTCAAGATTTCGTCAATATTACGACGGCTTCATTTTTTTCTCCGTGGAACATCCAAAAGTAGCAGTTTAGATATCGTATTTGTTTCAACTAGTCTACGTGCTTTTATTACCAGGTGAAGCGATGCGGAAACACGTGATAGTGTCCACATACCGGCATATGTACGCGTCAAGTTGTACGAGTCTACCACTTCGTTCCATGTGCGATGCCCAAGCTGGCACGCCTTTTGGTCATCCATGAAGACTTCCGTTCTGAACCTCAACTCACTATCGCAAATGGAGGACTTAAATACGCCTACTCTCGTTAATACCATGCGGTATGAACAGTACGTGCGCCTACGCAGGACTGTTCAATATGCATGGAATTCGAGAGGTCATGCGCAGTCCCTCGGTGCGCCAGAAGAAATTAGAGAAAAACAAAAGCCATGTACTATTTCGCCCTGCGTCGCCGAGCTCCATGAAAAATAAAGCGCCATCTCGAGAGGTTAGGGAAGCAGCGCTGGAGTCAATTTTATTTATCGCTAGATCCTCGCAAGTCGCTATAGCGAATTCTGAATGTTGTCAGTATGTTGCGTCCACCTTTATTAGAAAGGCAAGCTTTCCGTGCATTAGTCCTTTACCAATGCCGCACTGAACCAGAGGTTACGAAGTATTTCTGCATAATGGTTGTTAATGCATGTCAGACAACATAACCCAGTTCGGAGGTTTTTGCTCCACCTTCACGGAACGACCACTACGACTTGCTCCTCACAATGCTGAATTAGACGCCGATCTTGCCTAGTGTAAGCATTCATCTGCACCTGGTTCTAATGGCATTTCTCACTCAATGCTCTCTCTCACCTTGGTATGCATTGCAAATCTCCGCTGCGCAATTATTACAATGAAACTTGCGTTTTTAGGAAATTTTCAGAACACTAGAAGATTAGCTGCCTGCTTGCTCTTTCGAAGCCTGAAAAGCCTGCTTATGAACTTACCTTGTATCAGCCAGTTTTCAACAAATTTATACCACTGCATACTAAAAAGATTTTGCGCCAAAGAACACAAACAAGAGAGACGACGACACCACGGGTCCTCACTTCAACTGTTTAATGAGGGTGAAAGCACT
Source organism: Amblyomma americanum (assembly GCF_052857255.1). Lineage (NCBI taxonomy): Eukaryota > Metazoa > Arthropoda > Arachnida > Ixodida > Ixodidae > Amblyomma > Amblyomma americanum. The sequence continues at coordinate 99,312,428 of NC_135501.1, forward strand.
CGACATATATAGCCTTCCAAAATCCCCGCGCATGCGCACGCTCAGAAGGCAACATGGAAGTAAAAGCCTTATCAGAGTAGGCGCGATTGAAACTTCAGCTCAGTCTCGTAAAAAAAAAAAACCGGTGTGACACTTACACAGTTCGGACCCGTTTTATCGATTTAGAAGGCTTCCAATATTTCACACGATGTCCGCTGTCTACCTCTACCTAGAACCCTCGCATCGCGGAACCGTGGATTAAGGCCGGTGCAAGCCCTGCAGTGATCCACAAGTCCCTCACCTTCATTATTTTTCATATCTTTTGCATGCTCTCTAATCCGGTCGTTCACACAACGCCCCGTCTGTCTAATGTAGGATCTCCCGCAGGACAATGGAATTTCATATAGGACTTTTCAGGCGCACTTTATGAAACGCTGCCCATGCTTTTTCTGGCAGCCAATCATTTGACTTTCGCAAGTTATGCGACGGCTTAGCTGGGCAAGCTTTTGGGGAGCGGAGAACACCACCGGTACATTATCTCGACTAGCCACTTTATTCAGGCTGTGCGTGAATTTATGGGTGTAGGGGAGCACTACAGGCCACTCTTTTCCCTTCGACTCCACTCTGCTTACCCAAGCATTCAACTTCTTCAAAAGCGTTCCTGCCACAGGGTCCAAGACCGACTCAGGGAAGCCGGCTGCAATGAGCTTGTCCAATTGGTTGTTAAAACTGTTTTGCACCTCATGCACACACGACTTCCTGAGCGATCACTCCGGCAGAGGTTCGCGATGCCTCTTTTCTCTTTGAGTGGACCGAATTGTACGGCAGGAGCCCTTTTTGCGCAAGACGGGAGTAAGCCCAGCAGATGTGCCCATCTTAGAGCTAACTGTATATCTAAAAACTGAAGCATACCGTTATCCGGTAGCTAATTAGTAAAACTTGGCCCTTTCCCGAGGTTTCTAAAATCATCTCCTCAGGTTTCTAAAATCATCTGTAGCCTGTAAGCCTCATTGTAAGCCTCATCTGTAAGCCTCATCTGTAGCCTGTAAGCCACACTGTAGCCTCATTCGACACGGGGCATTGCTTGTTTAAAACCACTAAATAGTCGTCCATGTAACGAAACACTTTAAAGACTTTGTCATTATTAAAATGGTTAAAACAATCGTGTAGATAGCGATCAATAGATAAGATAAAAATACTCTGGAGATACAATTCTAACAGGGCTAAAACGTTATCAGCAGTGATACCAGCGGCGTTTTACAAAGCCACCGGGCCGCTATCGTCTATGTAATCTTTAACAGAGGCAAAAATGTCCGGATAGGGCACTGGATAAAAAAGGTCTTCTACATCGACAGAAAAAACATAACCTATGTCACTCCTCTGTTCGAAAAAATGGGCTACTTCCTCTGAACTTTTTGTAAGAAAGGGATCAGTTAGAACGAGGCTATTCAAACTTCTCTGAAGGAACTTGCTCAATGCTAACAATAGTACGGAATGGAGCTTCGGGTCATTATTCGGGTTGCGACGCTACAATCTGTTGCAGCGTTGTCAAGAGGTCCAAGAAACCCCATCGCCCGTTCGGCGCGAGGCCTTGCTCGTTGGACAATTTAAGGAAAGGAAATGACGCCTGCCTCTCGTATCTCGGTGGACACCCGAACCGCGCGGTAAGGGAAGGAAAACTACCAACTGCGAATTAAAGGTTAATTGACTGCCAAATGATAATCTCAACGCTAACTACTAATTATAGATAAATGAACTACTAATGTATGATTAAATGTTAACTATTCAATAATGGTAGCTTAATCATTTCGAGTTACTATTAAGTAATGACTAGTCTTACGAACAGTTAACTAGTTTTAGTTGCTGAATGTAACGGACGCCGGAGAGATCTATGGCCGCGAGTATGAGCCATTAAAGGCTTTCGTCTTAAAATAGAATGCTATGAGAACACTCGTGAACATATTAAGAAGGCCAAACACAGCACTGGACTTCAAATTCTAGGAGTAAGAAAACGAACCGCCTTAGGATTTTGCACGTACTTGAATCGGAACCAGCTTCATGCGCCATTGCATGAATTTTGGCATCATAAACATCTGTCAGAATCTTGGAATGTTGCAGGCAGATTAAATTTCGTATTTCTTCCATTCTTAGTGGCAACACTCGGCAAAATAAATTATTAATTTTGAGTGGGTAACTCTGCAGATAATGATGCTAGCTGTAATAGATACCTTTATTTGGAACACAGTCTACAATTGAACTATATATATATTCAAATATTGAATGGCTTGTCTAGTATTTGCCGCAAGTCGTGATAATGCGCAAAAATTTTCTATTGAGGCCAAGATTCTGTAAACTTTAGGACTTTGTGTTACTACAGTTAGTGTAACCGCAATGACAGAATGTGCAGTAAATAACACTAAACACTCATATATCATTGCATCAACTACTTCTCAATAGCGTATACCGTGATGATGCAACTTACAAAAGAGGCTACTATATTTACTGCCTATTTGCAAGTTGTAACCTAACCTAACGCCAGGACATCGTGTTAAATTATTTCGCGCAAACAATTTTTGACATAAATGTTTTGTACGCAAGTTCGTGCACAGGTACGAAATGCAGAGCCATATACTATGTACTTCGTTTTATAATTATCAATCCCTACCCCTACCCTACCCTACCCTACCTTACTCCAACCATCAACTCCCACACCAGCAGTTTTTCGGAAAAGTAGTGCAGTGTTATCAACCTACATAATAATTTTAGATGCATACATAATCATGGCAATTCATTAACGGTGAGAAAAACTAATATTGACTGGAATAGAAAACTCTGAGGAATTTCTGTTAAAACTCTTAGCTTCGAATAGGAGAAGTTGGTCAAGGCAAATGTTCTGTTGGCGGTTCCTCAAGCAACAGGTGAAGAGTAAGAGACAGTGAAGCTCTTTAATGAAAAACAGAGAATTTAGGCGGCGTTTAAAAGTCGGTGGCGCTGGCAGGCTACTCTGCGCGGGGAAGTGAATTTGTGAGATAAAGGCGGAAGGAAAGCGGAGCGAGAAAAGTTAAATAGAACAAAAAATACGGAGAGAGAAAGAAATATGGGCATTACATGTGTATTAAGATGCCTCGGCGAGTAAAGATGTTAGATATGAGATGATGAAGTGCATATTCTAACAAATGGTCTAACAAAGTTCACTGCGTGAATAATGTATCAGTATAACATGCAAGGTGAAATTACAGCTTGTCAAGGTGCCCAATATCCTTTAAATATGCAAATAAAAAGTTTATTACATGTATTTTTCGCCTAGCGCAGGCTAAGGGACATAAAACACTCTCCATTGTTAGAGGCACTGGGGAGAGCTTCTCCATGCAACGTTCATAGTACGAACGCTCCTCAGCATACGCAGGGCACTCAAGCAGGATATGTTCCAGTGTTTCGTTCGAGCCGCAGTTGTCACAAAGCGGACTGCTCGCTTGACCGAAACGATATCGCAAGCCGTTTGTAAATACAGCGTTAAGGCTCGAAGTCGGCGATAAAGGGTTTCCAGATGGCGAAGAATTGTGGGTGCGTCTTGATCTGAGGCGAGGGTCGACTGAGTACAGAAAACGGTAGTGATGTGTCGGCAAGCTCCGGAGTCGATACATTTCTTCAGAAGCAAATCTTATAGCCCTTTGGGACGCATCAGATTTCGTGAAAAAGGTTCGAATGTATCGCCGCTGTTGGTGGCTTTTACGGGCCTCTTCATCTGCTTTTTCACTGGCCAGAATGCCATAGTGTGCTGGCTACCACTTAAATGTTATGCAGTGGCCTGCGTAATGACGTAGATATTCGATGTCCAGAGAAAAGGGCTGATGACTCTTCTAACGCAATACTGCTGCAATTTTTAAGAGAAATCTGACTGAAAGGGAAGCTTTAATACGTTCTAAAATAAAATTACTTCAAGATTAGCTTCCTTTAACACAGGGTACATGGTTAGCATTAGTTTTAATACCTTTTAAGACTGATATATGAGAGCTAAACTACAATAACTGCGATTTATTTTCTTGATATATTTATGGGGTTTTTCAACTATTGCTTTTTCGTACGCCGTTTTTAAAACGCTTTTTCTTTTTTCTATCACGTACCCTAAAAGGCATAAAGGAGCCGTGGCAGAGCGAGAAGTTGGTCATGTTCGTACTGGTTCATCTTGATTGAATAACATGCGGAATAAGGCATGGCGTAGTTGAGGAAATATGTGATGGGCGGGCTTTCTATGAGATTCAGTGAATGATGATGGGTGAAGAAAAAGGCTGTGAAAGCCATACTACTGCGCAAAAGGTGCCTGCTTTTCAAGCTGGCACAAATTCGTAGATAATTTTTACCAGTAAAGCTGTAGTAGCAAGAGTGCTTTCTCGTAAAAAACCTAGCGGCATTAATGTGCAGTAATTCCAGTTTTCCGCTATTATATGCTTGATGCATGTTCCAGCGTATAGCGGCATATTGTAGTTTTGATCTAAATAGTGGGTGCTAGGAGTTTGGTCGCCTAAGTTGCAGAGTGCAGGTGAAGCCTAATGGTATCGAGGGGCTTGGGAGCTCTAGTGGTTATGTTGTACACGTGATTTTGGCGTGTTAAGACGGAAGAAACGTGAACGCCTAGGTATTCTGCTGCACAAACTTTCTCATTCCGCACATTACTTATAGATTAAAAGAACAGTTATGTTATTTAAGTTGTCGAGTATGTTTTACCTTTCACTTTGAAAACCCACGATGCTTAAATCCGACATGGGTCAATAACTACAGAATCGTTAACACCTGCTCCCTATAAGTCGGGAAAAAGTTTGCGTTTTTAAAACATCAGGACGGTCAGCCCACTGCAGGTGTGTAATTTATCAACTCCGTTATTCTCAGTTTCCTAACACATATAATTTTTTAGAAAACTCGCGTTTCAGCCAATAGAGCCAAAGCTTTAGAATACGATAAACACGAATGTACTAGGCTTTTTTTCGAATTCTTTGAAAAAGGAAAGATTACAGGGAGCAAGCAGTGTCCATCACTTGGTTTCTTTGTTTTTTGAGGTTCCACATTCAGTAAACAGTCTGAAACTCTCAAACACGAGCTGCACGACCCTGTAACTTCATTTTTGTACCACGAATTTATAGCATGCAAAACGATTATTTTCGGAATTGCTCGCATGAAGTGTTGACATTTGACAAGACCTATGAGCCTTGGATACTACTTCGCCGTTTTAGCGGCATTGTTTTTGTGCTTTCTGCGAGGCGACGATGCAATGAGGACACCCATAGCTTTTTTTTTCTCGCTTTGTGCTGATTGACATTTCATTCAAAGGAGGGTAGCCTAGCGAGTGAGAGTCTAAGGGCTCCTGCTAAAACTGCAAACCTTTCTTCAGTGGAAAGGCAAGCAGTCGACTGAAATCATTGCAGACATATTCAAAAGGACTTCCTAGCCCCGTTCAGGACTTCTAAATGTTCCTTTTTTTTAATTCGTGTCCATCTGGTGTCATTAGGTAGATGCCCGCACTCCTTGCGCCTTCTTTGCATGCTACAGTGCAGTACTGACAAGAAGAGGAGTAAGCTTGCTATGTAGGGCGCTTTCGCTTTTCTATCCCACAGGCTGCCATTGACTTCACTGTACCAAGCTGTAGCACACGCTTTTGAGATTGCATTAAGAGATGACTCCTGTGTACAGTTCTTTCTCTTCACTGATGCAGCACAGCTTAAAGGAGCTATAAGGAGAACATATAGAGCACAGAATAATGAAGAAGTTCCTTCGTGCAGACATATTTCCCAAAAATTAATTCAGCAAAAGCAAAACAAAATAAACCTTTTGCGGTATCTTAGAGCGACACCAGTTGCGAGGTGCGGGATGCGTTCGTCAAGTCCGATATCGTAGGCTTACATGATGTCACCATATCATAGAATATGTCAGGTGGTAAGTGGTGCACCGCTTTTTAACTGCGCCGCCACTCAATCGCTCACTACAATGACGGAGTTTGGTCACACTAAGCAGTGCTGCGAGGAACTTCGCGAAAGCCGTCAAAAGAACTCGAGGACAAACGACGACTACATGAAAATCAAGAGTTGCACATCCGTGGCCGTCGACCGAAATCGTCAACACCCATAGCACCTTTAAGTGCGCGGGCGGCGTATGCTGTGAAATATAACAAATGTTCTCCAGGTACAGGAAGTGCACCTGACCCGAAGGTGAACTTGCCCGACGTTGGATATGGGCAATTGTTGGCGGTATCAGCTCGGGTATTTTAGAATCTGTTGAGCACGAGCCCTGTTCTACCTACTGTATTTGGCAGCAGCGGACTCCCAAAGGTGCACAGTTTTTGAGCGGTAGCTGTTTATTTCACTGCCCCATTCATCAGTAAACTATCCACTTTGTGCGTATTTTGCGGCATCTTTTATTGTCGGCAAGTAACTTTTTTACCTTCATAGCTACATGTGTGCCGCTTTTGCTGCTGAGATTGTTGAGCAAATACGCCCGCTTCTTTAAAAATATTACAGATAAAAATGTCAACAAGCTTAAGGAGGAATATCGAGAAAAATCTCCAACGGAGAGTCTCCTGACATCCCAGCGTGTTTCCTTACATTCATTATATAAACAGCAGAGTGAGAAAATTCTCACGAGCATCTCAGCTACTCAAGAAAGGCTGGAACTGCAGTTCCTCCAAAGGATTCACCTTTCAGACGGACGGATTCGAGTTAGATAACGAGCTGCTGCTGACTCATGAAAAGTAGCCGGCCGTATGTAGGAAACCTGATATCTTATCAAAGTAGGAATATCCACGAAATGAAAGCAACCTAAACGGATCTTTAAAACGGCAAAGCCCAAAGCAAGCAGGGTATCAGCCTAGCATACATCTGCAGGTTTCTATGCCCTATCATTGCCTTAGCATTGAATTTTACTTGTAAAAAGAAATTGCACAAAAAAGCGAGCCAGGGAGTAGTGCACAAATACGGGAACAAAAAATTGCGTACCTGTGCACAGAGTCGTCGCAGGAATCAAATTAACTATTCTTCAAGAAAAAAATTTACAAACTGCGTCTATATATGCTACGAAAGAAAGGACGCTGAGGCGAATTTATTAATAAGAAACAAGGAAGGCCAACTTGACGACTGTTCGAGGTGCATTTCTCAACTTCAAATTTATTTAGCCACAGGGCGTAATCAGAACATTTAAACGGGTACAAACATTAGTTTTCAAACGCAAGAACAACTATCATTTATTTATTTATTTATTTATTTATTTATTTATTTATTTATTTATTTATTTATTTATTTAATTCGAATACTCTCCAGGCCAGGAGGCATTACACAAAGGAGCGGTAAGGTACATCACATAAACAGTGCATGTTATACAATATTATTTTACAAACTGGCAGAAAATACAGTGGTCCTCAAATTGCTACCGTCAGAAACGGCCGCAATGGAGGCAGGAACGTCGTTCCAGACTCCGCTAGATTGGGGAATAAATGAACTATCACACAATTTTGTTCTGGAAAATAGAACATCAACATTAAACATGTGGTCAGAACGGGAGGATATGTGTGATGGGCGAGCAAAAAGACGATCCTTTAAAACAGGATTGTGATGATACATTCTATGGAAAAGACAAAGTCAAAACCATTTACGGCGCGAAGAAAGGTTCGGCAGGGCAAGGGTGCTTTTCATGGAAGTAATGCTGGCGTGACATTAGGTAAGATTAAACGTGCTGCGCGATTTTGAGTGGATTCAAGTGTGTTTATTAGTGTAATTTTACTAGGTTCCCATACTGCGCATGCATATTCTAGCTTTCGCCGCACTAATATTTGTAGCGTGTTAGTTTTATCGGCAGAGGCGCAGCAAAGATATTTCGTCGTAAGTACCCTAGAGCCCGGCTAGGGGTATTAGTGACGTGTTCGACGTGCATATGCCTCGATAGTTTACGTGAAATATGAACACCTAGCTTTCGAATGAGTTGACGGATTCAAGGGAAGTGTCGCGAAGAAAGTAAGTGCGCATGTTGTCAGTGATGTTATTGCGACGCGATACAAGCATTGTTTTACATTTGTTATCATTTCGTCGCATGAACGATTTATCGCACCAGTTAGAAAAACTTGTAATATCTCCTTGAAGCCTAATAGAATCAGTGTGGTCAGTTATCTTGCAATAAACGACGCAATCATCTGCGAAAAACCTGAGAGATGAATGGGAAATGCATTTAGGAAGGTCGTTAATGTAGATAAGGTAGAGAACAGGTCCAAGTACTGATCCCTGCGGTATGCCCGATGTAACGAAAATGTGAGAAGGTGAGCAGTCGTTGGCAGAAACATACTGATAATGATTTGACAGAAACCTGTTAATTCAGTTTAGAACATTTGCATCAATGTTAAGCATGCTAAGTTTAAAAATTAAGAGATCTTGTGAAAAAATATCGAAAGCCTTTGCAAAATCCAAAAACATGCATTCAAAATTGAAGCTAGTGTTAGCATGGGTAAATCGGTCATTAGTAAAACATATAAGCTGTGTTTCGCATGAGAGCGTCTTTCTAAAACCGTGTTGTTCAGCCGCAAAGAAGGAATTAGACTGAAGGAAATTGATGAGATGAGAATATATAACATGCTCCAAAAGTTTACATGGAATAGTTGTGAGTGATACAGGGCGATAATTATTGGGGGAATGAGTGTTACCTGATTTAGGGAACGGAACAACCTTTCCAATCCCCCAATCGCTTGGGAGTCTTAGGACACTAGAGAGTGTGACAAAAACATCGAAACCAGAATTGAAGAATATGGTTGAGTAATTCTGAACATTTTACAATTGATTGAATATTCACCCGATGAAGAAGATATTTTCAGGTTTTCAATCAACTTTGCTATGCCGGCCATGTTATAGAAATAAAATTCATTGGCAAGTACGAGCAATTAGGTACAGACGGAAGAGTAGTGGGAGCACTTTTGAGGAAAACTGAACAAATACATCATTTAAAACAGAGCAGCACTGGTTTGAAGGGATTTTGACATTGTCAGGACGGGCTAGTTTGATTACTTTTCTTTCTTTGCCGCCAAAAATATTCCAAAATTTGCGTGGATTAGATTGAAAAACTGATTGAAAGGTGTTAGTGAAAAAAAAAATCTTTTTTGAATATTTGACTGCGATAGCGTATTCTGCGTGAATGTCATGATATGCATCCCAGCGTTCAGGAAGGTTATTTGCTTTGGCGCGACGAAAAATACATTTCCTATTGTTGCGTAGATTACAGTAAGCCACGGTGAGGCAGAATTTGAAACAACCTTTCTTTTAGGCAAGTGCCGATCTATTAGTGTAAGCAGTTTGTGCTTGTACAATAACCATTTCTCTTCAACGGTACGTTTGAAAAAGTTTGGTGTGTACTCAGTAATGAATGATTCTAGTTCATCTGCGATGGATGTGGTATCGGTGGCATTGCAACCACATATAGTTTTAATGACTTTCGTGGAACGAGCTTTCTCCTAAATTGCAAACTTGAGAAGCGAGTGGTCACTGATTCCTTTAATATATGTTGGAATAGAGACAAAATCAGGAGCTGTGGTAAAAAAGAGTTCTTAAGTATTGGAGGAGCTACTAGTATTTCGTGTGGGGTCATGAATCAGCTGTGTTGGATTGAAATTGGCGCATATGTCTCAAAAATGGATGCATTTGGAGGATGGGTGCTAAAGATAGAGAACACCGGTTTTCTACATTATATATGAAAAATTGAAATAACCTAGTAAGAATAAATGTGATTTTGACTGTCGCAGAAATAATTTGTTAAAGACATAGTGAAGATCAGTGCAGAAAGTAGATGGTGAGGATGGGGACCTATAACAAGCATAAAAGATAAGGTCGCCTCTTGGAAACGCTACGTGAGTGCAAACTATTTCTAGCGGTGAATGAATGGGGATCGCGAAGGAATTGATAACAGAGCTCACGGCAATGAGTACACCTCTTCCAGGGCAAAAATCTGATCGAATCTGTAAAAGTTATGTTTTTTCACGGTCTAATATTTGACTATTTTTTATTTTTGCTGAGAGCCATGTTTCAGTAAGCACCGCTATATCAGCTGAGCATGCGAACATATGGGACGATAGTGATGTGCGTTTGTTGGCGATACTTCGAGAATTCGTGAAAAAAAAGCGATATGCAGTTTTCTCTCTTTCGAACATGAGATAGTTATGCTGAACCTGAATGCGAAGAGGTTGAAACCGGTGATGTGTTGCCTGTTTTGGATTCAATCGCGCTCCTTGCTGGTCCAATCTCGCATACTTCGTCTGTGGATGCGCTACACACGTAGCATTAATTACTTATGATTAGTTTGTTATGACGCAAAGAATAAGACTGACTACTAGCCTTTCCAAATTCATTTAGTGCTTTCCTCCATCGACGGCCAGTTTAGAAAAATTTTCGCCGACTGGAACACCCTCTCCATTAAACTTTGCTTTTTGCAAAAAAATGTAATCTCTCATTTTAAAGACGCAAACTTGGCAACAACAGGCCCTTTCTTTCCGACATTTAAATGTGCCTAATCTATGAGCTCTAAGTTTGTGACTTCCGAGGAATTCAAAATGAGGCACTTCGAAAGAAAATAATGTATTTGGGCTTCTGATCGTACCCACGTCTCTGATAAGCTGTCCGAGATTCCAAAGAAAATCAAGTTATCACATCTTGATTTACATCCAGAACGCCTAGTTTTGACGCGAGCACAGCGTTTTCATTTGAAATTGCTTCTTGGACTGCGACAGTAATACCTGTTCCTGAAGGCATTTTTTCAATACACTCAACAGCGGCTTCCACGGCAGCCACTCTATTGGATAGATCGGAAACAGTCTCAGTGATGGCTTCAGGTTGAGCTTAAGTTCAGCTATGGCATTCATCGTTTCAGTTTGACGCGCATCAAATTTCGACGAAAACACAGCTATGGCGGCCATAACTTCACTGTGCTGATGATCAGCGTTTCCAGGACCTGGGTTTAACTCCACGACCCCGGAAAGTAATAGCAACATAGCAACAGATACACAATCGTTCAGAGTGGCAACCAGAACTTGTGGGCAAGGGAATAGCAGTAAAATAGCGATTAAGACTGAATAATTTACACAAGAAAGCAGAAAGGAGTTCTAGCCAGCAACCGCATTGTAGCTGTTCTCCCGTTCCCACTGGAAACTCCTTGGTGGGACCGGATGCTTAAATCTGGCCGCTGCAGTGCTGCCGCTGCCGGTATTGTCGATGTCCCAGTAGACACGGGCGTGAAGATGGCATCTTCGCTGATGAGATAACGAAGGCTGTTGTTGGACGTTGGGGGCAGCAGATGCAGCAGGAAATCCGATGCAGATGTAGACGTGACACACGTGTCAGACAGTGAAAACCATGAGCCGAGAACAGCAAACTGCACAAGAAAGCAGAATGGAGTTCTAGCCCAGCAACCGAATAGTAGCTGCTCTACCATGCCCACTAGAAGCGCCTTGGAGGGACCAAATGCTTAAGTCTGGCCGCTGCAGAGCTGCCGCTGGCGGTAGTGACGATGTTCCACTAGACACGGGCGTGAAGATGACGTCTTCGGTGATGAGATAACGAATGATGTTGATGGCTGCTTGGGGCGGTAGACGCAGCAGGAAATCCGATGCAGATGTAGACACACGTGTCAGACGGTGAAAGCCATGAGCCAAGAACAGCAAACTGCACAAGAAAGCAGAAAGTTCGAGCCAGCAACAACATGGTAGCTGCTGTCCCGTGCCTGCTCTTCTTCCATCGGCGTGAGGAGATGCCTTCTAGAAAGTTTCAGTAGGAGGTAGGTGACTCGAACATAATTTATTGCAAATTTAAATGTTTTTAAGGGATCCGCTCGGCATATACAGTCACATTGAATGACGTCAGTATGCGTTTTCCGCCTTTATTTTGACTTCACTTAACCCACTGTTTTTCGCAGAAAAGACCAGTGCTTGCTGGCGACGCGGACGTCATCAGTAATGTTGTTGTCCAGACTGACCTGTCGACGACGACGTGAAGGCGTGCGTCAGTCAAAAAGTGTGGGTATTAAGACGAAAACCTTGCTAGCCCGAGCAGGAATCGTGTGTCAGTGTCGTAGCGCGCGTGTGTACTCGTGGATAGCGCAGTCAACAAGCGGCCCTAGTAGGCACGGAGCCAGCCGGGAGGCAATATTTAAATTATTTGCATTGTTCTTGTGGTTGCTGCCCGTATATCCATAGATGAGCAATTGCTGTAGACATCTTCCAGTATTTTCACATTAGGCTCTTCTACACTCTGATTCCGCGCCTGCATGGCTGCCGGGGTTCCACTGAGTCAAATGATTTCTCTTAATAAACAAAGGCTATATATAGGGGTTGTTCATATTCTGAACCAGATTGATAGTGTGATTATGATCGATTCTGAATTATACTTTATGGAAGCCTGCCTGATCATTTGGTTGATTGAGGTCTAATGTTGCCCTGACTCGATTAGCGATTACCTTAATAAATATATTGAAGACAACGAACAGCAAGCTGTACGGCCTGTAATTTTTCAAGTTCTTGGCGTCTCGTTTCTTAAGAAATAAGATAATGGCAGCGTTCTTCCAAGTTCTTGGTACGGTCAATGTCATAAAGCATTGCGTATAGAGGGTGACTAGGATTTCTAGCACAATCACCCCTCCGTCCTTCAACAGATCTACTGCTACCTTATCTTCACAAGCTGCTTTTTCTCCTTTGTATTGCTCGTAAGGCTTTCTTTACCTTCCTCTTTCGTTTGTGACGGGATGACGCATTGCTGTTCGCTACTGTCTCTCTCTTCAACGTTCTGATTATATTGGCTATTGTATAGGTTTGTATAGAACACCTCGGCAATTTTAACTCTCTTATCCATGTTGCTAATGACATTGCCCTCCTTGTCTCTTAACGCATACATCTGGTTTGTACCTATGCCTGTTTACCTATGCTATACCTATGGGGCCGCCGCGGTGGCTGAGTGGTTATGGCGCCCGGCTGCCGGCCCGAAAGACGCGGGTTCGATCCCGGCCGCGCCGGTCGAATTTCGATGGAGGCGAAATTCTAGAGGCCCGTGTGCTGTGCGTTGGCAGTGCACGTAAAAGAACCCCAGGTGGTCGAAATTTCCGGAGCCCTTCACTACGGCGTCTCTCATAGCCTGAGTCGCTTTGGGACGTTAAACCCCCATAAACATCAAACAGCTATACCTATGCTCTCGATATTGAACTTCCTTATGTCGGCTATCACGCGCAAATTTATTACCTTCAACATGTTGGCCAGTTCTAATTTGTCTCCAGGGCTAGACGCCCTCATGCGTTGGCCAATCTTGATCCGATCTTTCGTCTCCTCATATAGCTTGCCGTTACCCTGTCGAACTATCGTACTACAAACTTCTACGGCGCACTCCGTAATGATAGCAGTGAGATTATCGTAAATGTTCTAATTTTAAGATCGTCTTTCTCAGCTAAAGCAGAATATCTGTTCTAGAGCAAAATCCTGAATTCCAGTACTGTTCCGCTTACCCCTAATTCATTAATGGCCTTCGGCTTCGCTAGTTTCTTGTCTTCCCTATTCAAACCTAGGCTAATTCGAGAAATTACCAATCTGTGGCCTCTACAGCGCACCGTTCCAACTACCTCCACATCCTGCACAATGCCAGGGTGAGCGCATAACAGAAGTCTATTTCATTTAGAGTCTCACCATTGAGGTCTTCCAGGTCCACTTCCTGTTTTATCTTTTCTCGTTTGCATGCTCCGTTAATTTTTTCAATCTGCGAACTCTGCTAATAACTCTCCCCTGCTATTCCTAGTACCTTTCCCATAGTCGCCTACCGTTGGTCGCCAGCCTGCATCTTTCCCACCTTCGCATTTAAGGCGCCCATAAGTACAGTGTACTATGATTTTATTTTGTTCATAGCCGATGCCAGGTATTCATAGAAGCTTTCAGCGGTCTGGTCATCATGGCTAGATGAAGGCGCGTAGGCTTGCACCACGTCGAGTTTGTATTTCCTATTGAGCTTAATCACGATAGCTACCAACCTCTCGTTAATACCGTAGAACTTCTCTATGTTGTCAGCTATGTTTTGATTGATGAGGAATCGCACCCCTAATTCTCTTCTATCAGCTAATCAGCGATCGCACAGTATGTGACCGTCGTTTAGTACTGTATACGCCTCACCTGTCCTCCTAACTTTACATAGCCCTATGGCATCTCATTTAATGCCCGGTAGTTACTAGAGCAGCAGACCCACTGGATAAGGCTCTAGCGTTAAAGATCGCCAGGATCAGATTCAAATGGCGGCCTGTCTGGAGCCAGTGATTCTTAGCACCCTCCGCGGCGTAACAGTTCTGACCACCGCCTTGATTATTTGCCTGCAGCCGCTGAGGACTGAGAGCCCAGGGTTAATCTGTTTGTTTATAGACGGTTTCGCCAAGTACTACACCGGGGTTACCAAATCTTGTTCTGGTGAGGATCCTGAGGCCAAATCCTGTTCTGGTCACTAAAGTAGTGTCATGCAAAAGACCACAGATTTATAATCGCTAGTTGTCCGCCTACAGCGTTCGTGGCAGCGGCGAAGTGAAGGGTTGCACGGAAAGTGCCTTCCTGCTAATATTACAAACCTTTATAAACCTGCCGAAGGTCGACAAACTCTAATATTTTTGAGATACTGTGTTCCTCTCATATAACGTAAGTCAAAATAAAGCTATAAAGCAGAAGATATTTATTCTTTTTTGGAGCAGGGAGTTGAGCTGCATCTTCGCTCCGGTTGAATGGACTTGGTGCGAAATATTCAGCCCACAACGACGCTAGCAATTAGCGGAGGTTGGCTCAACTGCAAAGAGGTGCGAATACGTTTTTCACCATTGCATTCCCGCCTGCTCGTTACAACATTTCAGCGGATGCAAATATGTAAATATGTACAAACGATAGCCGCACCTCTATAGGGGTGTTGCGGAAGGAGACGTCTTGCTAAAGCCGAGCTGTAAACATTATAGTTGGCGCTTAAATGGCAGGACAAAACGATTATTTCGAGTCGCTAGACCTATTGGCACGCGCGACAAGTGAGGTTCAGACGAGAAGCCTGTCAGTGGCGGAGACATGTGGACGTGCGAAAAGCCAAGGAATGTGAGCGTCTGGTCAAGCCCACAGTTCTGAACGATTACTTGGTTAAGACCCTGAAGCTATCCAGGACCTAATAGTTCCCACCTACGGGTCAGATTTGACATGGTAGCCCGTTACGCCCGAGGCCTTTCTGATCACGAAAGTAATTGTGAGCCGCGTTAAGCGTGAATAAAAGACCTCGGAGCATTTCCCACGGCTGTACCTTGCATGATTAGAGTTCCAATTTTTATGCCTTCTACGCAGTTTATTGGCGCTGCTGCTTCTGTTTGCGGCTTCATTGAATAGTTATGGCATTTCAGCCTGGCCTCCCAGCGCAGCAGAAATTATATATATATATATATATATATATATATATATATATATATATATATATATATATATTCTCGTGCCAATCAATTGGTTTAAAGAAAATTACTTATATAAAGCAGGAGAAAAAACAACTATGCCGCCGGTGGGATCCGAACCCACGACCTCCGAATATCGCGTCCGGTGCTCTTACCAACTGAGCTACGGCTACGGCTGTCCAATCTGCTGCTTTCGTAGGTATTTATGTTTTTCGTGTAAGCGAACGTTGAGAGGGTTCACCAGCGCCACCCTCGTCGATTGCGGTGGACGTAGCACGTCCTGTAATACCGCAAGTGTGACGTAGAACATCATCTAACGGCGAGGGCGGAAACTGTGTGAGAGCCCTCTTATGCTACCTATGGCATCAAGACAGCCAGAACCGAGACACCGAATTATATATATATATATATATGTGTGTGTGTGTGTGTGTGTGTGTGTGTGTGTGTGTGTGTGTGTGTGTGTGTGTGTGTGTGTGTGTGTGTGTGTGTGTGTGTGTGTGTGTGTGTGTGTGTGTGTGTGTGTTATTTTTGTAGTCCGGTACTCTACCAGCTGAGCTAGTGCGAGGGCTGTCCAATCTGCTCCTGCCGTAGGTATTTATGTTTTGCATGTAAGCGAACATATATATATATATATATATATATATATATATACATCATGTGTGTGATGCCTCCAGCAGCTGCGATGCATTGTATATATGTATATATACGTATATATATATATATATATATATATATATATATATATATATATATATATATATATATATATATATATATATATATATATATATATATATATATATATATATATATATATATATATATATATATATATTTATGAAGGGAGCCAACAGTCACCGAAACCAAGGTGCATAGGGGAACATTATTTTTTTTTATGTGTTATGCTTATCATTGGGATAATAATACTTATATTAATAAATCGATTAAAGAAAATTACTTATAAAGCAGCAGAAAAAACAACCATGCCGCCGGTGGGATCCGAACCCACGACCTCCGAATATCGCGTCCGGTGCTCTTACCAACTGAGCTACGGCGACGGCTGTCCAATCTGCTGCTCTCGTGGGTATTTTATGTTTACTGGGTGTAAGCGAGCCTTGAGAGTGTTCACCAGCGCCACCCTCGACCATAGCGGCGGACGTAGCACGTCCTGTAATACCGCGAGCGTGACGTAGAACGTCATCTAACGGCGAGGGCGGAAACTGTGCGAGAGCCCTCTTATGCTACCTATGTGTGTGTGATGCCTCCAGCAGCTGCGATGCATTGTTAGGAGCACAAAAATGAGGTTAGCAGATAAAGAGGTGGAGGGAAAGGCAGGGATGTTAACCAGAAAGGGGTTCCGGTTGGCTACCTTGCACTGGGGAAGAGGAATTAGGGGACTAAAAGGAGGAGGAGAGAAGGGGAAAAGGCATAGCACACACACACGCACAACGCTGTCACAATTTGACACTCAATCCAGTCCCACTGAAGTAGGCAAAGAGTGCCTTGTATGCCTTGAGGGCAGTCGACTGCTGTGGCCACGGTCTGAGGATCTTTTGCTCTGTTAATGGGCGAGGATCGAGGCGGTCCAGGGCACAACACAGTGTATGTCTTGCACTCGCAAATGCAGGGCACTCACAGAGAAGATGAGCGATGATCTCTTCATAACCACAGCTTTCACAGGCAGGACTGTCGGCCATCCCCATCTGGAAAGCATAGTGGTTGGTAAAAGCAACACCGAACCCTAAACGACACAACAATGTTGCTTCGCGACGTGATAAGTTACGTGGAAGATGAAGGCGCAGTCCAGGGTCCAGTGCCTTGAGGCGGAGGTTGCAAAACTCTCCCGTGTTTCACGCTTAAAGTGTGAGCTCGAGCACCAAAGGGCGAAGCCCACACGCAGCGTCAGGTCTTGATATTGGGATCCTCACTGGAAGCCCTTCGTTTTGAGCAGAACGCGCAGCCGCATTGGCCTGGTGATTGCCGTTAATACCAGTGTCCTGGCAGCCATTGAAAAATGATGTCATGACCTTTGGATACGGTGCCGTGGTAGAGTAGACGGATCTCAGCAACAAGTTGTTCCTGCGAGCCGCGGTGTAGCGCAGCTTGCAGGGCTTGAAAGGCTGATTTATATTTAGTAAAAACCATCCTGTCATGTCGAGGTTCTTGACTTAAGAACTCTACGGCAGCCCGTAAGGCTGCGAGTTCCGCACCAGTTGAAGATGTTGGATAGGTCGTCTTCACTTTCATGAAGATGGATCTGGCCGGTATCACCATTGACCCCGCAGCACTGGTTGAGTGAACTGATCCATCAGTGTAAACATGTATGCGGCGACTGTGGTAGGAATGCAGGTGATTCAATGTCAGTTGTTTGAGAGCGGGCAGTGATACAGCAGCTTTCTTCGTAATGCCAGGAATATGGAGGTGAACCCGAGGTTCATGAAGACTCCACAAAGGGTGATCGCGGTCTTGACGCAGGGGTGAACTCCGATCAAAGATATGCGCGATGGGCTTCAATGAATTTGGCGAATGTAGTACGCGGCCTAATTATTGGCAGTGTTGCGAGGTGATGAGAGGGAACCCGTGTGAGGTGCCTAATATGTGTTCTCATGGTGTCAACAGCAATGTATGTAGTAACAGGATGTTCCCGGCCAACAAGAACCGTTGCTGCTGTTGATACACATTTATGCAGTCCAAGGCAGATACGGAGAGCTTGCGCTTGCACACTTTGAAGAGTCTTGATATTTTTCTTTCTAAGGGAACTGAAGATCGGAACACTGTACCGCATGTAGCCCAGAAATAGGGAACGGCACAGTTGTAGCATCGAGCGCACTGATGCGCCCCAGGACTTTCCCCCGAGAAAGGAGAGGACGTGGACAATCGCAATTAGTCCTTTTCTCATGTCGTAGATATGTGGACTCCACGAGAGTTTCCTGTCGATGATAACACTGAGGAATCTGTGGCTTCCCTCATAGCCAATGGCTTCGCCATTGATGCGAATGGCGTAAGGTGACATTGCTTTGCGTGTGACCGCCACAAGTGAACACTTTTCGGTCGAAATGTTCAGGTCCTGCAAGCGAAGATAAGAAGTCAATATCGATGCCGCCTTTTGAAGTCTTGCACGAACTTGAGAACGGGTCACCCCTGATGCCCAAATACAGATATCATCTGCATATGCAGAGATCTGAGCAGATTGTGGCAATACGTCTACCAGGCCGATGAGAGCAAAATTGAAAAGAACTGGACTCAGCACTCCACTCTGAGGGACTCCGCGCGAATTTCGGTGTAAAGAAGTTGGTCCGTCCGCAGTCAGGACAAAAACGACCTCTGTGATAAATAGCTGCGTATCCAGCTTAACGTTCGGCCTCCGATCTCAGCAGCTTTCATTGCGTCCAAAATGGCCTGATGCGTTACGTTGTCATACGCGCCCTTGATATCCCAAAACAATGCCACGGTCAATATTTTCAAACTTTTGCTGTGTTGCACCGACGTTACAAGATCAACCACGTTGTCGATTGAAGAGCGGCCCCGTCGGAACCCAGGCATGAATGTTGGATAAATCTGACATCGCTCCAAGTACCATTCCACGTGTGTGAGCAGCATTCTTTCCATGACTTTGCGGACGCAGCTGGCGAGTGCAATTGGACGGCATGACGAAAGGTCGAGCGATGATTTCCCCAGTTTAAGAAGTGGAACCAGACAACTGGTCTTCCAATCATGAGGAACTAAGCCAGGAGTCCATGACTTGTTATAAGTGCCTTAAAGAGCCCCTCGAGCTTCTTGACCAAGGTTTTCAAGTGCGCAGTACGTCACACCATCAGGCCCTGGTGACGATGACCTCCTACAACAAGCCATCGCAACATCAAGTTCTTCCATGGAGAATAGTACATCCATCCGAGAATCCCGTGAGGGTGAAACATTGTTGCAGTACAGCGGTGCGCCTGGATTCGGAGGGCCTTTTATTCTTACGCAGAAATCCTCGGCTACCTCAAGCACACTGCGCCTTTGGTGGAGCGCTACGGATTTGAACGGGCAGCAAATAGCGCACTTCAAGTGTTCGACGCGCTACATCCAGTTCTTGCGGCTCTACTGTAGAAGGCATCATGGCTCCTTCGGACCTGTCTTTTCAAAAGAAAGTCAAGCAAGCTTTCATTTTCCAATGGTATGCTCGTGGACTGCAGTCCCGGATTTCTGATTTACGGCACTACGTCTACGAGATTTACTTCCCCATTCTTGTGATTTGTGAATCGAAGACCCCGGAAATATTGCGAATATCCGGTTATGAGGCATTGCATCACCCACGTGCAGCACATCGAGCAAAGTCATCGTCTACATTCGACGTGAACTTACATATGTACAACATTAAATTCCAACGAACGAAGGCAATCAGTACGTTTCCCTTACAGTGAAGAGCCGAGACCTGACGTTTACGCTACTGGCGGTGTACTTGGCGCCATCAAGTCATATCGACGCCAGAAGGTTGAGTGGTTTTATGCTAGCTACACCTGCTCTGTGGGTCATTATGGGTGACTTAAATGCTCATAACACCATGTGGGGAGGCGTTAGGACGGATGTTAGGGGAAGACAGCTTGTGTCCTTCGCCTCTGACCATGACCTCCAGTGCCTTAATGACGGAAGCCCGACCAATATTCGAGGGGTGACTTATAGCAGCTGCTTGGACTTGACTTTCGTTTCACAGTGCCTTACCAACAGTGTCCAGTGGCTTTCGGATGTAGAAACCCAAGGCAGCGACCATATCCCAACCTATCTGATTATTACCGGCCATTCCACATTTTCCCGAGCCACGTGTAGGCAGCGTATTGACTGGACAGTTTTTAAATTACTTATGGAGGCTGCTTGCACAGAGGGCTTCTCTACCGGTTTTGAACAAAAAATTAAGGAGGCCATGAAACACGCCACCTGCCACTTTAACCCTGTCGCTAACTACACCGGTTTTGACTTCGAATTGCAGCGACTGCGATCACAACGGCTCAGGGCAAAGCACAGATACCGACGCACAAAATCGCGCCTAGACCTAAGAGATGCTAGGCGCATACAGAAGAAGATTCAGCGCAGAATTCAGGCACTGCAAACACAACGCTGGGGGTTATTTTGCCAAACACTTGATCCACAGAAGCCTTTGTCACGCGTTTCGAGTGTAATTCGGGGTCTTCTCACTTCTGCTTCGTGCTTAATGTCTGGTTGAGAATATACATATTTCTTTCGCAGTGAAGATACACTGCCTTTGTTAAATGCGAACATCCCAAGGCGTTTGCATGTGGGCCGCATTCTATGTCTTGTTATAAACCGCCAGCATTCGCAATGATATCATGGTGACATAAACTCTCGTCCTCAGCACTGCGCAAGTTGGAACGTCTACGCGCGCTTCCAGAGCACGAATAAACGGCTTAGAAACAATCAGGTCGGGCTCTTTATTTTTCACAAATGCTGGAATTTCTTTGCAACTACGTCGCTCGCAAGTTTCGCAAGTGATACATATTTTGCCAAATTTAGCGGAAACTGTTATTTTCTTCGTAGTATTATTGCGCAGTGTAGACATCAAAATGCAGTGCATCAGCATGAATTCGTTGCTAATGCAATGCTTGGCTCAGTTAGCTGACTGGCTGGCCCTAGCTATTGTCTTGCCTGCAGACGATGGTCATTTTGAATTGAACCAACCAGCACAAAAGTTTTTAGTATAATAGGAAAGTAGTCATTCATTTCCATCTACGCATTTGTAGTCTTGACTCTGCAAAGGAAAGCTTTAGAGCTTGCACAGAACTTTCGTACTTAAAGAAAAATTTCCCGGTCAGGGGTTCGAACCCGGGACCACCGCCTCTCCGGTCACTCGTTGTACCAAGTGAGTTAACGTGACGGCTAGCATATCGTAAGGCGAGAGTGATTTTGATCAGTAACTCTAAGTGGTAATGGTGCTTTACCTACGTTATGTGCAATCCCCACAAATGGAGTTGATTTATAATAAGGGAATCACTCAATGGCATCCACACAAGCGCAGCATTACGGCTACAAACGCAGCCTTACGCTTACAGCCTTACGGCTACATCTATGCATCTTCCGCAGAAATTCTTAGGTTCCGCTAAACAATGTTTCGGGGCAAACAGCGTTCCCACTTCAAGTGAATGAAAAATTTGTTGCTCGCCCTACCACATGCTAGCCGTTCCGCTTAGCTAAGTTAGTGGACTAACTGCTTACTTTTCAATTTTGCTCTTGCTATTTATTTTTACTCTGTTATTCTACACTACTATAACGAGCGAAAACTGTACAAAAAAAATACTCTGCGCTTGCTGAAAGTATGCAAGCAGAAAGTGGCGCCGATTGTAGAGCTTACTTTGTGGGTCATTGTTGAAAACTTTTTTTGCCAACAATCACACGAAACAACTACGCGAATATAAGCAAGTGCGCTTGCCTTGCAAGCAGAGTCACTTTTAGCATTGTTTGTATCATGCCCCTAACCCTAACAGCCCGGTAGCAATCTTCCAAAGTTTCCTGTCTAGTTCACTCAGAAAATAACTGCATTACCATCATCAGGAACTTGAACAGGCCCACAACTGCTTTGTGATCTTTAAACTCTTTCGGTGTGGTCGAATGACAGCCAGAATTATTATTAATAAAGAATTAGTACTGAACTCCCAGCACCATGTTTACAAGGTGTGGCTCCGCAGTATAAGCCGTGATAAATGGTGGTCTGCATTTTTTGGTTCGCAATTTCACAAGACGGGTGCATGCCACGCGTTAAGACAACTATAGGCACTCTGATTATGAAGATGTGTCCTGAAACACAGCGAAAAAGACCGTGGTGCATGTTAGCTATTACGTCAGTTCCTAGCGAGCGGCGCTGAGCAAAGGCGGAATTTTTCAACTGGCTTAACAATTACGTCAGCGCAAAAATTACTTTGTTTACTATATTATCACAGAAGCGGATTTCTGTTATAGTGCTCTGTATCCCTCGATCCAACAAGGAAGTGACCCTAAAAGGGATTTTGGCGCAAAAGCTCTACCGCAATTGCCTAATTTGCATCGATATTGCGTCGAGGCGCGAAAGTGCTCCTGAGATGCCTCGATAGACAGCTGGGCGACGTTGGACCAGATTAGTTAAGGAATTTAGCCACTGCGCTTGATCCTGATGGCGCTCATTTTACACGACACACTTGCACAATCCCTGTTACTTTTTACGTTTTCGCCTTAAAAAATGCAGAATAAATATAGGGATATAAATCACCTCACAGAATGAAAAAGAGGTAACTGGCTATTTTTTGGCAATACTATGCTTCGTAGGCTGCGAGTTCTGGCAGTGATAGGGACTCCATTTTCTTTTTCAACGTAGTAAGAGAACCTGTCCGACATATTGTAGAGCCGCGCTTAAAGCTGTCTAAAATGCAAGACAAAACGTTCGGGATATCGGTTCCCTCGGCGGATAAGCCTGTTTCGAAAAGTAGGCGGCGGCTCAAGCTGTAAGAACAACGAGGTTGCAACACATTGGAAATTCATCGCCGCGCCACTTGCTGCAGGATTTGCTCACTCCCATGCACGTGGAAGAGCCTCAACGTGGCATCATCCGGTAGTTGCCGCTTATTATTGGTTAAGCTTGTCGCACTTACTGGTCTAGTGCTACACTGAAACTATGTCCCGGGCTCTTATTTCAGAGAGTGTACCGCTGTGCGCCTTTGTTATTTGTTGTCGAAGCGAATGATTCGCGTGTTCTAGTGCGTAGGTAGCATGAGTGGCATTAGACGGAAATACCAGCGGGTGTCTGCCTGACTGCGCAGTAAAGCCTCCGAAAGCGGCAACTCCAATCCGCGGAGACAAAAGAGGGAAAACTGGCATCGATGAAGGCACAGAGGCGGCCACATAATTGCCGCCTTGTGAGCCGCTAGTGCGGAGACAAGGTAGGCGGCACCGAAAGTAAGCGCTCGTCTGGGCATCCTCTCAGCGAGCGCGCGCGTCATCGGCTTATCCGCTTGCCACGCCAGCTAAGAAAAAATGTGTATATGCAAAAATGACAAACGCACAACGCGAATACTAAGGAGCCATTAAGCCAGCCATAATAAGGCTAAGTGCAGAGGCATCAATTGTAGATAATAAAAATCATCAGTCAGCAATAACAGCCTTCCGAAATTAAAGTAATATTAAATGGCGCGACTTTCAGGCAGTAGAATAAGGCCGAAGAGAAATGCATCGAATGAAAAACCAGAATTGTAGAAGCATAGACTGACTCTGGCGATAATCGCATCAAATTTTTTGCCTAGATTTTGTAATGAATAGTTTGTTGAGTTTACCCCATTATTGCACTTATACATTCCTTTCACAGCACTCCCTTCTCCCCGCTTTCTCCTCCCTGAAGCTTTTGCACACGCGTGGTCTCTACAAATTTTTGTATAAATAAAATATTCCAATGTCGTCGAAAGCGTTACATAGTAAAAAGCAGAAATATAAATATTCCTGGCAATTCCTAAGTCATCTCAATGTTCTTTTGGGAGCCTTAGTGCTATTCTGCGTGAAGAAATTCGAAAACACTAAAGAAACAGGCAAGGGATCTCGAGCAATACGCAACATCTGGCCTGAGTAACGAACCAAAGAGGATGTAGCCATTTCAACGCAAAAATAATTCAGAAGCGTATACGCTAATGACTTCAGTATGGCATCTTCCGGTTACAACCTGTTTCGCAGCACAGACGTCACCGTGATTTAAATATTACTGCCGTATTATTGAGTACCAGTCAGGAAGAAACGGCCGCAATGCTATAACATACTGTATTTTGTGACAGCTGTGAAGCTGCTGCGCTCTGCCACAACCACTGCGGTTGTAAGCAGAACGCAGTCGAAAGATGTGCATGTGAATGTATAGAGAGATACCTGTGCGTTGCAGCAAGCGGCGAAGCAATAATGAAAGCTGGTTTTGCGATGGACATTCCTTCTTACCGCCCGCCGCGGTGGCTCAGCGGTTATGGCGCTTGGCTGCTGACCCCAAAGACGCGGGTTCGATCCCGGTCGCGGTGGTCAAATTTCTATGGAGGAGAAATTCCAGAACTCTGTGTTCTGTGCGATGGTAGTGCTCTTTAGAGAACCCCAGGAGGTCGAAATTTTCGAGCTCTTCGCTACGGCGTCCCTCATAGCCTCAGTCGCTTTGGGACGTTGGACCCGCATAAACCATAAACCTTATTACCAGTTCATACCCTGTCCTTGTTTCGCTCATGTTGGCGAAAATAAGAGCTAGGCTCATGCTGGTGCCAGTGGGGATACCCCATCTCTTTTAAAGAAAGGAATTGCGCCAGAGGACATCTTACTCCGTTTTACTCTATTATTCTGTTTAGAGTGTGAGCTGCGCTCCATGTCGCGAAACGTTGGGAAGATAGAACCACACCGATCGGTATAATGGGCAACCGCGGTGTAGATTTGGTTGCCTTCAACATTTGCACCATGCTATGAAGCGCAATAAGGGTCCGAAGTGTAAAACAAATCCCTACCGGTGGCTGTGTGTGAAACAGTCGTCTGCGTGGGAAGTGGCGCAGCTCTTAACCGCTGCACAACTGCGCCAGTACTAGTATGAGGACACCGCGCCGTCATTCAGTGCGATTGAGAGGGTATTCACGTCCTGAACGCCACGACACGACCAAATGACTAATCATAAGGCATCATGAAGTTTGGAAATCTCAGGACCCTAAAAATTCTAAATAAACCTTACAATATTGGAATACACCCACCTCCAAAATGAATTACTGCGGATTAACGGGGATTTCTTGGTAGATTAGAGTGGATAACAGGGCCGTATTGATATAATGAAATCTGTTATTCCAATGGAGGGTACCCGAACATTGTAGGAGGTGATGACTCATGCGGTCCATATAAAGGAAATGAAACGGGTTCAAACCGATGTTCCAGCAGGAAAACCCTGAGAACATTCGAAGTAGATTGTAGTCACTATAGCAGGCAACCTATATGCTATAGAATTTTCTACTTTAGGAGAGTAAATTGCTGGGCTGGTTAGTTCATAATGCGCAATGGTCGAATCAGCGAAACAGATCCAGGACAAGAACAAGGAGGCACACACGCAACACCGCACACACACAGCACAGCGGTATCGTGTATGTGCCTCCATGTTCTTGTCCAGCGTCTGTTGCGCTGGTTCCACCATTTCTTCTTTAGGAAAGAAGTTAAGGCCTCCAAGTTTTATTTTTCTTCGTATTTGAATCCTGTAGTTATTTTCATTTTTTCTTCGTGACTTTTCTTTTCTCACGAGCCTGTTCTACTTTACTCTTATATTACCTTGTATGATTCCATAGATTATATTTATTTTTGTATTTAATCTTCATGCACCCTCTTACTCAGTGCTCCGCCTTACGAGCTTGTCGGGTACATTCAATAAATAAATATTCTTGTCTGCTCTCTCTAAACTTTATTTCGCATCACTATGTTCTGCCTACTTCTGTTATTTCCGATCGCTGCAGATCACATGCTTAAGATAAAATATGCAGTTTCCGTGGCCGCCAGCCAGCTTTCCATACCATTTTATTTTTTGTTTTTCAAATAAAACAGTTACAGCCCCATACTGGCGATGGTCTGTGTCTGACTTACACTTTGTGAAGTTTCGCAACCAAAGATAATTCCAGCTGTTCATAGCTGTCCATTTTCGCGCGGCCCACAACCATTGGAAGCTCTTTCCTGGTAATTCGGCGAGACGGAGGAAGTCATCCTGCGGCAGATATAATGGCGAACCAGACAATCTTTATAATTCCTTCTGCGAGATGTCAGACTAATGCAGCGGCCGTCAGTGGTGCGCCTGTCGCATCCATTTACAGCGAGTGAATTTCTACTGACGAGATTCCAAGCCCTGACGCTTCGGCGCTTTTAGACCTTCACCATAACGAGAAGATTACGCAAATCACCCGTCAGGAAAGAGGCAGCTTTGTCCAACGGGCGGGGTGTTCGGAACAGCGTTAGCCGAGAGCGCCTATTTTCTCTGGAAGGCGCTAAAGTGGGAAGGGCACGGTGCGGTTCTAATCTCGTTGAGCAAGCCGTGCCCTGCGAGGAATGACTTTGTGAGTAGGAAGGAATTAAGCAAAGCCGCTTCATCGCGGGAAGCAATTGTTCTCATCCGTACCTGGCCTCAATTTTGACATTTATGTCCCCGCCCAGGGTGCCTTGTTTGGAACTCCAAAAATACAAAAGCAGACTGTCACCACTTGTGGGTTGTTTTTTTTGGCCCCGAAGCCAACGAAAATTTGGTACCTGGCAGCAGCGGGTCTCCGGCCGAACACCCGTCCTCATATATTGCTTAGACGCTGGGGTCGCATCTTCGCTCCTTCCTCGCATTCATTAAGCCGGTCATTCATTTACCCCCCCCCCCTATTTTTTTTCCTGACTCCCATTATTTCAGGAGGAAATAAACAAAATTACAAAAACCGTTGCGCTGCGTTTTACTGAAAAGAATGTTTATGCGCCTTTTGTCTGACGTGCAGAACACCGCTGCTTTCATCGGAATTTTAAACCACTGTGGAGGTTCCATAAGAATGATGCTAGGCTGCTGATCCAGAAATCGCGGGTTCGAGCCGGTTTCTTGCGATGAAGATGAAAGCTCGAGACTCATGTACTGTACACTGCCAGTTCAGGTTAAAGAACTCCGGGTTTGTAAAATTATCCGGAGCTATTCACTGCGGCGTCCATCATAGACTGACTCGCTTTGGAATGCTAAACGATATAAACTAAAACCTAATAGGCATATAAAACTGTTAAATAAAACAGGTGCGCGCAATAAAGGAGTTTCAGAAGAACGACGTCCCAAGTTTTCGCGTCTAAAGGCGAACATGTTTTTTCGTCACATATGTTACTAGAAGAGCCTCCGTCTTTGTTGGCTATATAATAACTAAAGCTTGAATTCGCCGGTTTAATCCAACCGCAGCAATCACTTTTTGGTTAACTGCTAATTACATGAGAAAATGTGGAACACTGTATTTATAGCATGCAAAACGGTCCCTGACATTCCAAAGTAGCCTGAGGCTGTGTACTTCTCGCCTTTTCGTTTCACTTTTTTAAAGCGCGAGAACAACTACTCGGCCGCTTTTGTTCCCCTGAAAAAAACCCGCGGCGTATTCAATGATACGTCACGTGTCATCCATAGTGAGCGCGAACACCCTCGGCGCTTAGGGTTGTTTTAGACACCCGGTTAAAGAAAAACACAGCGCCGTCTATCGAGGAAAGCGCTATTGTACTCAATTTCCGCGAAGGAAGTGATCACAAGAGCTAGGCAGTTGTTATCGCATAGCACGGGCAAGTTTGTTTTTCAATAAGGGTGCTTATATTTTTAACTTTTTGCTTCTTAGAACGACCAGGGTAGGGCGACCGGAGCACACAGCTCGCCACAGCAGGCCCGCACACGTTTCTCGTGAAATATGCACTTTTAGCAAAGGCTCTACACCTGGCACTTTTGTCTTGTTGAGTTAAATGCGCCTGATTATATTCATGACATTTCTAGACAAACGCTTACCATCCGAAAGAAGCATAGATCTGAACTCTATATCATCGCAAGTGCCTGTCGCTGTTTGGGTGTTTTCCAGAATATGCGGCGGGTAATTTTCATCGACCCGAAGGGTAGACTGAAGTCTGTGGGCTCAGAAAGCATGCTCAGAAACTTTGAATAATATTTGCGATATAAGAGTTTTTCATAAGTTACCAAGGTTTCCAAAGCGCAGCAAACAACAACTACGCCTCTGCGCCCACTTCAACGCTGGCACCTACGTGTACTCATGAGCGCTTAGCGTCATTGTCTTGCGAGTACGACTTCAGTTTTGAAGTCAGATAAATTGCTATCCTGCCTGTTACTTGACAACCACTGAACAAGAATGGAGGCAATGGCTATGCTTTTTCCTATATGTTTTTTAGTACTTTAATGATGCTAAAAACTTTCTATTACGGTCAACTACCTTCCCTACGTACGTTGTGTGTCTTTCTTACATTGTCACCTTATGTATTGTATATTATCTTGAAGCACCGAGTATAACAGTCATCTATGAAGCGCTCGCCACTTTAAAATCCAGAGCTGCTTCTTATTCCGTTAAATTATTTAGGAACACCCGTAGTGGGTACTTATTGCACGCTTAGCATTCTGCCATAGTCACCAGAACCTCGTCATTGGTTCACATCGTTGTCTTTCGTACACCTAGAAATATCGTTCTTAAGAGTTTAAAACATAAAATACTTTAACCAGCTACTACAAAAAGCGAATACTAAAAATGAAAGGCAAACAGCTTACTTTTCAGTCGAGTGTGAGTAGATTTTTTTGCCGTTTGGAATCAATTGAACTATAATTTGCGGTGTCTTTACCCCATCCTTAAGGATGTATTTGATTCCTACCAATTTTTGATCTGCATACGAGTGATTTTGCACCACTTGGCATGTTTTCTGTTCGTGTTAATATCTTAGCTTCCCAATTAAATGTGTTCGTATCTTGAAGGTAACATACTCATTTCCTACATTGGTTTGCTGCTGTATTCTGAACGATTTTAACATTCCTTGCAGTGCTCATTAGCACTAAATTACAATTTTTCCTCTTTTGCATTCTTATGTCAGCTATATTTTCTAATTGCATTGCAACTGAGACAGCGTAATTTTTCAGTGTCTAGCAGGAGCTACCCTTTACAGTTTATACGTCGGGAACCCTTTTAACAACACTTATGACTTGTAATAAATGTAGCGCACAATCAAAACGAATTTAAGTTTTATCATGATGAGCTACAGAATGGCACTACGATCGCCATTAAAACTGGAATAGACTTGAGCAAGACAATTCCTTCCCAGCCAGGAATGAAAACATTTGCAGGAGTGGTTATGATATGCTTATGTGTTTCCACATTGCTCCATCGGAGGAAAGCGGATTATCAGTTACATGAACGAAGACTTTGCGGTAGGAAAAAAGACGGATGGCTCAAAACCGCGTTCAAACACAAGCTGGTCAGCGAAAAGAGGCAGCGCACTAACTTTACATTGCGGTAAACAGGGTCACTAATCCCACCCAGTGCACATAGGCAAGCATTTAAATGGGTACGTCCCTCGGTTCCTCCAAACCACGTCGAAAAAGAGCAGAACCAGTCTTCATATCACGCAGAGACTAACACAATCTTGGAGTAGTAGCTCCGGTGTCAGCCGAGATTATAAAATCCTTGAACCAAATACGTAACACATTAGACGGGCGTTTCAGGAGAATTTTAGCATGTCCAAGGAATGCAGATTTCTTTGCTGAAGCCTCACTGCGGAGCGCCGGCCAGCAGCTCGTGAGTCCCGCCGCATAAGGATTTGAGGCAATGGTCTTGTGAAGAGTTTAGGTGTCTTGAGGGACCGTTAGTGAAGAGTGTCGCTGCTAGCAACGAATACCAGCCCGAATCGACAGACAAAAAATTGAGTCAATAGAATGACATAGTCGGAGCAGTCTTCCTTTCGAAAATTTAGTTGTAGCAACGCTCGTCTTAGGTGTTCAGTAGCACCTTAGAATATTTGAAGCAGCCGAATTAATGCAGAGGGCGGGTTATAAGCCAAGGAGAACAGTGCGGCTTGGTACAGTCATCCGCACAGCTGTATAGAGCGCTCGAAAGTCGCCGTGTCAGAAATAGGAAGGGGTATTTTAAGCCTGTATACGTTACTAGAGGAAATGCGGGCCCTGGAGCGAGGAATCATGAAACTTGGTTGAAAACTGGTTCTTGAGGGAACGAAATGGCGCAATAATTGTATCACATACGTTGGTGGACACCGGAAGCATGCCGTAAGGAAAGAAAGGAAGGTGGGAGTGAAGGAAAGACTGAAGGAGATGCCGTAGCGGTGGTCTCCGCAATAACCTCGACCACCTGGGGATCTTTAACGTGCACTGATATCGCACAGCACACAGGCTCCTTTGCGTTTCACGTCGATCGAAACGCGGCCGCGGCGGTCGGGTTCGGACCCGGTACTCGGGCTCAGTATACAAGTGCCGTAAGCACTGAGCCACCGTGGCGTAGACAGAACACTTTCCCTGGCAAATGCACTGTATACGCAACAGATGAGCTGTGTCTAGATTTGAGTTTGTTTCGTAGCGCTATTCTCGAGCGCTTTCGACAGGAGTGCTGACGGCTGTAGAAGATAGTGACGCCGTGTTTGTTTTGTGGTCGCCGATAGGTGCACGTATTAGTTGCATAACTAAAAGCTGTGTTGTGGTTCTCTTAACTTATGTTTTGTATTCTTTGAATTCTATTATCTGTGAATGCATGTGAGCAAAAGAATGCTCTTTAGAATTACTTCTTGATCACCGCACACGCAGAGTATTAAACAATAACTGCGTTTTCATACCCTTTATAAGTAAAGAAGTGCCTTGAAACTGCCCTCCTCTTCTATCAATTTGAAACCATGCCCGAAGCAGTTATGCATAAAAGAGTTGGTTTGAAAAGCGTCTTGGATTCTACGCTAGGACAGTGTAAAAATTCGGAGGAATAACATCTATGCACAGCTAAAAGGAAACCTTGTGGGAACGCAACCCAAAAGTATGCCCTCCTACATGGGCACGACCGAATTTCGGTGTGCATTCCTGACAAGGGCAAGCTGTCTTTACTTCCATTACGCCCACTATCAGCGCGCGTGCCCCCTACAGCACGCATGCTCCAATTCTGTAAGGCTGCATCAAACATGAGAAGGATATTCAGTCTTGATATAACTGCATCTAGCAGTACCATCGCCACGTGCTGCTTTTCAGCCGCAAAAAACAACCCAACAACGCAAGGCGAGCTCACCTTGCTGACTCCTAAAGCTAACAAGGTTCCAGGATTGACGAATTTTTTCATTCAAGAATACGAAGGTGCGCTCTGAAGAATAATAAATTACGGGACGATCACACACCTTTTGTGACAATTCTGCGAAAGCATGTGGATTTTTCCTGCATAATAACTTTGACCCTCTAGCTCATTTGAATAATTTTACTACAGGCCGATGCTTCAAACATGCGATTTATATTTTCTGAAGGATGAAGGTGGGCAGTGGTGTGCGCCGCTTCAGGCGGTGGAATGGTTGTGTGCGCCGGGGTAGGCGATGGGTGGGGATTCTGGAGTGCACCTGAATTTTGAACTGAGACTTTTATTCAATTCCACCATCGCTTTTTGTTTTTATGCTGTGTGGGCTTGTTTTGCTTGGAGGCCTTGCCGTGAGCGTAGGCAGGTCAGTTGGTGATGTGTGACTCCTTTGGATTTGGATGGATCGGTGTGGGTGGGTCTTCTCGAATGTGAAGATGAGCGGCTGAAGATTGGTCCGCCTCCTAGCTACGGGTGCGTAGTGGTGAGGTGGCTGGAGGGTTGCTCTTCTGCACACTAGAAGCTTCACTCTCCCACACTATAGACAGATGTCGCAATGTGACACTCGTACTGCTTCCATGGTAAAAAAAAAGTTTTGCGCTGTTATTCCTGCCCAGGGCGCATGTTAGAAGTGAATTCTGTCCACAACATCATTTAAAATAGCTTCCCGTATTCAAAATATCGTTTCCAGTTTCCTTCTTGACGTTCTATTTACTACGGACACTGGCGCTCGGTGATATATATTGATGGAAAACTAGGATGAACGCAGTTTCGATGGTATCATTGTAGACCCTCTTCGAATTTTCTCATCCATGCTGGATGAGCCTCCGGTGACACTTGAATGCGCTTGAACCAGTGTATTCCGATTGTCGCTTTCTCAAAAGGGCGCAGTTTGGAAACAGGCAATCAAAAGTATGAGAAAGAAACGGTCATTATCATTCCCAGCAATCACTTGCCGCCTTTAGCAAAATTTAAATGGTTTTCATTTTAACTTTTTTAGCTTTAGAACTGGATTGGTTTATGGGGATTTAACATCGCAAAGCGACTCAGGCTGTGAGGAAAACAGCAGTGAAGAGCTCCAGCAATTTCCATCACCTGCAGTTTATTAAAGTGCGCTGACATTGCATAGTACACTGGCTTACAGAAGTTCGCCTCCATCGGATTCGACCGCAGTGGTCGGGATTGAAGCCGCTTCTTTCGGTTGAGTACCCGAACGCAGTGAGCCACTGAGGCGGCTGAAACTAGGACAGAACTCATTCGTTCTATAGCAAGCTCAAGCGATGTAGCGTTGACACTCGTGTCACCTAGTGACAAAATTCCTGGCACGCGAAACCTAAATAATATGTGCTTGCGTGGAAAATATGCTTGATGATACTGAGATAGCGGTAAGCTGAGAAATATGCACCGTTAGTTTTATCGTACGTCACGTTGTGGTGAGCTACAACCATACAAGCGCATTCTTTCCTCAGAGGCCAAGTTGGAACAGGATTTCACACCGATGGAAACATGGAAACACATTAATGACAAGAATAAAACAGAATATAAGACAATGGACAGAACGCAGCGCACATAGCGTAAAATTTTCCCGACATTGTTTGCTTTTGGACTTCTTCTGCGACTGTTCGTGCTGTTGATCGCCCAGCGCTTTGCAATGTGTTAATTATCCGCATAAAAAATGGAATGCATAATGCTTGAAATGTTTCGGCGAAAACTTCACTGGTAGAATGAAAAGCGTGCGCTATGAAACAGAACCTAACAGCTAGCACCGGGAGAAATATATATTCCAAGAATTCGCCATTATTATTAGAGTCCGAATCATGATTACCGCTATGAGCAGAACCTGTCGAATGGCTGCAAAAATATTCAGTACATGATCTGTGAGAATTTTCTGACTGCGGCCGCATTTTATACATGTGATAAAGAGAATCTAACTGAAGAAAAACTATGTGTGACGTCTTTGTGCAAGAACTGCGACTGAATATTTAGTGGTAGCCTTGATGTGTTGGGTCACTTAGCAATCTGATGGTTGTTTCGAATGTGGAATCGTTTGTGTTGCCTTTTCTAGCATTTTCTTTTGCTTTACGTTTGCTTTATTACAATTTTGAATAATTTTCTTTAATTTTCCTAAAATGTACACTACCCTTTTTACTCCAAACATGCTTTCTCTCCCCAAGATACCAGTACCGCCAAGTACCAAGCGTCCTGGTACGCCGAATCGCAGTGTCCAGTGCCACATTAGTTCATAATCCGGTATGACACAGGAAAACTGTGCAATCGCCCTCATCACCGCTCTTTCACAGTTTGAACATACTTCCCCTCCTACAATTATTTACTCTAAAATTATCCATAATTATGTACAAGTTAATTCATCATCACGCTCACATTGACGGTGTCACTGATCAACTTATTAATACTAACCCTACTAGGTTTCAACAAAGTAATAATTTCCTTTTACCTAAGGTTAGGACTAATTATGGAAAATGTACTACCGTGTTTGCTGGCATATCCCATTAAAATTTCTTACCGTGTGAAATTAAAATATCCAATACTGTTCACACATTCATTCATCGTATTAAAACTTATTTAAATGGCTCTCTGTCTAGTCAACAGATCTAGGCAGCAATATCTTAGT
Organism: Amblyomma americanum; assembly: GCF_052857255.1. Taxonomy (NCBI): domain Eukaryota; kingdom Metazoa; phylum Arthropoda; class Arachnida; order Ixodida; family Ixodidae; genus Amblyomma; species Amblyomma americanum. The sequence continues at coordinate 99,346,301 of NC_135501.1, forward strand.
TTTTGGTTGTATGTTGTATTCTGTAACTAAGTTGAAATTCTACATATTTTGTTTTCATTACAGATTTTATTGTTACCGTTGCTTTTACTTCTATTGCCACCGTTGCTTTCTGTAGGTTGTATCTTAACACTAATTACGTACTTCACTGCTTCCCATTATTTGTTATTCTAACCCACTTGTTTTGTTCTAGTAGGTCCCCCCGACAGTCATGTAATATGGGACCTCTTGCTGTAATACTTTCAATGTTTTCATCTTTTTCACATGCATTCCTGAATAAAATTGAATTGAATTGAATTTGCAGGAGGTTGTGCAATTGCGGTCCTCCTTGCCAAACCTTTATATAATTCACTTTGAGTAAAGAAAACGTGACGTTCTGCATTATTTACAATAAAATAATGTGCAAAGGGTGTTTTTTAGAGAGCATTATATGTCGGAAGTGCACATGAAATAAAACGACGCTTTGCCTGCATGGAATTGTTTTTTTTTATGTTTTAAAGAGAAACTAAAAACGTGCTGCGCTGACAGCAAGTGCTCAATCCTGAGATATTTACAATATTTCATAGCAGAAGCAATTGCTGCGACGGAAGTTCAGGGACTTTGATTTTCAAGATGTTTTGAAGGAATTTTTTGTGCAATGTTTGCTGAAAGTGGCTCGCTGTCTCTGAGCCGAAAGTTTCAAAGCTGCTATCTCTAGCAATATAGCTCCGACATTTTTAAGAAAAATGATGTACCTCATGGACTGAGCAGTTGAATTATTGCACCGTTTTTTTCGGTGGAAGGCATAACAGTTCCAGGATACTGGTCAATACATTACGTTATAAGAAAATGAAGCTGTAAGCCCCGAAGTGACGCCTTGTCCGCTTAGTGTGAGTAAAGTGCGTATTCAGCAGCAACTTTCTGCCATGTATTGAGTCACCAAATGCAGCAAAATAAAGGATAGTGATTCTAACGTGGTGTGACGACATCGAGAATATCTCTTGTTACTGACCTACCTAACCTGGTAGAGCTGCATTGGTTAAACATACAATGGTATGCTGTGAGCGCTGATATACTTTCAGTAGAAGATCTTTCAGGTCTGGTTCGGCGCGTCGTATGAAAAGTGAACATAGAACACTATAATTTCTGCTTTCATCTCCAGTTACAGTGTCTTTTTTTTCGTATTTGTTCCACGGCTGGATAATTCGCTCGTTTTCACAAATCATTTAGAAGAATTCGCGTTTCAGCTGCAATTGGAATGTTTTTTTTAATTCAAATCTTAAATTGTCCGCATTCCAATCGATGTCAGAAACTAATAGGTTGAGTGGAGGCTACACCGTTGCCCAACACAATGGAGGCACCAGCGGCCCGTAGAACTTGAGGTAAAGAAACATATTTTTGTCTTCACTGATTTCGTTTTCAGACAAATCAAATATCGATTCTTGCAAGTCCATTCTTCTGCAGCAAATGTCCAAATGGTTTCGAGGATGCATTAATGGGTACTCTTGCATTGTTGTCTTAGAATATTATACAGCAGCGCGACTAACATTAAGGATCTTGCGACAACAGAGCCACAGTGCCAAGAACGCTGCAGAATACCGCCGAGCCATTGACCAGGTGACGAAAGACCTCTGGCATATTTTGCTACCTCAGCTTCGAGCACTTCAGCCCGTCAACAAAAAGATGAGCTCCTGCAACGGGGTCCACGTTAAAGGGGACGACCATATACCTCCGGACGTGCTACGCTCCCTCAAACACTGTTGTTTGCACTCTGTCTGTATCGTCGCCGCTTCCTTGATGTTATTCGCGCTGCCATATAATCTACTCTGAACCAAGTAGCCCAGCAGGCAAACATTCTTAGTTAAAAAGAAAGGAAGAAGGAAACGATATTGCAATTACGAACCTGTCTCTAACCATGGGTTTGCACTTTACCCGTCTCAAGTTTCGTTGAAAGCAAGAAAATCTTACCGGAAGTGGAAATATCTCAAAAACTGTTCCAAAGGCAAGGCGTGATGGCCGGGCGCAGCGCTTCTGCAAAACTGCGAATATCAGTATCGTAGTACCAAAACGGGCGTGATTCGATCCCGGCCGCGGCGGGTGAATTTCGATGGGGGCGAAATTCTAGAGGTCCGTGTACGGTGTGCTGTCAGTGCACAATAAAGAACCCTAGTTGGTCGAAATTTCCGGAGCCCTTTACGACGGTGTCTCTCATAGTCTCAGTTGATTTGGGACGTTCAGCCTCTATACGCCAAACCAAACCTAAACGGGCATCAGGTTTGATTTGGTTTGGTGGTGCTTTAATGCCAACCAAACTTCCATCGCAACGTCCGATACCCGCAGATCTGTCCTGTGCGTAGTTTGTGTTCTAAGCACATGTGTTGCGTCCAAAATTGTTCGCAAAGTCACGATGCACCTTCACGGCCCGTAATGAATGCCCGCTTGTTGTTTGCCAAGAAGCATCTCATTTGCGCGTGCAATTTTTCATAACAGCTGGATCCCTAAAAGCAAACAAGACTTTTGAGTTTGAGCTGGTGTGGGCTTAAAAGTGCCATGGACACAAACCTGAGTTTACAGAAGAATGAAAGCAGCAAGATGACCCACAGACAGTGGCTCCTTTGTGTCGACTAACTCAAACTGATAACATCTCTCTTTCACCAAGGTACACCTATAACACGACCGATGATGAGTTCCTCCTCTTTCCTGCGAAAGAAGTTTTTCGTATGTCCTAGACCACAATTTCACTTATTTTCTTTCACCATCATCGCCAGCCTAACTACGCCTAATGCAGAACAAATGTCTCTCCCATATCTCTACGATTAATCCTGTCCTGTGTCTGCTGCGTCCACAATATCCCCTCGAACTCCATAATGTCATCCGCTTACCAAACTTTCTGCCCCCAACTTTTAGGCTGCCTTTTCTTGGAATCCGCGCAAATACCTTTGTAGACAAGTGGTTATCTTGCCTTCGCAATACATGCCCTGCATAAGCCCATTTCTTCCGCTTGATTTCGAGTACGGTGTCTTTAACCCGTTTTTGGTCCTTCACCCACTCTGCCCGTTTTTGGTCTCTTTTTATCTGTCATTTTTATTTTAATTGCTCGCTGCGTTTTCCTCAAATTGGGTGAACCCTTACGTAAATATTGGTACGATAAAGCTGTTATACACTTTTTTCTTGACCGATTTTGGTAAACTCACCCATTACCTGAGGAAACCTGACAAATGCGCTCCTTCCTGTTCGTATTCTTGTAGTTATTTCACTGTCCTGATCCAGATCTGCGGTGACTACCTGCCCCAAGTGGACGTGATCCCTTAGCACTTGGAACCCCTCGCTAGAAATTGCACACTGCTGCTGCCTTCTGAGATTGTTGAATTTTTTTTTTAGTTTTATGCATGTTAATTTTTACACCCACTGTTCTGGTCTGCCTGTCAATCCCATTGTTCATGTTTTCCAGTTCAGCTCCAGAGTGACTTAGCAAGAGAATGTCATCAGTGAATCGCAGATTACTAAGGTATTCTTTATAAACTGTTATCCACAAAAATTTATGAATACCTCCTGTAAACAGGCGATATTTTCCTGATGTAGTCTTAGTAGCAAAGTAGTCTAGGTAAATTTGCAGTGTTTGAGTTATCGCTTTCAGCGCCGCGGTGTTACATTGTCTGGGACATGCGGTGCCAGATATTACCCACTTGTAAGGCCGCCGCTCATTCCAGCTGCGTCCCTTTGCAGGATGATGGCACACGCAGAAGCGGCTCCCCAGTACAAGCGAGAGCCTCCGAAAGCAAAGTGCATACGGGAATTGGTTAGATTGTTGACGCACCGCCGCCGACTTCACGAGACCTTCTTACGCCGCGGACGATCGTCGGAGAGCCTCCCGATGTTCCACAGCGGCCCCAGCAGTGACGAACACCTGTTAAAGCAATTATGACGTACGTACTCACCCAAGGCGTGAGAAAACAGGACCGTTCCTTACGTTGTTTGCCGAGGCGGCAAAGGGCACTGAAAAAGGCAATTACAGCGTTTTTCTGGCAATGAGCGGCAAATAAGCCCATTACTAACTCTTATTAGCCGAGTGTCCCGCCGTCTGTTGTGTGGCGGCTTCGTGGCCCTTTCCTTTCCTGCTGTGTTGCTGACTGGCGACACGGACTGATGATGGGTGGGAGCACATCGGTGTCAAGAACTTCACGAGCAATATGAGCAGAAATGGGGGGGGGGGCGGGCGGTGTGCCTGAGGAAAGGGAGAAGAAAAGTATAGTTTAGTTTATAGGCCTTAACGTCCTAAAGCGACTCAGGCTATGAGAGACGCCGTAGTTAAGGGCTCCGGAAATTTCGACCACCTGGGGTTCTTTAACGTGCACTGACATCGCAGAGTACACGGGCCTCTTCAATTTCGCCTCCATCGAAATTCGACCGCCGCGGCCGGGATCGAACCCGCGTCTTTCGGGCCAGCAGCCGAGCGACGTAACCACTCAGCCAGCGCGGCGGCTTAGTTGGACGAAAAGCTCCGAAGGGGGAGTGTCTGGTTACTCTTACTTGAGAGAGAGTGGTGGCGTATTTGTTTTTTATTTGGGTTGTGTTGTTAACGAGACCCTGGTTTCGAGGCTAAGCCCAACTCACGGGATAGTCCTCATCTCGCATGACATTTTTGATTGGAGAATTGATGCGTAGGGCGGACCACTGAAAACGATCGCCCCTAAGCCTTTCTGATTAACGGTTTAAAAAGGGCAAGTGAACGGATGAAGTCCAGTCCAGTCTGAGCAGGGACTCCATGCTTAGCATGTAACACGGTTCTACTTAGGCTCTAACCCGTCGGGTACTCTATGAGTATAGTAGCGCAAGGTTAGTTATTTTGTAAATTAATTTCTCCTTCTTCAGGTTTTACTCTCTGTATATGTATGCTGTAAATATATGTTCTGCTCTCATCATCTACAAGCACGCCTCCTGTTCATATTCCGCGCCGAACTACACTGAAGGAAGGGTTCGTAAACCTTCCTCGAAGAAACTACCACCTGAAATTCTACTCCACTGTAGCAAGAGTATACAGTCTACCGCGTGCTGAACCGAAAAATATGACAAACAATAAACTTTTAGAGCAGATGGTACGTTTGTTATGCACAGTGATGCTAATTTCTAAGCTATTATGACTGCTCAGCGTTCATTAACAGCAATTTTTCTTTCTTCACCTTCACGCTACTTTGCTTTGCTCAAGCTTATGCATGATGTCTGCAACACACCCTTCCACCACATTCAAAGCTACCATTGTGCTTGGGTTTACGCGTCGTGGACAAAACTGCTTGACGTAGGAGCAAACCTATGTCAATCGGGGTACTTCCTTTTAATGTTTTATTTGGCGCCCAATCTAACTTAGCTGTAGAAATCTTACACCTAGTGACGTAAGAGAGCACCCAAAGAGAATTTTGAAAGAATGTTACTGCTTTTATACCCAGAGCGCGCAGAATTTGCATAAATAGCGAAATATTCAGTATGCAGTATGACCTTACCATCTATGATTAAACTGAAAATAATTAGGCTGTGTTGCTATGACATTTGAATTTTATTCTTCTGCGAGTTTATAATCAAGTTCAGTTAGGTTGGTAGAAGTATTATCCGCACAACCTACCTGCAAGTTATTCGCTTCTGACCAAAAATTCAACTAGCCCTGAGCATAAAATAACAAGAGAGCAAGAGCCAGAACATACGAAAGCAGGGAGTTCACTTCAATATCTGGTTTTCTACACATAACCACTATACGAAGGTTCAGAAAGCGAAAGAGGAAGAGATAAATAATGTGAAACGAAAGAATGTCTTGCGTAACAGGCAATGCAATATTCACATTCGCTCAAGCAAGCACATAAATTTCAAACGTGGTTTCAGATTTCTCGTATACCTCTGATCGAGGGAACAAAAAAATCTGTTAATGGTTGCATTTTCCTGACCATGTAAAATGGAATAGAAACGCCGCACAGCGGACCTTCTTTTATGAGCTCGCCTTACCTCGTCTAGCCTTACTCGAACCCCATAAACACAAATGGCACTCTGGTGAATGGACAGGCGCAATCTCTTTTGTTCCTGATGGCTCAATAACCACAGGATGACTAAACTAAGGAAAAATCTTAATAGGCTCCATAGCGCTTTTCAGGCTCCATATAATTCAAAAAGGACGAATTTTTGAAGCCTGTGAAAGGTTCTATGAATCAGTTGGTTTGGCACCGAGCTAAAGGACCTTTTTTTATATACGCGCTCTGAAACTGCGCAATTTCTCTTGGTCACAACTGGTTCCTGCTCATATTTAATAACATCAGGTCTCTTTCTTTGAGGCGGTCTCAGTTTCGTTTTGTAAACGTGCTGTCATTTTTCGCTTTTCCTTTCCACGACTCCTTCTGTCACCAGGCTGCACGCATCCTGCTTTCCGCGCTATGGTTTCTCGTAGTAAAGAAAATACTGAAAGACGTTCCTAGAATGCCACCGAAAGTTCCCCGTAGGAAGTAAGAAACCTGACCAGGAAAGGAATGGGTGCCAGCTGTCGATGTGCCGCCATTTCATGGTCATTGCCTCCCCTTTTGCCCCTTCATGTTCTTAGCCCTCCGCCTAGATGTCCATTTGTCCATCTGCGCCATCGTCGCCACCGCAAGTGATGTTCGAGCGCAATTGCCCCGGACGAAAGAAGCGCTTCGCCAGCAACTTCCGCGCTAAGTGCTGCGCTTCTTTTTCATTTCAGTCTCTGCGTTTCTTCATGTCTTCTTCCCCTTTGGCACGATCCTCTTTTACCTAGTGGCCTTTATTTTCCTTCGCTTTTTTTCCGTGAGGCAGAACGCAGGTATAGCAGGGCGGAAGTCGATGAATCGATGCCTCTATGCACAAAGTGGATTAGGTTGACCAGGCACTCTGGACCCATCCACTAGCTAGAAATATTATGATCGGCAGCACTCGGTTAGATTAGGTAAAATAAAGAATTTTTCGTTGTTTCCTTATTTTTAACTTGCTTTAAGTTAAACGTCTTGCTTTCAGGTTTGGCTACAGAAGCCTTGGCTTCCCTATGCGTAAACAGCTGACTTTTACAGCGATGTACTTCAAAAAAACTTTTGCTGTCTTTCTTTCATTAGCACTCCTGTTGGTACTACAGTAGAAGGACTGTTGCCTTAGTACAAGCATCCTAGATCCACGCATTCAAGGCATAGCGAGAGTTAGGAAAACAAAGACGCAGATGTATTTATTCAACAAGCATGCTTTTTGGTCACATCTGGGAGTGCAAATCAGGACTGTAGAACACTTATGCTGCTCTCGCACACGTTGTCGGCATGTAGTTGAGCAAATAGACCAGTGGTTTTACTCAAAGTGGTTTTACTTGAACCGTATCAATGTTTCATATACTCCTGCGAGCGCGTGCATATATTTCCTCAAGTCGAATCTGACATGCGTGGTACCCGCTTTGATAAAGCATATCAGGCAGTATTGCCGTTTAAATGAAGCTCCGTAGGTTCATGAGCTATAGGTAATGTAATATCGTTGTGATATAAAATGAAACGAAGCCCCTCAGGCCTAAGATCAGAATTTGAACACGGCAAGGTTTTGTCTCTCCTGTGCCCTCGCGACTCTGGGCTGTTCTCACCTGCAGTTTCGAAATGGGGTGAATCATTTGCAACCATCACGGACTTTTGCGTTTTCTTCCCATATTATATTCCTCTATTATGCATATCCTTCTGTTTATTTACGCGAAAAAAATGTGAACGAGGTTGGTTAATATCTCATGCCGCTCTTATTTTATTTCCTTCAATTTGCAGATATAATTTTTTTTGCTCTCATACATCGAGCACATCAGTCAGCTCATAGCTGTCAGTTTTTATTTGCAGGACAATCACATCATCCTGCGGGTGGCAGAGACTAAAGGCATGGGTGCCTGACGAGGTCTCTGCCCCCGTAACAAAAAGAGCACACTACAGCAGTACAGCAGAGAGCTGGTACAAAAAAGAGAAGCTGCGTTACAGATAGTACACGCATACATACAGCATATGGCTGTACTTAAGCGCTTTGGACAGTTTTTTATATCACAATGAAAATTCACTCTAATATCACAAAAACACGCAAAAAAGTCAACAGTTGAAAAAAAAATTTACATTTATCATTGTTACTTAACAATCTCAACGGAAAACAAAATTGCTCGCAGTTCACGTTTGAACACATTTCTGGGTAGGCAGAAATCTAAAATAGAAGAAGAGTTAAATATTTAAGATGTCTATTACTTGGTATTCCAGATCTTGTTTTTCATAATTTGTTTTGACTTTTTTATTTCTGCGTTTCGGGTTACGAATATCATATTGAGCCAAAACAGGTGTGTGAACACTGTGAAATTTCTTTTCATATATTTGCTGTTCCAGTATCCATAAATAGACTTTACTTGCTGGTAAAACATCAAATCTGGGAAAAAGTGGTTGCGTCGACAACAATCTAATAGGGCCGGTGTGGTTCACAAAAATTCAGACGGCACGTTTTTGCAGCAGTTGTAGCCTATCATAGTTCCCTTTTGTCGTTCCCCAGACCAGAATGCCATACAAAAGTTTAGAATAGAACAGGGAGTAATATAGTGATTGCTTTAGCCACAGAGGTAGAAGAGAAGATTTTTTTCTAATACATTCAACAGATTTCGCGAGTCCGGACCGCAGATGATTAACATGAGGGGTCCAAGACAAATTTTCACTAAACCATACCCCAAGGAACTTTTGCACACTTACTTGTTCTAAGATATGTCCTCTGTACTGTAAGTTAATTTTTTATGCGTATTGACTGGCTTAAATACCATGTACTTAGTTTTTACTGCATTCAAGTGAAGTTTGTTGTGTTGCTACAATGTGAATAAATCATTTAAATACAGATTGGCCAATAGCTCAATGTCATACAGTTTTCTACCTAAAAAGAATAAACTAGTCGTCTGCAAACATGGCTATTGTGGGTGTTCTTTGTAGCTCCGTTATGTCATAAAGATACAAAAGGAAAAGTAAAGGGCCTATTATCGAACCTTGCGGGACACCTAGTTTAATGCTAAGTTGTTTTGATGAAGTACAGTCTACATTAACAAACTGACGCCGAAACAATAGGTAGCTCTTGATAAGGTCCAATGTGATGCCTCGAATCCCATAGCAATCTAATTTTATAGCTAAGATTTCGTGGTCGGCGGAATCAAAAGCTTTTCGTAGATCGAGAAATATTCCTAAGGTTATGAGCTGATATTCAAAATTTCTGATTATTTGCTGCCTGACGGCAAGAAGAGCCTCCTGAGTTGTCTTATTTTTCTGAAAACCATACTGCGAGGGCGATATTATATAATACTTGGTTAGATATTTTGACAGCCGATTATTGATAGATAATTCGTAAATCTTTGAACACACCGGTAGCACTGAAATTGGTCGGTAATTCGTAATATCGTCAGTTCTACCTAATTTGTGTATTGGAAAAACTTTGGCCAGCTTTACTTAATCCGGGAAGACTCCAGTAGAAATCGTGAGATTAATGAGATAGGCTAGGACAGGGCTGATTATTAATAACACGCGTTATGCAGGCAGAGATGAGGATGCGCAGAAGGGCTCACTGGCGTCACGGTGACCAAAGGGCACAGGCAGTCTGCGTCGTGGATGGCCAGCCGCTGCGTTGATCCAAGGCCCCAGGAAACGTGTGGCTGTAACGATATACAGGATCACATAGTCGCCCTGCTCGCTGCGTGCACTGCTGCCGGGCTGTTCATCAAACCAAATGCTAGCAGACTGCGCGAGCAGTTTGATTTGACGCCAGTGATAACATTTACGAGTTTACTTTTACGAACAGTTCTATTGAATATCGAGGCTTGACACAAGCGAAGAATTTTTTTTTTTTTGGCGGGTGCAGGCAGAACGGAGAAGAGTGGGTGGGTGGTGCTTCAGGAATGTGAAGGTGGGTGGTTGCAATCACCGAGAAATCGAGGCGGTGTAATGAGGTGGCTAGTGGGCGCTCCATTTTCAAGGCAGGTGGCTTTCAGACTACGTGTTAGAATTTTATTTCGCCCCATAGCCATTGTACGTAGTACACCATGGGCCTTCGTGTAAATGAAGTACACAAAATATGGAAGGCGCTCGCACATGCAACAGCCGGAGGGTGCAGCGGAGAAGGCACGTTCTTGAACATCCGGCCTCGTAGAGGCCGGATGTTCAGTTGCCATTTCTGAGGAAGAGCAGGAGGAAGAAACTTTATTCAAGGACCGCATTAAGGCCCTGTCAGAAGTAGGGCCTCCTTGGCTAAGGCCTGCTGACCGTGTGCTAAGCCGGAGTGACGCAAAGGACTTCCGGAAGTAGACGAAGGGCTAGGGAAATAAGGAGAGGTAATGGTAGTGTATGTGAGTACAGAATGTGCTTTCTGTCTGCCCTTATCTCCGGACAGTCCGGACAGTGAGCTTTGACAAGTCATCCGAAGTTGCGGAGCATTAATGGAGTGAGGAAAGTATGTTACTTCAAACAATGCGAAGGACGTGTCCTTGCTCTATGTTGAATGGAGGGTGAGGATGGTGTAGAATTGCGCGGTTTTCCTTGGTGTCCTGCTATTTGCTCTATGTGTGTTGCGGCATCTTTTCTAACATCGGATTTATACAGGAAATCAAGGGCGCACGGGTATTAATGTCGTTGTTTGTTCCAGGAAAGCAGTGCACCGTTGTGATTGCAGGAAGCGTCAGCGCTAAACAGCCACCACCTCCGCACCATATAAGCTCGCGCCTCACGCAATTTCGTTCCTTGGCGTTAGTTTCTCTGCCTAAGCTTGGCGATCAAGCGATCAGCGCCACTGGCATTTGGCTTCGTTTCCCTTGGCTTTGGCCCAAAACCAACGGAAACGAAGCCAAGTGCCAATCTATGTCAAGACCCTGAATAGAAAGAAAAGTGAAAGAAGAGGAAAACAGAAAATATGGAGACGCGCCGCTGTCGCGAGAGAAACGTAACGAAAAAAAATTCTGCTCAAGAAAGACTAATCCATGACTCTCTCTGCATGGTTCAAGAAAAGAGCGGCCTACTTAAACTTCCTTTGTTTTTGGTTTTGTGCAGCCCGAGCTTCTAGTCTGTAAAGGCCTTGTGAAGAAAGTCGGGAGGGGGGGGGGGGGGATTGCAGAGTTCAATTTTGGAAGCGGGCGGCACATCTAGAGCGAGTTGGCGTCCGCTTTCTGAGCCGCCAGACGGAAAAACTTCGTGTCTTCACGTCGACAACGCCGGTGATTTTCCCAAATGCCTCTCTTACTTCTATAGCAGTATAAGGAGCAGGGCAGCCAATAGACTGCACAATACACTAGATCTGAATACCGCGCAGTTCTGATGAACTTCTGAGGTTGTTTCTGATCACGGACCACGAACTAGGCCAACTATTTGATAACAAAGCCTAACCCAAGCTTTGAACAGCAAACCTAGGCTTGTTTCACTACTTAATGTTTTTTTTTCGGACGACTATATAGAGTCTTTATTTAGGATTTTTTTATTACAGGTAAAATACGCTTTGAAAATCTATATATATCCTGACGGTTTTCAGGGAGTTCGGCAGCGCTATTCTAGGATCTACCACCTGTCTAGTGTCGGGAGGAAGCGTTTGAAACTGAAACGAACGATGTCAGCGCTTGGACTCCCCCTTTGGGATCTTCAATCAGGGAGAGGCGGGAATAAAGGGTTATGAACAAATTTCAGGTCGAAATTGTGAGAATCGATCGCGTTAGAGCACTCACTACTCTGAAATGCTGAAGATGGTATTCGTGAAAATATGTTCGTTCATCCGTTTCGAACTTCCGCAGTTGCAGTCTCGATGAAAATAAAAATGTGTTAAAATAGTTTGCTTATTTTAAAGCTCTAGTATCGAAGGAGAGCATACAAAAGAAGGAATAAAAGGCCTCAGGAAACAGAATTACTATTGCTTCCGTCACTGGTTGATCTAGCAGTAAAGTAATAGTAAACAAGTTTATTTTGTTTTGCAGAGCTTGGGTTCTCTGCTAAATAATATTGAATTATTCTGCCCTTCATGTCTTTATTCTTTCTAGAAATTGAAGCTCCAAATGAATTCCGCAGAGTTGCATGGTCGACTGCAGAGTGCGGCGTGTGGGTCATATTTAGCCCCAGTACCATTTGCCAGCAGTGTAGCTCTGGAGGGGCCAGTCTGCCAACTTGCAGTCAACTTAAAGGACTAGATATTGGCTGGGAAAAGGAGTTTTATACCCTAACGAGATTTTACAATAATTTTCCATTAGTCCGGAGGGCTGTTTTCAATCCGTACAAAAGGTCACATAAGGGTACTAAAGTTACTGGAAGTGGAAAAGTAGCGCAATAGCCGCAGCTGCTCCGCGGCTGCCACATTTGTGCCAGCGCAGCCGACGCGCCTGCGGCCGGGCAAATTATTCGCGGCTGTGTGACCCCAGGGCCGCTCTAATTTCGCACAGTTCTTTAAAATTTCGGGCCGCAGGTATTAAGGTCTCCGCTGAGAGTGGAAGAGGAGAAGTAAAACGCAGAATTTATTTTCTGTAAGAAGAAAATAACTGTGCACTGAAAATTGTTACCAAAGAATTGGGGAAACGCGTTGACTGTATGTATTGTGCGGTTAAAAGTACTGTCCCATTGATTGATAAAAAGCATATCCCATCGTGGGCAACATTCATGAGCGAATTATTTAGCATGCGCTTATACAACTTGAGCACCATGGCTTCTAAAATGATGAGCTTTTTCTGCTATCGCAATCTCTACATTAAATTCGTAAAACTACATTACGTTATTAAAGTTCATGACGGCTATTCTGCTCATAGACAATACTTATTTCTCCTGATTTCATTCAACTCGGGTTCGGTTCCCTAAATTATTGTGTTTCGGTCTAAAAGAACCTAACGAAAACAGGAAATGGAGCATATGTCCGAAAGTGCCTTTGGTTACTTATCATGAGCACGTATTTTGCTGTGTAGGCGTGGAATATGAAAGTTACTAAAAGGAATAAGCATGCAAAGACGACTAAAAATTAAATGAACATAAAAGAGCTGGCGCAAGTTTATTTGACATAGTTTTTGCAAGAGCTCCTCGCATTTAAACACAGGCGCCATGCACCTAACAACAATCGACCAGAAGGATGATATATGATTGTTAAGACGTGGCTAATAAATATCGGCCATTGATCACGTTGCTTGTCAAGCCGTCAATGCTATACATAGCGTTATTCGCTTTCAGACGTGATAATCTCACAACAAATCGGATGTCTCAAAGAAGAATCGTTTTTTCTGCTGTACACACGGGATCAGGTGAGATTCCACCTACAATACGGAATGAAGATATGGCTATAATAGGCTCTGGACGGACGCCAACAATGAAAGCGTCGCGTGTCTGCCGACCAGTACTTAACCATGCGAAACATAATAAAAAAGAAAGCAATCAAGTTCTGATAAAACAACCTGTACAAACAATACGCAAGTTCAACTCTATCACTGTGAGTCCTTCGCCGCTCGAAGAAGGCGCCATCAAAAAAAAAAGGCCCATTGTGTTGTTCAAGAATTGAAGGGGACACTGAAGCTCCGCCTTGAGGGTATGATGCGACAGCGCAATGGGTAATTCCCTTATATGTACAACGTCAGAAGCGCTGCCAGGCGCCTTGCCGAAATGCGCGGGAATCAAGTTGCTGTCGCAGCACGTCGGCACATCATTCACGATAAACCCGACGCCACGAATGCTAGGTTAGCTTCCGCACCACAAGAACGGGCTGCAAGCCGCAAGCTTCCTGGTGAAGGCGCATTGGATGTGCGCTGCGTTGTTCGCCGCTCACAGCATTATTCCTGCGTCCCCGTACGGCCCCTCATCGGCCGAACGAGACGAGCGGGAGGAGCTGCCGTCACGCGCTATCTGTTGGCGCAGTGGCGTATATGGAGAGGGAGAGGAGGAGGGAGTGTTTTGAGTGGGCGCCGCCTGCTGGCGCTCCGTGCGCGTCAAGCGAAGAGAAAAAATTGCGCAAACGTACTTTGCTACTCGCTTAACTGCTACTTCTCTAATTTCCATGATAATAATAATAATATACACCACAGTACATACCTCTAAAGTACCCTTCTAAAACAACACCGTATTCACTAGATGCGTCTTTGTTCATTCTAAGGCATCCAGCTAGCCTGGGGGAGTTGTTAGTGTGCTCGTCGCGCCCTCCGGAGGCCTTGGATCGATTCCCCAAAACGACCAATTTACTACTCGGTTTTCTTTATTAATGCTTCTGAGATTTTTCACTCACGGCCCGCGCCGCAAGCTGCGATGATGGCACCGGCTATTCTGCCACACGGGGCCCTTAACGCTATTGCGTTAAAAACTCCATCCTCCGAGTGCCCTGCGGCGTCGTACGTGAGAGAAACGAAGAACTTGACCGCAAAGAACAAAGCACCACAAAGAAGATATCAGTCGAAGCCTGGTATCCGAAGATTGCGAAGCAAGCGACCGAAATATTGACTTTGATTGAGTTAATGTCTTGGAAACAGAAGCAAACCCGCGAAGAACGTTCCTGCCTGAGTGGGGCTGCTCAACAGGGTCAAAAAAATGTTAATCGTTCCCTCCGAACTCTTGAGCAAGTTCAGGGATTCCGTAGACACAAAGGCTTAGCTGTTTAAAATAATATAGCTAAATCTACGCCGCATTCGAACCAAAATGAAGTAACCTAGTTCATTTTGAAAGGTTCATTATCCTTGCAAAAATTTCGTGGGCCTTACTGTCGTTATTTATTATTGATTTTCTAAGCCGACACATGTATGTTGGAAGTTTCTTTTGAGATGAGGCAGGCATTATGTTCAAAGCTCACAATACATGCTGGCATTGTCCTTGTTAGTTTTTTTTTTCACATGCAGAGCGCCATGAAGCACAAGCTCTAACCAACACTTACTTTGCAGAGTCTTGTGTTGCTCGAGGGCACAAATTTGACCCGCTTAACCCTATGCTGTCAAATAGTCGCTTGCCCTGTCACTTTTGCGCTGCGAATGCCAAAATAGGCCTTCCCGGATTCCTGGCGGTTGATTCCCTCGATGGTGAGGCAACCAGGCCTATTTCCTGATTCACAGTGCCCTACCACGTTAATTCAAAACGTTCAGCGCGGCAAAACATGCTCTGCAGAACTTCGAGGAAGCCATCTTCCAACTGCAACACCGGCGCCTGGTAAGCCGCGGGAACATTTATGGCAGTGTGGGGCAATGTGATCCCAGTTCCAGTGACTTTAAACAGGACTAACCAAATCACTCATTCTGGAGCTTCGTCTTCTAGACAAATCTCTTTTGTGCTACGCTTTTTGAATGAGTTCTGTTGTTTTGCTGCCCTCAGCTAAGCTACGCGGGCAGAAATGACTTCCATAGAAATAAGTATACGTATGCGAAAAAGTTAGAGGTAAGAAGACACACAAATATATTAAAAACATAATACAGACTCTCTATTTTCGATTCATATATCGCTTAGTCTGCAAAAAAAACTGCTCTCTTTTTTTTTCTGGAAACAGAGAATACAGAGAGGAGGAGGAAGGTTTTTAGCGAACAGACGTAGAAAACTGACTTCAAGGTGCCAAGGCGCCCCACGCGCAGCCATTAATAACTGAATCGCCTTTCGACTGCCATACGGTTATCAAGAAGACTTCATACGCCGCGAGCATACGTGGCGCTTAATCCGGCTTTATTAATTTGGTGAAAGCCACAAGGCGAAGGTTTCAACACCTCGTGTCACACCGTAAACAAACTCGTACACATCTCTAAACTATGACATTCACGGCCTCTAATTAATCATAATGCCTTAGTAAGTCATCAATCGATACCTGTTTGTTCTCCAATTCCCTGCATTTTCTTGCCACCTCGAGAGACCTTATCTTTCACACTGAGGTACAGAAGAACTAAAATACCTGCAATTCTGAGCTTTACATTGCTTTCTTTGTGTCTCACCACTATAAGCTGACGCTAAGCCTTTTATGTCAGTGAGAGATTGTATTACGGCTGTTTTTCCGCCATAAGTTATACAGCGGCAGTCTTGTTGACAGTACTGGCAGAAAAACTAATTATTCGCCATTTTTGTGAAAGCAGGCTTAAGAACAGATAATGAAGTGCCTCAAAAATAAACCTCCTGTTATATCTGGTTCACCGAAAAAACGCGAGACGCGAGAGACTTCTGTGTTCGACTTCTAAACCTGCCTACGATTCAAAAACCTACATGGAAAACAGCTGTCTTTTTCTGAGGTGCCAGCAAAAAAAGGTGTTCTGTACGACATATTTTTACCTTATACAAGGTTATCCACAAAACTACAGCGGAGTATTTCATAAAATATTCGGCAGAGGCACTTGAGACAGCTTAGATTTTAGAATGCAAAACCATGAAAGTGCTGAGAATAGTTAGGCATTCTTTGTACATAAGCTATGCGCCTTACTTTAGGTTACTTATAAAGTGCTGAGTCAAGCATCATGACTAATTATGCGTCATAACTACGCTACTTGTAAAGTGCTGAGCTGTGCTACGTTGCAGAAATAAATTGCTGAGTGACGATACGTTGCAGAATGATTATTGCTTACATTTGCTGTGGCAGCACACCGGCGTTCTGACATCCACCTAATTTCGTGCCATAGAGGACAAACGGCGGACGCCGGCTTTTGAGCTGATTGGACGTATAAAACTCTCGCATTAATATAGTACTGCTTGATGCTGTGCAAGACCTCGTCGAGATAGCCGGATTTATCAAAAACATAGTGAGACAATAACTGCTGAATAGAGAATGAGAAGTCCACTACGCTCACAAATTATTAAGTGCTAAAATGGAAAGACTCAAGATCTTTTTGATGTGGTACAAGTGAAGTTCACGTGAATCTAATAATCGAAAAAGATAGCAAAGCGAATAAACATTACACTCTACGGCACCATTCATGTGGTATTAAGTATTTTATTTTTCATGAGATCTCCAATGCTTTTCTTTATGTAGTGTCACATGGTGAAGAAAAAGCCGTGGGCATCAACTGAGCAGACTGAAGTGACATTGCATCCGTCTGTTTTGGGCGCTTAAAGGTGCTTCTACAAACTTGAACAACTCGGGGCTGGCGCAAGCAGCAGTAGTGGTCAGCCGTAGTGGTCGTAGAAAACAATCACCTTAGCTCTCTACGGCTACGGTTATTGCAGCTGCGATAATTCGAATTAAATCTCGCTTCAACTCACATCACAAACCAATATAGCTTAGTGTAGGTGTATTTCAGCATACAGAAACAAACAATGCAGGCTCCCCCGCCCCCCCAAAAAAAGTATCAGCCCGATGCTCAACAGGAAGGACACAGAAAATAAACATTTCAAGCAGGTACATTATTGCCAATTATGTACGTAATGTTATTTCAGGCGCAAAACATAGGCAATTTCTAGCTGTGCGCGGCGCTGCTATGATACTGTAGCTCCATCAGCTACGACTTCATAGTCTTGTCCACTTAGACATCATAAGAATTTATACGGGTAAAAATGGCGGTGCAAAAAGTCCTTCGTTGAGTCCGCGGCCGCGAAGGGCCTCCACGTCAACGCACGGTCACTGTGACATTGTATTCCTCGTTGCGTCAGGCTTTGGTGCGCGGTTCATTTATTTATTTACAATACCCTCAATCGCCGAAGCATTGCAGAGGAAAGTGGGGTAAACATTTAGGAGTGGGGTGAACATTTGTGAGGAATCTTGGCTGAAGGGTAAAAAGTTTTATGTAGAAGACTTTAGGAAAAAAACTGTTAATAACCAGACTGCAAAAACACTAGAGTAAACAGAAAGAAACCATTAAAAGCCGGACATAACAGTAGCAACAAAACCTAAGAATGAAAAAGTGTAGATAACAAAACGTGCAGCTCAAATTGGTTCTTTGTGGAGAACCAAAACATAAGGGAACACAGCCATAGAAAAAGAGGAAAAATACAAAACCAACTACTTAAGCATATCATTTTTATGACGTAATCAGATTGCAACCAAGTTCAAATTGTCATGACATCGTTTGAGCAAAACAAATAAAAAGTCGTTACAAAACTTTCAGAAAAGCTTTATCTGCTTTTGTTTGTTGATGACGTGTCATCAACAAACATAAAAGCGAATAAAGATTTTCTGAAAAGGGCATAATCATTTACTTATGCGATAACAGCCGGGAGGTGGTTCCAGTCGCCGCATGTACGTGGTAAAGATGAGTAAGAAAATGTGTGTGTGTTAAAACGAATATATCAAACCTTGTGTTTGTTGTCAACTCGTGATGAGGGATAAGCTGGTTCTAGAATGAGCAGCTTTCTTAAAGTTGAATGATAGTATACTTTGAAGAAGAGGCATAAAAGAAAGAAATTTCTACGTAGAGAATACCATGGTAATGAAAGACTGTTCTTCATACTTGCTACGCTTGATGTTCGATGATAGTAAGATAAAACGAAACGAGCCGCATTGCTCTGTACAAGTTCAAGGGACGGATATAAATTAGCTTGGTTAGGGTCCCATATGTAAGCTGCGTATTCTACTTTGGATCGTGCAAGTGTCTTATAAACCAGTATTTTTAATTAAACCAAGGCCTTGCTGAAATTTCGACGCAGATACCCGAGCATGCGGTTAGCGTTGCAACTTATTGAATCAATATGCGGTTGCCACGATAATGTTGAGGTTGTGAGCCGACCCAAGTACCGATACGATGATATGGCTTCCAGTCCAGTGTTATTCAGGTGGTACTTTGTAAGATGAGTGCAGCGGCGTGATACACGCATTAACCTGCATTCGTTAGTGTTAAGGTCTATTTTTTCACAATTTAAACCAATTTGCAATGCTGTCAATGTCCAACTTTAAAATTTCTATATCAGTTTCATTGCAAGCTTTCCAATAAACAACGCAGTCATCAGCGTAAAAATGCATCGAAGATGTCACATAATTACGAAGGACATTAGCAATTATGAGGAAAAGCAACAGACCTAAAACAGAACCCTGAGGGAAACCACATGTTACTTTAGTTAGGTTTGACTCCTAGACCTCAAGTGTTACGTATTGACAGCGGTTAGTAAGAAAGCACTCAATCCAAAAAAGAAGTTGATGGCCTAAATTGAAAAGATATAGCTTAAACAGTAGTAGCTTATGGTTAACCTTATCAAAAGGTTGAGAGAAATCAAGGAAAATGATATCGATATCAGGGTGTTTGTCGAGAATTTATTTATTTATTTATTTATTTATTTTACCCTCAGGGCAAAGCATTATAGAGGGGAGTGGGTAATACATAACACTGAAAATACAAACAACAGCAGAGAAAAATAAATTATCACAACATAGATAAGTTAAAACAAGTGATCAACACAATATATTATTGAATAGAAGCGGTAACAGCAGACCTAAACAATACAGGGTCAGGAATTGTGGCAACTGAGGAAGGAAGGTGGTTCCAGTCATATGACGTGCGAGGAATAAAAGAATCCGAGAATGTTTTAGTTTTGTATATAGAAATGCCTACCTTATGTATGGGATCTGTGCGGCGTGAAATATATGAAGGGGGAAGAGGTAACGCCTAGCGAATAGACTCATGATGAAATATTTTGTGAAAAAAGCACTGGCGTGCAATTTTGCGTCGTGATGCAAGTGAAGATAGGCCTAGGGTAGTTTTCATAGCGGTTACGCTGGATGTACGCCGAAAGTCAGAGAGAATAAACCGCGCTGATTTGTGTTGTACCATCTCCAGTAGGTCGCTCAAATTCTTAACACCAGGGTCCCAGATTGATGAAGCATATTCTAGTTGTGAACGTGCGAGTGTCGTATAGAGTAGAAGTTTGATGTCAGTTGAGGCTGCGTGAAAGTTACGTCTCAGATATCCGAGCATCCGATTAGCTTTGTTAGTGATGTGCTCAATGTGCGCATGCCAGCTAAGGTCAGACGTAATATGAATTCCGAGGTACTTGTAACTGGATCAAGCAACGCATCATTAAGAGTATATACGGGCAATTCACTATTAACGCGAGAAATGCGTATTAGTTTGCATGTTTCAGCATTTAAAGTCATATTCCAAGTTTTACACCATGTTGAGATAGCGTTAAGGTCAGACTGAAACTTGTGCTTGTCGCTATCATTTGTTATTTCCCGAAAAAGGACGGAGTCATCGGCAAAAAGATGTACACAAGAAGAAAGGTTACTGGGTAAGTCGTTGATAAATATAAAAAAAGCAGGGGCCCCAAGACGGTGCCTTGGGGAACCCCGGAAAGGAAGGGTGAACGGTAGAATTAACGTTGTTAACGGCAACAAATTGTTGACGATGGGTAAGAAAAACTTCGAGCCAGTTTAGAATGTTAGTGTCTAATCCCACCATGCGCAGTTTTAGTAACAAAAGATGATGGGAAACCTTATCAAATGCCTTCGCGAAATCTAGGAAGATGCAGTCGGCGATCGAGCGGCAATCTAAAATTGCGGGGAGTTTGTGCGTGAATAAGAGTAACTGTGTTTCGCATGAATAGGACTTCCTAAAACCGTGCTGAGAAGGATGGAAAAACGAGTTTGATTCATGGAAAGTGACAATATGTGAAAAGAGTATGTGCTCTAAGATTTTGCATGGGATGCTGGTAATAGATATGGGCCGGTAGTTAAAAGGCGAATGTTTATTTCCAGAATTATGCACAGGAGCCACCTTACCTATCTTCGAATCGGCCGGTAATTCACCGTTTTCCAAAGATTGCTGAAATATTTTAGTTAAGGCAAGCGATGAATACATTTTAGTACTTTTCAGGAACTTTGTTGTAATGCAATCAACACCAGCACTGGATGATTTCTTAAGATTATCAATGATTTTAACTATACCGTCAGGATGGATGACGACAGGGTACATTGGGAGGAAGTTATTACGAGACAGTTGAGGGAAATTCGTAGTTCACCACTTGAAAAAAAGCTAGAAAATAC
Organism: Amblyomma americanum; assembly: GCF_052857255.1. Classification (NCBI taxonomy): domain Eukaryota; kingdom Metazoa; phylum Arthropoda; class Arachnida; order Ixodida; family Ixodidae; genus Amblyomma; species Amblyomma americanum. The sequence continues at coordinate 99,367,154 of NC_135501.1, forward strand.
ATCATTCAGACATTTGCACAGGCAGTGTCAGATCTAGGTTCGTCACTTGAATTCGTTAGTATTATTCTAGATGTTTCAGAGGGGTTAATGACGCTCCAAAATTTTCTTGGGTTATTGAGCAACATACCCGGTAGAGTGCTATTCTGGTAATTGGCTTTAGCGTTCTTGACCACAGAATTGTAAGTGTAAGCTGAAGAGCGATAACGGGACCAATTATGTTCAGTGCGTGATTCTTTAGCTGAACGGAAGAAGCTTTTCTTACGGTTAGACAAGCACTTAAGATACGCGTTATACCATGGCGCATGCTGCTGATAAGATATTACGCGAGTGGGTATGAAACGGCTGGTGAGATTTAAGATTTTGTTCTTGAATGAGAGCCAGTTTGCGTTCACCGATCGCGAGTCGAATTAGTCGAAAAAAGTGGCCAGGAAAGAACCTAGTACATTATAAACTTTGTTGAAATCAGCGCGATGATACATGCGTATTATTTTAGTGTGACTAGCCGACTTTTGTATGGGAGTGTTGACAGAAAAATTGAGCAAAGAATGGTCGCTTAACTGGAGCATGTAGGTTATTTCTGAGCACAGTTCTGGGCGTGTTGTTAGTACGAGGTCTAATGTACTTGTTGTAAAGTCAGTAATTTTTGTAGGCTGAGTAAGAATTTGGGTAAGATCAAACAGTAAGCATAAATTAGTGAATTCCTTGCGTAGTGTCGAAGAGGAGGATGGTTGCACCGAGCACCAATTGATGCCCGGAAAGTTAAAATCACCCAATAGAAAGATCGATGACGAAGGGTAACGCGTTTTTATAACATTATCGGTATCATTAAGCTCTGCAACAAATGTAGGAGATTCATTAGGCGGTCGATAGCATGCGCCTAGGATTATTCTCTGGTATTCTAGTTGAAGAGATACCCATATAATTTCGATGCTTGATGTTATGTGAAGAGAACATGACTGTTTTTTTACTGACTGCTATTAGTACGCCACCACCTTGCCACAACGAAAGAAGTGGAAATGATTTGGTGAATCGAATATTTCAGAATCACGTATGTATTCATGCAGCCAAGTTTCAGTTAGGACGACGATGTCAGCGGAGCACGCACTTATGACAGAGGAGAGTACTGTACGTCTTTTGATGACACTTCGGATATTAGTAAATAAAACTGATGTTTGAGCTGCGCTTAGACAACGATCACTGACCCTCGGTAACCGTTAGGTAGATTTACAAGTGCTAGATGCAGCGGAGAGAGACGAAGGCGCGTGCTGGGCTATCGGCTTGGCGCGTTCTGCGGTAATCTGAAATGTTTTATCGTTTACAGGGTCATACATGTAGGATCTGTCATTCACGACCAACTTATTGTATTTTAGCTTAAAAGATGGGGAGCCGGGCAGTGATTTGGCGAAGCCAGTCAGTTTATTGCGTGTTTGGCGTGTAGCACAAGAGTAATCTTCTGTAACTTGAACGTCTCCTTTTAAGTCTTTTTTACACTTCAAAATTTTTTCTCTGGTTTTGAAGTTGTTGAATTTCACAATCACCGGACGGCATCCAGAATCAGAGTACCGCCCTAATCGATGCGCCCTATCTATGTCATTTTGAGAGGACGTTTAAAAGTTTTTTTTCCGTTTCATTCTATGTTTCATGGTCATTCTCATCGGCGATACCATGAAAAACTAGATTATTTCTACGACTCTGGTCTTATAAATCATGAATTCGTGCCTGCAGCAGTTGATTTTGTTTGCGAATATCAAGATCAGTGCATTCGAAATCCTGTTTTACTTCGTCAATTGCTTCAAGTGAGTGTTCAACTGTCGTAAGCCTGGAATTCATACTGGCGAGGGTTGAATTAATAAATTGCTGTCCGCTCCGTAGTTCTTCCATGGTTTTCTTTATATCTTCGTTACTGGCTGAAAGTGCGATTGACTGTGCCTGCAATTCCTTCAAGATACAAAATATTTCTATGTTTTGCTTCGATTGTGTTAAACGACATTAGCGGCAGGGTTACTCTCATCGATCGATGTGCCTGCGCTCGAATCACTGCTGATTATATTAGTGCGCGTGTGAAAAGGACCTGGATTTACTTCCACATCTCCAGGCAATAGCAAAAGAAGGCAGCTATTGAAGCATTCAGTCAACACGCTCAAAAACATCCGTGGGCACGGCAGCAGCAGTAAGCATCGATTGTCACTTTTCTTAGCATACAAAGGAATGTAGTTACGCACCTGCATGGTAAACAAAGGCGGCCTTTTAGCCATTGTCGCTGCAACGCTGCTCTCGTGCCCACTGAAGTGGTCCCACGGACACCAACGCTTAAATACTGGCGTTGAACTTGCTGTCGATGACCATGCCGCAGCCTTGGAGTGATAAGGACTGTTCGCAAATCTTGAGGGCGCCCCCTGATGAACGAACCGATGCACATGATAGGAAGCAAACTGCGTCACTTGGTGCAGAGAAGCAGTGTCACGGGCAGGACGGCAGATGTAGATGCTGTGCGACACAAGTGGAAGCAGCACCTGCATGGCAAACAAAGGCGGCCTTTTAGCCATTGTCGCTGCAACGCTGCTCTCGTGCCCACTTATTCGGTCCCACGGACACCAACGCTTAAATACTGGCTTTGAACTTGCTGTCGATGACCATGACGCAGTCTTGGAGTGATAAGGACTGTTCGCAAATCTTGAGGGCGCCGCCTGATGAACGAACGGAGGCACATGATAGGAAGCAAACTGCGTCATTTGGTGCAGGGAAGCACTGTCACGGGCAGGGTGGCAGATGTAGATGCTGTGCGCCACAAGTGGAAGCAGCACCTGCATGGCAAACAAAGGCGGCCTTATAGCCATTGTCGCTGCAACGCTGCTCTCGTTCCCACTGAAGCGGTCCCACGGACACCAACACTTAAATACTGGCTTTGAACTTGCTGTCGATGACCATGCCGCAGCCTTGGAGTGATAAGGACTGTTCTCAAATCTTGAGGGCGCCGCCTGATGAAAGAACGGATGCACATGATAGGAAGCAAACTGCGTCATTTGGTGCAGAGAAGCACTGTCACGGGCAGGACGGCAGATGTAGATGCTGTGCACCACAAGTGGAAGCAGCACCTGCATGGCAAACAAAGGCGGCCTTTTAGCCATTGTCGCTGCAACGCTGCTCTCGTGCCCACTGAAGCGGTCCCACGGACACCAACACTTAAATACTGGCTTTGAACTTGCTGTCGATGACCATGCCGCAGCCTTGGAGTGATAAGGACTGTTCTCAAATCTTGAGGGCGCCGCCTGATGAAAGAACGGATGCACATGATAGGAAGCAAACTGCGTCACTTGGTGCAGAGAAGCACTGTCACGGGCAGGACGGCAGATGTAGATGCTGTGCGCCACAAGTGGAAGCAGCACCTGCATGGCAAACAAAGGCGGCCTTTAAGCCATTGTCGCTGCAACGCTGCTCTCGTGCCCACTGAAGCGGTCCCACGGACACCAACGCTTAAATACTGGCGTTGAACTTGCTGTCGATGACCATGCCGCAGCCTTGGAGTGATAAGGACTGTTCACAAATTTTGAGGGCGCCGCCTGATGAACGAACGGAGGCACATGATAGGATGCAAACGGCGTCACTTGGTGCAGGGAAGCACTGTCACGGGCAGGGTGGCAGATGTAGATGCTGTGCGCCACAAGTGGAAGCAGCACCTGCATGGCAAACAAATGTGGCCTTTTAGCCATTGTCGCTGCAACGCTGCTCTCGTGCCCACTGAAGCGCTCCCACGGACACCAACACTTAAATACTGGCTTTGAACTTGCTGTCGATGACCATGCCGCAGCCTTGGAGTGATAAGGACTGTTCGCAAATCTTGAGGGCGCCACCTGATGAACGAACGGATGCACATGATAGGAAGCAAACTGCGTCACTTGGTGCAGAGAAGCACTGCCACGGGCAGGACGGCAGATGTAGATGCTGTGCGCCACAAGTGGAAGCAGCACCTGCATGGCAAACAAAAGCGGCCTTTTAGCCAATGTCGCTGCAACGCTGCTCTCGTGCCCACTGAAGCGGTCCCACGGACACCAACACTTAAATACTGGCGTTGAACTTGCTGTCGATGACCATGCCGCAGCCTTGGAGTGATAAGGACTGTTCACAAATTTTGAGGGCGCCGCCTGATGAACGAACGGAGGCACATGATAGGAAGCAAACGGCGTCACTTGGTGCAGAGAAGCACTGTCACGGGCAGGACGGCAGATGTAGATGCTGTGCGCCACAAGTGGAAGCAGCACCTGCATGGCAAACAAAGGCGGCCTTTTAGCCATTGTCGCTGCAACGCTGCTCTCGTGCCCACTGAAGCGGTCCCACGGACACCAACACTTAAATACTGGCTTTGAACTTGCTGTCGATGACCATGCCGCAGCCTTGGAGTGATAAGGACTGTTCTCAAATCTTGAGGGCGCCGCCTGATGAACGAACGGATGCACATGATAGGAAGAAAACTGCGTCATTTGGTGCAGAGAAGCACTGTCACGGGCAGGACGGCAGATGTAGATGCTGTGCACCACAAGTGGAAGCAGCACCTGCATGGCAAACAAAGGCGGCCTTTTAGCCATTGTCGCTGCAACGCTGCTCTCGTGCCCACTTATTCGGTCCCACGGACACCAACGCTTAAATACTGGCGTTGAACTTGCTGTCGATGACCATGCCGCAGCCTTGGAGTGATAAGGACTGTTCGCAAATCTTGAGGGCGCCCCCTGATGAACGAACGGATGCACATGATAGGAAGCAAACTGCGTCACTTGGTGCAGAGAAGCACTGTCACGGGCAGGACGGCAGATGTAGATGCTGTGCGCCACAAGTGGAAGCAGCACCTGCATGGCAAACAAAGGCGGCCTTTAAGCCACTGTCGCTGCAACGCTGCTCTCGTGCCCACTGAAGCGGTCCCACGGACACCAACGCTTAAATACTGGCGTTGAACTTGCTGTCGATGACCATGCCGCAGCCTTGGAGTGATAAGGACTGTTCACAAATTTTGAGGGCGCCGCCTGATGAACGAACGGAGGCACATGATAGGATGCAAACGGCGTCACTTGGTGCAGGGAAGCACTGTCACGGGCAGGGTGGCAGATGTAGATGCTGTGCGCCACAAGTGGAAGCAGCACCTGCATGGCAAACAAATGTGGCCTTTTAGCCATTGTCGCTGCAACGCTGCTCTCGTGCCCACTGAAGCGCTCCCACGGACACCAACACTTAAATACTGGCTTTGAACTTGCTGTCGATGACCATGCCGCAGCCTTGGAGTGATAAGGACTGTTCGCAAATCTTGAGGGCGCCACCTGATGAACGAACGGATGCACATGATAGGAAGCAAACTGCGTCACTTGGTGCAGAGAAGCACTGCCACGGGCAGACGGCAGATGTAGATGCTGTGCGCCACAAGTGGAAGCAGCACCTGCATGGCAAACAAATGTGGCCTTTTAGCCATTGTCGCTGCAAAGCTGCTCTCGTGCCCACTTATTCGGTCCCACGGACACCAACGCTTAAATACTGACTTTGAACTTGCTGTCGATGACCATGCCGCAGTCTTGGAGTGATAAGGACTGTTCGCAAATCTTGAGGGCGCCGCCTGATGAACGAACGGAGGCACATGATAGGAAGCAAACTGCGTCATTTGGTGCAGAGAAGCACTGTCACGGGCAGGGTGGCAGATGTAGATGCTGTGCGCCACAAGTGGAAGCAGCACCTGCATGGCAAACAAATGCGGCCTTTTAGCCAATGTCGCTGCAACGCTGCTCTCGTGCCCACTTATTCGGTCCCACGGACACCAACGCTTAAATACTGGCTTTGAACTTGCTGTCGATGACCATGACGCAGTCTTGGAGTGATAAGGACTGTTCGCAAATCTTGAGGGCGCCGCCTGATGAACGAACGGAGGCACATGATAGGAAGCAAACTGCGTCATTTGGTGCAGGGAAGCACTGTCACGGGCAGGGTGGCAGATGTAGATGCTGTGCGCCACAAGTGGAAGCAGCACCTGCATGGCAAACAAAGGCGGCCTTTTAGCCATTGTCGCTGCAACGCTGCTCTCGTGCCCACTGAAGAGGTCCCACGGACACCAACACTTAAATACTGGCTTTGAACTTGCTGTCGATGACCATGCCGCAGCCTTGGAGTGATAAGGACTGTTCTCAAATCTTGAGGGCGCCGCCTGATGAAAGAACGGATGCACATGATAGGAAGCAAACTGCGTCATTTGGTGCAGAGAAGCACTGTCACGGGCAGGACGGCAGATGTAGATGCTGTGCACCACAAGTGGAAGCAGCACCTGCATGGCAAACAAACGCGGCCTTTTAGCCATTGTCGCTGCAACGCTGCTCTCGTGCCCACTGAAGCGGTCCCACGGACACCAACACTTAAATACTGGCTTTGAACTTGCTGTCGATGACCATGCCGCAGCCTTGGAGTGATAAGGACTGTTCTCAAATCTTGAGGGCGCCGCCTGATGAAAGAACGGATGCACATGATAGGAAGCAAACTGCGTCACTTGGTGCAGAGAAGCACTGTCACGGGCAGGACGGCAGATGTAGATGCTGTGCGCCACAAGTGGAAGCAGCACCTGCATGGCAAACAAAGGCGGCCTTTAAGCCATTGTCGCTGCAACGCTGCTCTCGTGCCCACTGAAGCGGTCCCACGGACACCAACGCTTAAATACTGGCGTTGAACTTGCTGTCGATGACCATGCCGCAGCCTTGGAGTGATAAGGACTGTTCACAAATTTTGAGGGCGCCGCCTGATGAACGAACGGAGGCACATGATAGGATGCAAACGGCGTCACTTGGTGCAGGGAAGCACTGTCACGGGCAGGGTGGCAGATGTAGATGCTGTGCGCCACAAGTGGAAGCAGCACCTGCATGGCAAACAAATGTGGCCTTTTAGCCATTGTCGCTGCAACGCTGCTCTCGTGCCCACTGAAGCGCTCCCACGGACACCAACACTTAAATACTGGCTTTGAACTTGCTGTCGATGACCATGCCGCAGCCTTGGAGTGATAAGGACTGTTCGCAAATCTTGAGGGCGCCACCTGATGAACGAACGGATGCACATGATAGGAAGCAAACTGCGTCACTTGGTGCAGAGAAGCACTGCCACGGGCAGGACGGCAGATGTAGATGCTGTGCGCCACAAGTGGAAGCAGCACCTGCATGGCAAACAAAAGCGGCCTTTTAGCCAATGTCGCTGCAACGCTGCTCTCGTGCCCACTGAAGCGGTCCCACGGACACCAACACTTAAATACTGGCGTTGAACTTGCTGTCGATGACCATGCCGCAGCCTTGGAGTGATAAGGACTGTTCACAAATTTTGAGGGCGCCGCCTGATGAACGAACGGAGGCACATGATAGGAAGCAAACGGCGTCACTTGGTGCAGAGAAGCACTGTCACGGGCAGGACGGCAGATGTAGATGCTGTGCGCCACAAGTGGAAGCAGCACCTGCATGGCAAACAAAGGCGGCCTTTTAGCCATTGTCGCTGCAACGCTGCTCTCGTGCCCACTGAAGTGGTCCCACGGACACCAACGCTTAAATACTGGCGTTGAACTTGCTGTCGATGACCATGCCGCAGCCTTGGAGTGATAAGGACTGTTCGCAAATCTTGAGGGCGCCCCCTGATGAACGAACCGATGCACATGATAGGAAGCAAACTGCGTCACTTGGTGCAGAGAAGCAGTGTCACGGGCAGGACGGCAGATGTAGATGCTGTGCGACACAAGTGGAAGCAGCACCTGCATGGCAAACAAAGGCGGCCTTTTAGCCATTGTCGCTGCAACGCTGCTCTCGTGCCCACTTATTCGGTCCCACGGACACCAACGCTTAAATACTGGCTTTGAACTTGCTGTCGATGACCATGACGCAGTCTTGGAGTGATAAGGACTGTTCGCAAATCTTGAGGGCGCCGCCTGATGAACGAACGGAGGCACATGATAGGAAGCAAACTGTGTCATTTGGTGCAGGGAAGCACTGTCACGGGCAGGGTGGCAGATGTAGATGCTGTGCGCCACAAGTGGAAGCAGCACCTGCATGGCAAACAAAGGCGGCCTTATAGCCATTGTCGCTGCAACGCTGCTCTCGTTCCCACTGAAGCGGTCCCACGGACACCAACACTTAAATACTGGCTTTGAACTTGCTGTCGATGACCATGCCGCAGCCTTGGAGTGATAAGGACTGTTCTCAAATCTTGAGGGCGCCGCCTGATGAAAGAACGGATGCACATGATAGGAAGCAAACTGCGTCATTTGGTGCAGAGAAGCACTGTCACGGGCAGGACGGCAGATGTAGATGCTGTGCACCACAAGTGGAAGCAGCACCTGCATGGCAAACAAAGGCGGCCTTTTAGCCATTGTCGCTGCAACGCTGCTCTCGTGCCCACTGAAGCGGTCCCACGGACACCAACACTTAAATACTGGCTTTGAACTTGCTGTCGATGACCATGCCGCAGCCTTGGAGTGATAAGGACTGTTCTCAAATCTTGAGGGCGCCGCCTGATGAAAGAACGGATGCACATGATAGGAAGCAAACTGCGTCACTTGGTGCAGAGAAGCACTGTCACGGGCAGGACGGCAGATGTAGATGCTGTGCGCCACAAGTGGAAGCAGCACCTGCATGGCAAACAAAGGCGGCCTTTAAGCCATTGTCGCTGCAACGCTGCTCTCGTGCCCACTGAAGCGGTCCCACGGACACCAACGCTTAAATACTGGCGTTGAACTTGCTGTCGATGACCATGCCGCAGCCTTGGAGTGATAAGGACTGTTCACAAATTTTGAGGGCGCCGCCTGATGAACGAACGGAGGCACATGATAGGATGCAAACGGCGTCACTTGGTAGGGAAGCACTGTCACGGGCAGGGTGGCAGATGTAGATGCTGTGCGCCACAAGTGGAAGCAGCACCTGCATGGCAAACAAATGTGGCCTTTTAGCCATTGTCGCTGCAACGCTGCTCTCGTGCCCACTGAAGCGCTCCCACGGACACCAACACTTAAATACTGGCTTTGAACTTGCTGTCGATGACCATGCCGCAGCCTTGGAGTGATAAGGACTGTTCGCAAATCTTGAGGGCGCCACCTGATGAACGAACGGATGCACATGATAGGAAGCAAACTGCGTCACTTGGTGCAGAGAAGCACTGCCACGGGCAGGACGGCAGATGTAGATGCTGTGCGCCACAAGTGGAAGCAGCACCTGCATGGCAAACAAAAGCGGCCTTTTAGCCAATGTCGCTGCAACGCTGCTCTCGTGCCCACTGAAGCGGTCCCACGGACACCAACACTTAAATACTGGCGTTGAACTTGCTGTCGATGACCATGCCGCAGCCTTGGAGTGATAAGGACTGTTCACAAATTTTGAGGGCGCCGCCTGATGAACGAACGGAGGCACATGATAGGAAGCAAACGGCGTCACTTGGTGCAGAGAAGCACTGTCACGGGCAGGACGGCAGATGTAGATGCTGTGCGCCACAAGTGGAAGCAGCACCTGCATGGCAAACAAAGGCGGCCTTTTAGCCATTGTCGCTGCAACGCTGCTCTCGTGCCCACTGAAGCGGTCCCACGGACACCAACACTTAAATACTGGCTTTGAACTTGCTGTCGATGACCATGCCGCAGCCTTGGAGTGATAAGGACTGTTCTCAAATCTTGAGGGCGCCGCCTGATGAACGAACGGATGCACATGATAGGAAGAAAACTGCGTCATTTGGTGCAGAGAAGCACTGTCACGGGCAGGACGGCAGATGTAGATGCTGTGCACCACAAGTGGAAGCAGCACCTGCATGGCAAACAAAGGCGGCCTTTTAGCCATTGTCGCTGCAACGCTGCTCTCGTGCCCACTTATTCGGTCCCACGGACACCAACGCTTAAATACTGGCGTTGAACTTGCTGTCGATGACCATGCCGCAGCCTTGGAGTGATAAGGACTGTTCGCAAATCTTGAGGGCGCCCCCTGATGAACGAACGGATGCACATGATAGGAAGCAAACTGCGTCACTTGGTGCAGAGAAGCACTGTCACGGGCAGGACGGCAGATGTAGATGCTGTGCGCCACAAGTGGAAGCAGCACCTGCATGGCAAACAAAGGCGGCCTTTAAGCCACTGTCGCTGCAACGCTGCTCTCGTGCCCACTGAAGCGGTCCCACGGACACCAACGCTTAAATACTGGCGTTGAACTTGCTGTCGATGACCATGCCGCAGCCTTGGAGTGATAAGGACTGTTCACAAATTTTGAGGGCGCCGCCTGATGAACGAACGGAGGCACATGATAGGATGCAAACGGCGTCACTTGGTGCAGGGAAGCACTGTCACGGGCAGGGTGGCAGATGTAGATGCTGTGCGCCACAAGTGGAAGCAGCACCTGCATGGCAAACAAATGTGGCCTTTTAGCCATTGTCGCTGCAACGCTGCTCTCGTGCCCACTGAAGCGCTCCCACGGACACCAACACTTAAATACTGGCTTAGAACTTGCTGTCGATGACCATGCCGCAGCCTTGGAGTGATAAGGACTGTTCGCAAATCTTGAGGGCGCCACCTGATGAACGAACGGATGCACATGATAGGAAGCAAACTGCGTCACTTGGTGCAGAGAAGCACTGCCACGGGCAGGACGGCAGATGTAGATGCTGTGCGCCACAAGTGGAAGCAGCACCTGCATGGCAAACAAATGTGGCCTTTTAGCCATTGTCGCTGCAAAGCTGCTCTCGTGCCCACTTATTCGGTCCCACGGACACCAACGCTTAAATACTGACTTTGAACTTGCTGTCGATGACCATGCCGCAGTCTTGGAGTGATAAGGACTGTTCGCAAATCTTGAGGGCGCCGCCTGATGAACGAACGGAGGCACATGATAGGAAGCAAACTGCGTCATTTGGTGCAGAGAAGCACTGTCACGGGCAGGGTGGCAGATGTAGATGCTGTGCGCCACAAGTGGAAGCAGCACCTGCATGGCAAACAAATGCGGCCTTTTAGCCAATGTCGCTGCAACGCTGCTCTCGTGCCCACTGAAGCGGTCCCACGGACACCAACACTTAAATACTGGCGTTGAACTTGCTGTCGATGACCATGCCGCAGCCTTGGAGTGATAAGGACTGTTCACAAATTTTGAGGGCGCCGCCTGATGAACGAACGGAGGCACATGATAGGAAGCAAACGGCGTCACTTGGTGCAGAGAAGCACTGTCACTGGCAGGATGGCCGATGTAGATGCTGTGCGCCACAAGTGGAAGCAGCACCTGCATGACAAACAAAGGCGGCCTTTTAGCCATTGTCGCTGCAACGCTGCTCTCGTGCCCACTGAAGCGCTCCCACGGACACCAACGCTTAAATACTGGCGTTGAACTTGCTGTCGATGACCATGCCGCAGCCTTGGAGTGATAAGGACTGTTCGCAAATCTTGAGGCTGCCGCCTGAAAAACGAAAGGAGGCACATGATAGGAAGAAAACTGCGTCATTTGGTGGAGAGAAGCACTGTCACGGGCAGGATGGCAGATGTAGATGCTGTGCGCCACAAGTGGAAGCAGCACCTGCATGGCAAAGAAAGGCGGCCTTGTAGCCATTGTCGCTGCAACGCTGCTCTCGTGCCCACTGAAGCGGTCCCACGGAAACCAACGCTTAAATACTTGCGTTGAACTTGCTGTCGATGACCATGCCGCAGCCTTGGAGTGATAAGGACTGTTCGCAAATCTTGAGGGCGCCACCTGATGAACGAACGGATGCACATGATAGGAAGCAAACTGCGTCACTTGGTGCAGAGAAGCACTGTCACGGGCAGGACGGCAGATGTAGATGCTGTGCGCCACAAGTGGAAGCAGCACCTGCATGGCAAACAAAGGCGGCCTTTTAGCCATTGTCGCTGCAACGCTGCTCTCGTGCCCACTTATTCGGTCCCACGGACACCAACGCTTAAATACTGACTTTGAACTTGCTGTCGATGACCATGCCGCAGTCTTCGAGTGATAAGGACTGTTCGCAAATCTTGAGGGCGCCGCCTGATGAACGAACGGAGGCACATGATAGGAAGCAAACTGCGTCATTTGGTGCAGAGAAGCACTGTCACGGGCAGGGTGGCAGATGTAGATGCTGTGCGCCACAAGTGGAAGCAGCACCTGCATGGCAAACAAATGCGGCCTTTTAGCCAATGTCGCTGCAACGCTGCTCTCGTGCCCACTTATTCGGTCCCACGGACACCAACGCTTAAATACTGGCTTTGAACTTGCTGTCGATGACCATGACGCAGTCTTGGAGTGATAAGGACTGTTCGCAAATCTTGAGGGCGCCGCCTGATGAACGAACGGAGGCACATGATAGGAAGCAAACTGCGTCATTTGGTGCAGGGAAGCACTGTCACGGGCAGGGTGGCAGATGTAGATGCTGTGCGCCACAAGTGGAAGCAGCACCTGCATGGCAAACAAAGGCGGCCTTTTAGCCATTGTCGCTGCAACGCTGCTCTCGTGCCCACTGAAGAGGTCCCACGGACACCAACACTTAAATACTGGCTTTGAACTTGCTGTCGATGACCATGCCGCAGCCTTGGAGTGATAAGGACTGTTCTCAAATCTTGAGGGCGCCGCCTGATGAAAGAACGGATGCACATGATAGGAAGCAAACTGCGTCATTTGGTGCAGAGAAGCACTGTCACGGGCAGGACGGCAGATGTAGATGCTGTGCACCACAAGTGGAAGCAGCACCTGCATGGCAAACAAACGCGGCCTTTTAGCCATTGTCGCTGCAACGCTGCTCTCGTGCCCACTGAAGCGGTCCCACGGACACCAACACTTAAATACTGGCTTTGAACTTGCTGTCGATGACCATGCCGCAGCCTTGGAGTGATAAGGACTGTTCTCAAATCTTGAGGGCGCCGCCTGATGAAAGAACGGATGCACATGATAGGAAGCAAACTGCGTCACTTGGTGCAGAGAAGCACTGTCACGGGCAGGACGGCAGATGTAGATGCTGTGCGCCACAAGTGGAAGCAGCACCTGCATGGCAAACAAAGGCGGCCTTTAAGCCATTGTCGCTGCAACGCTGCTCTCGTGCCCACTGAAGCGGTCCCACGGACACCAACGCTTAAATACTGGCGTTGAACTTGCTGTCGATGACCATGCCGCAGCCTTGTAGGGATAAGGACTGTTCACAAATTTTGAGGGCGCCGCCTGATGAACGAACGGAGGCACATGATAGGATGCAAACGGCGTCACTTGGTGCAGGGAAGCACTGTCACGGGCAGGGTGGCAGATGTAGATGCTGTGCGCCACAAGTGGAAGCAGCACCTGCATGGCAAACAAATGTGGCCTTTTAGCCATTGTCGCTGCAACGCTGCTCTCGTGCCCACTGAAGCGCTCCCACGGACACCAACACTTAAATACTGGCTTTGAACTTGCTGTCGATGACCATGCCGCAGCCTTGGAGTGATAAGGACTGTTCGCAAATCTTGAGGGCGCCACCTGATGAACGAACGGATGCACATGATAGGAAGCAAACTGCGTCACTTGGTGCAGAGAAGCACTGCCACGGGCAGGACGGCAGATGTAGATGCTGTGCGCCACAAGTGGAAGCAGCACCTGCATGGCAAACAAAAGCGGCCTTTTAGCCAATGTCGCTGCAACGCTGCTCTCGTGCCCACTGAAGCGGTCCCACGGACACCAACACTTAAATACTGGCGTTGAACTTGCTGTCGATGACCATGCCGCAGCCTTGGAGTGATAAGGACTGTTCACAAATTTTGAGGGCGCCGCCTGATGAACGAACGGAGGCACATGATAGGAAGCAAACGGCGTCACTTGGTGCAGAGAAGCACTGTCACGGGCAGGACGGCAGATGTAGATGCTGTGCGCCACAAGTGGAAGCAGCACCTGCATGGCAAACAAAGGCGGCCTTTTAGCCATTGTCGCTGCAACGCTGCTCTCGTGCCCACTGAAGCGGTCCCACGGACACCAACACTTAAATACTGGCTTTGAACTTGCTGTCGATGACCATGCCGCAGCCTTGGAGTGATAAGGACTGTTCTCAAATCTTGAGGGCGCCGCCTGATGAACGAACGGATGCACATGATAGGAAGAAAACTGCGTCATTTGGTGCAGAGAAGCACTGTCACGGGCAGGACGGCAGATGTAGATGCTGTGCACCACAAGTGGAAGCAGCACCTGCATGGCAAACAAAGGCGGCCTTTTAGCCATTGTCGCTGCAACGCTGCTCTCGTGCCCACTTATTCGGTCCCACGGACACCAACGCTTAAATACTGGCGTTGAACTTGCTGTCGATGACCATGCCGCAGCCTTGGAGTGATAAGGACTGTTCGCAAATCTTGAGGGCGCCCCCTGATGAACGAACGGATGCACATGATAGGAAGCAAACTGCGTCACTTGGTGCAGAGAAGCACTGTCACGGGCAGGACGGCAGATGTAGATGCTGTGCGCCACAAGTGGAAGCAGCACCTGCATGGCAAACAAAGGCGGCCTTTAAGCCACTGTCGCTGCAACGCTGCTCTCGTGCCCACTGAAGCGGTCCCACGGACACCAACGCTTAAATACTGGCGTTGAACTTGCTGTCGATGACCATGCCGCAGCCTTGGAGTGATAAGGACTGTTCACAAATTTTGAGGGCGCCGCCTGATGAACGAACGGAGGCACATGATAGGATGCAAACGGCGTCACTTGGTGCAGGGAAGCACTGTCACGGGCAGGGTGGCAGATGTAGATGCTGTGCGCCACAAGTGGAAGCAGCACCTGCATGGCAAACAAATGTGGCCTTTTAGCCATTGTCGCTGCAACGCTGCTCTCGTGCCCACTGAAGCGCTCCCACGGACACCAACACTTAAATACTGGCTTTGAACTTGCTGTCGATGACCATGCCGCAGCCTTGGAGTGGTAAGGACTGTTCGCAAATCTTGAGGGCGCCACCTGATGAACGAACGGATGCACATGATAGGAAGCAAACTGCGTCACTTGGTGCAGAGAAGCACTGCCACGGGCAGACGGCAGATGTAGATGCTGTGCGCCACAAGTGGAAGCAGCACCTGCATGGCAAACAAATGTGGCCTTTTATCCATTGTCGCTGCAAAGCTGCTCTCGTGCCCACTTATTCGGTCCCACGGACACCAACGCTTAAATACTGACTTTGAACTTGCTGTCGATGACCATGCCGCAGTCTTGGAGTGATAAGGACTGTTCGCAAATCTTGAGGGCGCCGCCTGATGAACGAACGGAGGCACATGATAGGAAGCAAACTGCGTCATTTGGTGCAGAGAAGCACTGTCACGGGCAGGGTGGCAGATGTAGATGCTGTGCGCCACAAGTGGAAGCAGCACCTGCATGGCAAACAAATGCGGCCTTTTAGCCAATGTCGCTGCAACGCTGCTCTCGTGCCCACTTATTCGGTCCCACGGACACCAACGCTTAAATACTGGCTTTGAACTTGCTGTCGATGACCATGACGCAGTCTTGGAGTGATAAGGACTGTTCGCAAATCTTGAGGGCGCCGCCTGATGAACGAACGGAGGCACATGATAGGAAGCAAACTGCGTCATTTGGTGCAGGGAAGCACTGTCACGGGCAGGGTGGCAGATGTAGATGCTGTGCGCCACAAGTGGAAGCAGCACCTGCATGGCAAACAAAGGCGGCCTTTTAGCCATTGTCGCTGCAACGCTGCTCTCGTGCCCACTGAAGAGGTCCCACGGACACCAACACTTAAATACTGGCTTTGAACTTGCTGTCGATGACCATGCCACAGCCTTGGAGTGATAAGGACTGTTCTCAAATCTTGAGGGCGCCGCCTGATGAAAGAACGGATGCACATGATAGGAAGCAAACTGCGTCATTTGGTGCAGAGAAGCACTGTCACGGGCAGGACGGCAGATGTAGATGCTGTGCACCACAAGTGGAAGCAGCACCTGCATGGCAAACAAACGCGGCCTTTTAGCCATTGTCGCTGCAACGCTGCTCTCGTGCCCACTGAAGCGGTCCCACGGACACCAACACTTAAATACTGGCTTTGAACTTGCTGTCGATGACCATGCCGCAGCCTTGGAGTGATAAGGACTGTTCTCAAATCTTGAGGGCGCCGCCTGATGAAAGAACGGATGCACATAATAGGAAGCAAACTGCGTCACTTGGTGCAGAGAAGCACTGTCACGGGCAGGACGGCAGATGTAGATGCTGTGCGCCACAAGTGGAAGCAGCACCTGCATGGCAAACAAAGGCGGCCTTTAAGCCATTGTCGCTGCAACGCTGCTCTCGTGCCCACTGAAGCGGTCCCACGGACACCAACGCTTAAATACTGGCGTTGAACTTGCTGTCGATGACCATGCCGCAGCCTTGGAGTGATAAGGACTGTTCACAAATTTTGAGGGCGCCGCCTGATGAACGAACGGAGGCACATGATAGGATGCAAACGGCGTCACTTGGTGCAGGGAAGCACTGTCACGGGCAGGGTGGCAGATGTAGATGCTGTGCGCCACAAGTGGAAGCAGCACCTGCATGGCAAACAAATGTGGCCTTTTAGCCATTGTCGCTGCAACGCTGCTCTCGTGCCCACTGAAGCGCTCCCACGGACACCAACACTTAAATACTGGCTTTGAACTTGCTGTCGATGACCATGCCGCAGCCTTGGAGTGATAAGGACTGTTCGCAAATCTTGAGGGCGCCACCTGATGAACGAACGGATGCACATGATAGGAAGCAAACTGCGTCACTTGGTGCAGAGAAGCACTGCCACGGGCAGGACGGCAGATGTAGATGCTGTGCGCCACAAGTGGAAGCAGCACCTGCATGGCAAACAAAAGCGGCCTTTTAGCCAATGTCGCTGCAACGCTGCTCTCGTGCCCACTGAAGCGGTCCCACGGACACCAACACTTAAATACTGGCGTTGAACTTGCTGTCGATGACCATGCCGCAGCCTTGGAGTGATAAGGACTGTTCACAAATTTTGAGGGCGCCGCCTGATGAACGAACGGAGGCACATGATAGGAAGCAAACGGCGTCACTTGGTGCAGAGAAGCACTGTCACGGGCAGGACGGCAGATGTAGATGCTGTGCGCCACAAGTGGAAGCAGCACCTGCATGGCAAACAAAGGCGGCCTTTTAGCCATTGTCGCTGCAACGCTGCTCTCGTGCCCACTGAAGTGGTCCCACGGACACCAACGCTTAAATACTGGCGTTGAACTTGCTGTCGATGACCATGCCGCAGCCTTGGAGTGATAAGGACTGTTCGCAAATCTTGAGGGCGCCCCCTGATGAACGAACCGATGCACATGATAGGAAGCAAACTGCGTCACTTGGTGCAGAGAAGCAGTGTCACGGGCAGGACGGCAGATGTAGATGCTGTGCGACACAAGTGGAAGCAGCACCTGCATGGCAAACAAAGGCGGCCTTTTAGCCATTGTCGCTGCAACGCTGCTCTCGTGCCCACTTATTCGGTCCCACGGACACCAACGCTTAAATACTGGCTTTGAACTTGCTGTCGATGACCATGACGCAGTCTTGGAGTGATAAGGACTGTTCGCAAATCTTGAGGGCGCCGCCTGATGAACGAACGGAGGCACATGATAGGAAGCAAACTGCGTCATTTGGTGCAGGGAAGCACTGTCACGGGCAGGGTGGCAGATGTAGATGCTGTGCGCCACAAGTGGAAGCAGCACCTGCATGGCAAACAAAGGCGGCCTTATAGCCATTGTCGCTGCAACGCTGCTCTCGTTCCCACTGAAGCGGTCCCACGGACACCAACACTTAAATACTGGCTTTGAACTTGCTGTCGATGACCATGCCGCAGCCTTGGAGTGATAAGGACTGTTCTCAAATCTTGAGGGCGCCGCCTGATGAAAGAACGGATGCACATGATAGGAAGCAAACTGCGTCATTTGGTGCAGAGAAGCACTGTCACGGGCAGGACGGCAGATGTAGATGCTGTGCACCACAAGTGGAAGCAGCACCTGCATGGCAAACAAAGGCGGCCTTTTAGCCATTGTCGCTGCAACGCTGCTCTCGTGCCCACTGAAGCGGTCCCACGGACACCAACACTTAAATACTGGCTTTGAACTTGCTGTCGATGACCATGCCGCAGCCTTGGAGTGATAAGGACTGTTCTCAAATCTTGAGGGCGCCGCCTGATGAAAGAACGGATGCACATGATAGGAAGCAAACTGCGTCACTTGGTGCAGAGAAGCACTGTCACGGGCAGGACGGCAGATGTAGATGCTGTGCGCCACAAGTGGAAGCAGCACCTGCATGGCAAACAAAGGCGGCCTTTAAGCCATTGTCGCTGCAACGCTGCTCTCGTGCCCACTGAAGCGGTCCCACGGACACCAACGCTTAAATACTGGCGTTGAACTTGCTGTCGATGACCATGCCGCAGCCTTGGAGTGATAAGGACTGTTCACAAATTTTGAGGGCGCCGCCTGATGAACGAACGGAGGCACATGATAGGATGCAAACGGCGTCACTTGGTGCAGGGAAGCACTGTCACGGGCAGGGTGGCAGATGTAGATGCTGTGCGCCACAAGTGGAAGCAGCACCTGCATGGCAAACAAATGTGGCCTTTTAGCCATTGTCGCTGCAACGCTGCTCTCGTGCCCACTGAAGCGCTCCCACGGACACCAACACTTAAATACTGGCTTTGAACTTGCTGTCGATGACCATGCCGCAGCCTTGGAGTGATAAGGACTGTTCGCAAATCTTGAGGGCGCCACCTGATGAACGAACGGATGCACATGATAGGAAGCAAACTGCGTCACTTGGTGCAGAGAAGCACTGCCACGGGCAGGACGGCAGATGTAGATGCTGTGCGCCACAAGTGGAAGCAGCACCTGCATGGCAAACAAAAGCGGCCTTTTAGCCAATGTCGCTGCAACGCTGCTCTCGTGCCCACTGAAGCGGTCCCACGGACACCAACACTTAAATACTGGCGTTGAACTTGCTGTCGATGACCATGCCGCAGCCTTGGAGTGATAAGGACTGTTCACAAATTTTGAGGGCGCCGCCTGATGAACGAACGGAGGCACATGATAGGAAGCAAACGGCGTCACTTGGTGCAGAGAAGCACTGTCACGGGCAGGACGGCAGATGTAGATGCTGTGCGCCACAAGTGGAAGCAGCACCTGCATGGCAAACAAAGGCGGCCTTTTAGCCATTGTCGCTGCAACGCTGCTCTCGTGCCCACTGAAGCGGTCCCACGGACACCAACACTTAAATACTGGCTTTGAACTTGCTGTCGATGACCATGCCGCAGCCTTGGAGTGATAAGGACTGTTCTCAAATCTTGAGGGCGCCGCCTGATGAACGAACGGATGCACATGATAGGAAGAAAACTGCGTCATTTGGTGCAGAGAAGCACTGTCACGGGCAGGACGGCAGATGTAGATGCTGTGCACCACAAGTGGAAGCAGCACCTGCATGGCAAACAAAGGCGGCCTTTTAGCCATTGTCGCTGCAACGCTGCTCTCGTGCCCACTTATTCGGTCCCACGGACACCAACGCTTAAATACTGGCGTTGAACTTGCTGTCGATGACCATGCCGCAGCCTTGGAGTGATAAGGACTGTTCGCAAATCTTGAGGGCGCCCCCTGATGAACGAACGTATGCACATGATAGGAAGCAAACTGCGTCACTTGGTGCAGAGAAGCACTGTCACGGGCAGGACGGCAGATGTAGATGCTGTGCGCCACAAGTGGAAGCAGCACCTGCATGGCAAACAAAGGCGGCCTTTAAGCCACTGTCGCTGCAACGCTGCTCTCGTGCCCACTGAAGCGGTCCCACGGACACCAACGCTTAAATACTGGCGTTGAACTTGCTGTCGATGACCATGCCGCAGCCTTGGAGTGATAAGGACTGTTCACAAATTTTGAGGGCGCCGCCTGATGAACGAACGGAGGCACATGATAGGATGCAAACGGCGTCACTTGGTGCAGGGAAGCACTGTCACGGGCAGGGTGGCAGATGTAGATGCTGTGCGCCACAAGTGGAAGCAGCACCTGCATGGCAAACAAATGTGGCCTTTTAGCCATTGTCGCTGCAACGCTGCTCTCGTGCCCACTGAAGCGCTCCCACGGACACCAACACTTAAATACTGGCTTTGAACTTGCTGTCGATGACCATGCCGCAGCCTTGGAGTGATAAGGACTGTTCGCAAATCTTGAGGGCGCCACCTGATGAACGAACGGATGCACATGATAGGAAGCAAACTGCGTCACTTGGTGCAGAGAAGCACTGCCACGGGCAGGACGGCAGATGTAGATGCTGTGCGCCACAAGTGGAAGCAGCACCTGCATGGCAAACAAATGTGGCCTTTTAGCCATTGTCGCTGCAAAGCTGCTCTCGTGCCCACTTATTCGGTCCCACGGACACCAACGCTTAAATACTGACTTTGAACTTGCTGTCGATGACCATGCCGCAGTCTTGGAGTGATAAGGACTGTTCGCAAATCTTGAGGGCGCCGCCTGATGAACGAACGGAGGCACATGATAGGAAGCAAACTGCGTCATTTGGTGCAGAGAAGCACTGTCACGGGCAGGGTGGCAGATGTAGATGCTGTGCGCCACAAGTGGAAGCAGCACCTGCATGGCAAACAAATGCGGCCTTTTAGCCAATGTCGCTGCAACGCTGCTCTCGTGCCCACTGAAGCGGTCCCACGGACACCAACACTTAAATACTGGCGTTGAACTTGCTGTCGATGACCATGCCGCAGCCTTGGAGTGATAAGGACTGTTCACAAATTTTGAGGGCGCCGCCTGATGAACGAACGGAGGCACATGATAGGAAGCAAACGGCGTCACTTGGTGCAGAGAAGCACTGTCACTGGCAGGATGGCCGATGTAGATGCTGTGCGCCACAAGTGGAAGCAGCACCTGCATGACAAACAAAGGCGGCCTTTTAGCCATTGTCGCTGCAACGCTGCTCTCGTGCCCACTGAAGCGCTCCCACGGACACCAACGCTTAAATACTGGCGTTGAACTTGCTGTCGATGACCATGCCGCAGCCTTGGAGTGATAAGGACTGTTCGCAAATCTTGAGGCTGCCGCCTGAAAAACGAAAGGAGGCACATGATAGGAAGAAAACTGCGTCATTTGGTGGAGAGAAGCACTGTCACGGGCAGGATGGCAGATGTAGATGCTGTGCGCCACAAGTGGAAGCAGCACCTGCATGGCAAAGAAAGGCGGCCTTGTAGCCATTGTCGCTGCAACGCTGCTCTCGTGCCCACTGAAGCGGTCCCACGGAAACCAACGCTTAAATACTTGCGTTGAACTTGCTGTCGATGACCATGCCGCAGCCTTGGAGTGATAAGGACTGTTCGCAAATCTTGAGGGCGCCACCTGATGAACGAACGGATGCACATGATAGGAAGCAAACTGCGTCACTTGGTGCAGAGAAGCACTGTCACGGGCAGGACGGCAGATGTAGATGCTGTGCGCCACAAGTGGAAGCAGCACCTGCATGGCAAACAAAGGCGGCCTTTTAGCCATTGTCGCTGCAACGCTGCTCTCGTGCCCACTTATTCGGTCCCACGGACACCAACGCTTAAATACTGACTTTGAACTTGCTGTCGATGACCATGCCGCAGTCTTCGAGTGATAAGGACTGTTCGCAAATCTTGAGGGCGCCGCCTGATGAACGAACGGAGGCACATGATAGGAAGCAAACTGCGTCATTTGGTGCAGAGAAGCACTGTCACGGGCAGGGTGGCAGATGTAGATGCTGTGCGCCACAAGTGGAAGCAGCACCTGCATGGCAAACAAATGCGGCCTTTTAGCCAATGTCGCTGCAACGCTGCTCTCGTGCCCACTTATTCGGTCCCACGGACACCAACGCTTAAATACTGGCTTTGAACTTGCTGTCGATGACCATGACGCAGTCTTGGAGTGATAAGGACTGTTCGCAAATCTTGAGGGCGCCGCCTGATGAACGAACGGAGGCACATGATAGGAAGCAAACTGCGTCATTTGGTGCAGGGAAGCACTGTCACGGGCAGGGTGGCAGATGTAGATGCTGTGCGCCACAAGTGGAAGCAGCACCTGCATGGCAAACAAAGGCGGCCTTTTAGCCATTGTCGCTGCAACGCTGCTCTCGTGCCCACTGAAGAGGTCCCACGGACACCAACACTTAAATACTGGCTTTGAACTTGCTGTCGATGACCATGCCGCAGCCTTGGAGTGATAAGGACTGTTCTCAAATCTTGAGGGCGCCGCCTGATGAAAGAACGGATGCACATGATAGGAAGCAAACTGCGTCATTTGGTGCAGAGAAGCACTGTCACGGGCAGGACGGCAGATGTAGATGCTGTGCACCACAAGTGGAAGCAGCACCTGCATGGCAAACAAACGCGGCCTTTTAGCCATTGTCGCTGCAACGCTGCTCTCGTGCCCACTGAAGCGGTCCCACGGACACCAACACTTAAATACTGGCTTTGAACTTGCTGTCGATGACCATGCCGCAGCCTTGGAGTGATAAGGACTGTTCTCAAATCTTGAGGGCGCCGCCTGATGAAAGAACGGATGCACATGATAGGAAGCAAACTGCGTCACTTGGTGCAGAGAAGCACTGTCACGGGCAGGACGGCAGATGTAGATGCTGTGCGCCACAAGTGGAAGCAGCACCTGCATGGCAAACAAAGGCGGCCTTTAAGCCATTGTCGCTGCAACGCTGCTCTCGTGCCCACTGAAGCGGTCCCACGGACACCAACGCTTAAATACTGGCGTTGAACTTGCTGTCGATGACCATGCCGCAGCCTTGGAGTGATAAGGACTGTTCACAAATTTTGAGGGCGCCGCCTGATGAACGAACGGAGGCACATGATAGGATGCAAACGGCGTCACTTGGTGCAGGGAAGCACTGTCACGGGCAGGGTGGCAGATGTAGATGCTGTGCGCCACAAGTGGAAGCAGCACCTGCATGGCAAACAAATGTGGCCTTTTAGCCATTGTCGCTGCAACGCTGCTCTCGTGCCCACTGAAGCGCTCCCACGGACACCAACACTTAAATACTGGCTTTGAACTTGCTGTCGATGACCATGCCGCAGCCTTGGAGTGATAAGGACTGTTCGCAAATCTTGAGGGCGCCACCTGATGAACGAACGGATGCACATGATAGGAAGCAAACTGCGTCACTTGGTGCAGAGAAGCACTGCCACGGGCAGGACGGCAGATGTAGATGCTGTGCGCCACAAGTGGAAGCAGCACCTGCATGGCAAACAAAAGCGGCCTTTTAGCCAATGTCGCTGCAACGCTGCTCTCGTGCCCACTGAAGCGGTCCCACGGACACCAACACTTAAATACTGGCGTTGAACTTGCTGTCGATGACCATGCCGCAGCCTTGGAGTGATAAGGACTGTTCACAAATTTTGAGGGCGCCGCCTGATGAACGAACGGAGGCACATGATAGGAAGCAAACGGCGTCACTTGGTGCAGAGAAGCACTGTCACGGGCAGGACGGCAGATGTAGATGCTGTGCGCCACAAGTGGAAGCAGCACCTGCATGGCAAACAAAGGCGGCCTTTTAGCCATTGTCGCTGCAACGCTGCTCTCGTGCCCACTGAAGCGGTCCCACGGACACCAACACTTAAATACTGGCTTTGAACTTGCTGTCGATGACCATGCCGCAGCCTTGGAGTGATAAGGACTGTTCTCAAATCTTGAGGGCGCCGCCTGATGAACGAACGGATGCACATGATAGGAAGAAAACTGCGTCACTTGGTGCAGAGAAGCACTGTCACGGGCAGGACGGCAGATGTAGATGCTGTGCACCACAAGTGGAAGCAGCACCTGCATGGCAAACAAAGGCGGCCTTTTAGCCATTGTCGCTGCAACGCTGCTCTCGTGCCCACTTATTCGGTCCCACGGACACCAACGCTTAAATACTGGCGTTGAACTTGCTGTCGATGACCATGCCGCAGCCTTGGAGTGATAAGGACTGTTCGCAAATCTTGAGGGCGCCCCCTGATGAACGAACGGATGCACATGATAGGAAGCAAACTGCGTCACTTGGTGCAGAGAAGCACTGTCACGGGCAGGACGGCAGATGTAGATGCTGTGCGCCACAAGTGGAAGCAGCACCTGCATGGCAAACGAAGGCGGCCTTTAAGCCATTGTCGCTGCAACGCTGCTCTCGTGCCCACTGAAGTGGTCCCACGGACACCAACGCTTAAATACTGGCGTTGAACTTGCTGTCGATGACCATGCCGCAGCCTTGGAGTGATAAGGACTGTTCACAAATTTTGAGGGCGCCGCCTGATGAACGAACGGAGGCACATGATAGGAAGCAAACGGCGTCACTTGGTGCAGAGAAGCACTGTCACGGGCAGGGTGGCAGATGTAGATGCTGTGCGCCACAAGTGGAAGCAGCACCTGCATGGCAAACAAATGTGGCCTTTTAGCCATTGTCGCTGCAACGCTGCTCTCGTGCCCACTGAAGCGCTCCCACGGACACCAACACTTAAATACTGGCTTTGAACTTGCTGTCGATGACCATGCCGCAGCCTTGGAGTGATAAGGACTGTTCGCAAATCTTGAGGGCGCCACCTGATGAACGAACGGATGCACATGATAGGAAGCAAACTGCGTCACTTGGTGCAGAGAAGCACTGCCACGGGCAGGACGGCAGATGTAGATGCTGTGCGCCACAAGTGGAAGCAGCACCTGCATGGCAAACAAATGTGGCCTTTTAGCCATTGTCGCTGCAAAGCTGCTCTCGTGCCCACTTATTCGGTCCCACGGACACCAACGCTTAAATACTGACTTTGAACTTGCTGTCGATGACCATGCCGCAGTCTTGGAGTGATAAGGACTGTTCGCAAATCTTGAGGGCGCCGCCTGATGAACGAACGGAGGCACATGATAGGAAGCAAACTGCGTCATTTGGTGCAGAGAAGCACTGTCACGGGCAGGGTGGCAGATGTAGATGCTGTGCGCCACAAGTGGAAGCAGCACCTGCATGGCAAACAAATGCGGCCTTTTAGCCAATGTCGCTGCAACGCTGCTCTCGTGCCCACTGAAGCGGTCCCACGGACACCAACACTTAAATACTGGCGTTGAACTTGCTGTCGATGACCATGCCGCAGCCTTGGAGTGATAAGGACTGTTCACAAATTTTGAGGGCGCCGCCTGATGAACGAACGGAGGCACATGATAGGAAGCAAACGGCGTCACTTGGTGCAGAGAAGCACTGTCACTGGCAGGATGGCCGATGTAGATGCTGTGCGCCACAAGTGGAAGCAGCACCTGCATGACAAACAAAGGCGGCCTTTTAGCCATTGTCGCTGCAACGCTGCTCTCGTGCCCACTGAAGCGCTCCCACGGACACCAACGCTTAAATACTGGCGTTGAACTTGCTGTCGATGACCATGCCGCAGCCTTGGAGTGATAAGGACTGTTCGCAAATCTTGAGGCTGCCGCCTGAAAAACGAAAGGAGGCACATGATAGGAAGAAAACTGCGTCATTTGGTGGAGAGAAGCACTGTCACGGGCAGGATGGCAGATGTAGATGCTGTGCGCCACAAGTGGAAGCAGCACCTGCATGGCAAAGAAAGGCGGCCTTGTAGCCATTGTCGCTGCAACGCTGCTCTCGTGCCCACTGAAGCGGTCCCACGGAAACCAACGCTTAAATACTTGCGTTGAACTTGCTGTCGATGACCATGCCGCAGCCTTGGAGTGATAAGGACTGTTCGCAAATCTTGAGGGCGCCACCTGATTAACGAACGGATGCACATGATAGGAAGCAAACTGCGTCACTTGGTGCAGAGAAGCACTGTCACGGGCAGGACGGCAGATGTAGATGCTGTGCGCCACATGTGGAATCAGCACCTGCATGGCAAAGGCGGCCTTTTAGCCATTGTCGCTGCAACGCTGCTCTCGTGCCCACTTAAGCGGTCCCACGGACACCAACGCTTAAATACTGGCTTTGAACTTGCTGTCGATGACCATGCCGCAGTCTTGGAGTGATAAGGACTGTTCGCAAATCTTGAGGGCGCCGCCTGATGAACGAACGGAGGCACATGATAGGAAGCAAACTGCGTCAATTGGTGCAGAGAAGCACTGTCACGGGCAGGATGGCAGATGTAGATGCTGTGCGGCACAAGTGGAAGCAGCACCTGGATGGCAAAGGTGGCCTTTTAGCCTTTGTCGCTGCAACGCTGCTCTCGTGCCCACAATTGTGTGTAAACGATGTGTAAACACTAAAAACTGTGTTGCACAAGAAAATAAACGTCTGAATTCATGTTGAGCATGTGTGATTATTGAGTTCTCTTCCTAGAAGTTCAAGTAATGCTAATGCAGCACATGCTTCTATTTTTGCAAGGAACGCATGTTAATCATTTGAGCCTGTAATTCACAGGTGAGTGTCTTTTACCTGATTTGTACAACGGAACCACCTTCCTGGTCTTTCATTGCAAGAGTAGTTCACCGCATTCATGAGACTGCTGAAAATTTTTTGGCAAAAAAACAGATGCCCACATGTTTGTTTGCTTCAGAAATTTTTATTTATGTTATCGGGCCTTGAAGATGAGATTTTCAAGGAATCAGTTACTTTTTAGATGCCACCATGATCAATGATTACTAAGTGATGATGATGAAAACGTATATTTAAGGGCACAATGACTTAGATTAAGGGAAGGCTGATCGGTTCCGTAGTCCGGGACACCGTTGGTAAAAGGCGCTGCCCGTGCTCTGGTGACGAGGGATCGTTGTTTTTCGAGGTCCGAGCTGGATAGGGCCGTCTCCCAGCCCTCCGACGTTGGCTGATTTATTATAACAATACTGCTATTTCCCTGACAAGCCCATACTAAATGGTATAAGTATTCCTTCTGGCCGCGGAATTTGCACAGCGCCGAAAAGGACTTGGGCTCAATGACATGAAGCGTAGCTAGATTATTAAACGACTCAGTTTGTAGCCTTCCAAGGTGACATTCTTCTGATTTACAAAGACCCTTAGCGGGCCTCGGGAGTGTCTGCCTTTCAAGGCGCAAATGCTGTAATATCTCTGAATATGTTGTTAAAGTAAAGGGGGAGTCTCAATCAGTAAGGGAGGATGTAGGAGCATTCCAGGGAAGAAAAGCTCGGCCTGAAGCGTGTGCGCGCTCGTTTCCTTGAATTTCCTGATGACCTGGTACCCATGTTGGGTCCTTCAGTGCAGCTGAAGTCCTACATTGACTCACAATTTTGTAGGCTAGCGGCGTGATTCTGCCAAGCGTATAGTGTCAATAAGCCGCCTGGGAACATCGGAGAACACTTGAAATCTTGAAATTCGTCCGAAACATGTTCTACAGACACGGACGAAATATATTCGAGAATAGAGTATTCAGGACACAAGGGCATTCATCAGGCGGAATTGACTCTCAAGAATCATCGTGAAGAAAAACTGCTCTGTTATATTTCTTGTTTACAGTGGACCAGAAGTTTTTTTATTGTTTCATTAACATGTTAGACAACGTGCTGTTAAAGAAGTAATCCTTGGCACCCAGGATTGCGTCAGCATACTCTTTTGAAACTCAGAAGTAGGAATCCCATCGATGATGCGTAGTTAGAGCTTTAGCTGAACGAAAGAGCCGCTTTTTCTTGTTTGAAAGGCGGGCGTATGTTCTTCTAAACCAAGGGGTCCCAAATGCTAAGCCGGTCGCCGCGTTGCGAGCTTCTTCCATACGCTGCAGGTAGGCAGCGACATTGACCTTGGGCTTTGCCTCTCTGCTGCGGAAGAGCCTTACAAGCCTCATCATTCCTTCTCGTCATAACATCATCCTTCCATGAAACCCTCCCACTTCCCTGTATAAAGTAGTTATCATCATGTAACGCATAGCTCTGTTTAGCCAGCGCCCTCCCCTTTACACGGTAATCACCGTCCGATTGGTGTCCGTGGCAGCCACCTTTCGGTTGTGCATTCCGCCATTCTACCTATCAGTCCACGTCATCCTCTTCCTTACAAGGTAACCAGCCTGCGGTTACGCCAACTACTACTACTACGGTGGCAGCAAACGCCGGGAACCGACCTTTAAACTCTGTCACTGGAAAACGCCCGTTCGGCATCAACATACACCAAGACATGCAAACGCAATGCCGTCTTGCCGACTGTGGACTCAACGCTTTAGTAAAATGTGTGGCCTGGGGCTGACGGCTATAGGGTATGCCTGTTATTTTCCACAACACGGCATGGACAGAAACTAATGGCAGTGACTGTGCTGCGAAGTGCCCTGAATAATGTCGCTCAGTGCACTCTCGGCACTCAGGCAAGCTCATTTATTCACAAGCAAAATCAGTACAGGCATGTACAGCAGCAATCGTGCCGAGAGGTGGCCTAATTTTGGGAGCTCTAGCGCACTCGGGTTATCTGAATGCGTACCGCCACAGAACCTCCTTCCGAAGAACAATTTGCATACAACCAGGAAACATGAGCAGAGGCGTTAGGGTCACCCCAAAGGCCTAATTTGAATGACTCTGAAGCTAACTCTTGGTGTTTGTGTGAGAAACTGTGGGGCACCGTTTGTGTGCTTTACTGAGTCATGTTCTTCCTGACGGCCTTGGAGCGTCAATACACAGCAGCTAATTCGGCACCGGTTGCCGTGCGGCGTTCTGCGTCCGTTCTTCCCGCACAGAAATGGGTGACTGACGTAGGTAACCTTCATAGAGGGCGTCGAATGCATTCGCCATAAATGTGCTGTGCCTGTAGATATGCGCGGGGCGTTGTCCGGTGAGCAAAATGAGAAAGGCAGGAGTCAACCAGAACTTTCGGTGAGGGCTACCTAGATCTCTCTGTTCCTGGGAATCTACGTTGTTTCCTGAATTATAAAATTATGACTTGGCTTGATCAACATAAATTCGATCTCAGTACTTCTTTTCGTCCACAGTTTCGCATTGTCTTTCAAGCTTTTTTTCATTTACTGAGGCATGAGAGAAGTGAGAGCATATATTCTGCCTCTACTGAACTGATAACGCGCGTTTCCCTTTATTGTGTACCAACTATTGTGTACCAAACTAATCTCACACAGCGCGAAACACCACAATAGACGCGTATCGATCTGGAATTGCGAGACAGTAATGAGCCCAAGGAATAATACATGTACACACACCGTTTCACCGGCAGCAAAGCAGACATAATCGGCACGCAACACCTGGAAGCACACGAGGGCCAAAAACAGAGTGGGCAAGAGCAAAGGTAGTCATTTTATTCACTTATACTTAACTTGCAAGCAACCATCATTATTCAAGAAGACATCAGGAAACAACTTATACATTATGCCGTCATTTTATAAATAAATATTAATAGTGACAACACGCCGTACCAATGGGCTAACACCCGTGAACTTGGCTCTATCTGGTCTTGCAACGTGAAAATATTTCGATGGTATTTTTTTTACGTCAAGGTGCACATCAATCACAGCGAGAAGAATTGCACAGGGCATACCCTCGGCAATCGACGTTAATCGGCGAGACCCTTTAACAGTCAGGTGGTGGTGGTGAAAGCATTTATTTGAATATTGCAGAGAGGTTGCGTGGGGAGCACTCCCTGGTGGGCCGCTCCACTGTGGAGTCCCTTATTCTGGGGCCCCATTGGTCTGGGCCGCCACTCGAGCTCTCTGAACTAGGGCTTGTTGGGCCGGTAGGTCCAGGCAGCTGAGCAGGGCCGCCTCCCAGTCATCTCAGGTAGGGGAAGGGGTTAGGGGCGGAAGAGAAGGATTGTGTTAGCATGCCCAGACCATGTGGAACGTGTCAGCCACCTCCCCACAGAAAGAAAAGAGGCCAGAGAAAGAAGTGTCGAAATGTTTGAGCACTGCCAGACACCGTAGAGTGTTAGTAAAAAGTCTAAGCAGTATTCTCTCGTCCGCTTTCCTTAGCCCCTTGAGAGGAGCCGGGTGCTGACGGTGCGAGTCCCGGTAATAAGCGGAGATATCTTTGAAAGTTAACAGAGGAAAGGCGTCCTGGTCCAGATCGGTAGGGTCTACGTCGAGGGCCCGGTTAGTGAGTGCGCGAGCGACCGAGTTGGCGGCCTCATTACCTGGTAAGCCCTGGTGGCCTGGAGTCCAAATGAGAAATGGGGTCGTTGGGTCCTGATCCCGAGCTGCTCACCGAAGTATTCATTGCGCTGTTGGCGTTATCCAGCCCAGTTCATAATTTTGGCAAGCCCCTCGCGAGTCAGATATGATGAATTTAGATTCAGCGCAGGAGGCGGCTAAGGCGATTGCTACCTCCTCCGCGTGGGTTGTGCTAAGTGCCTTAAAAGTGAGACCGTTCACCTGCCATCTCTCGTGAACGACTGCGGCCGTGTACCATCCTCCCCTGGAATGATGTGGGCCCGCAACGTCTACATAGAAAGCGCTGTGTTTGGAGCCATAATGGCGGTGAAGGGCATTCGCCCGAGCCTGACGCCGTCCATTGTGGTTCTCTCTGTCCATTTTGGTAGGAAGCGGTCGAATACGGAGGGCGCCTCTCCATAGTTCTGGCACTCGTACCCTTTCCTCAATGTGATGGTCATGTTGTATATGTAGCTGGCCCAGTAGGCGACGACCGGACACGTTGTGGGCAACACGCGTGTATTGATTAGTTAAGTGCGCCTCGCGCAGCTCCCGATACGTGTTCACCACCCCCAGTGCAAGGAGAGTCGCATTTGTGGTAGAGATCGGGAGGTCGAGCGCCCTTTTGATCATCTTGCGGAGAGTAACCTCCAAGATGTCTTCGTCATGTTTGCGCAAGTGCAGGTATGGAGTCGAATATAGAATTCGACTCGTCACAAAAGCATGGGCGAGTCGCATCGCATCCCTAGTTCTGATGCCCCTACGCATGTTGAAGACGCGGCGGACAATGCGGCCCACTTGATCGCCAACCTTGCGAAGCTTGCCTATGGTTGTGTCAGCGCGGCGGTTCTGGTGAATAAATAGTCCGAGGACTCTAATCTCAGTGGCTTCGTGTGTGGGTCCGCTAGCTAGAGAGAGAAGTATTGGGGTCTTGCATCTCTGCGAGGGGCGGAGATGTGCGAATTCTGATTTTTGAGGAGAGCGCTGAAGACCACAGTACGGAGCATAGCGTTCCACTACGCTCGCCGCTGTTTGCAGACGGTCTTGCAGTTGACCAATGTGGCCCTCTGTTGCCCAAATGGTGATGTCCTTGGCATATAGTGCATACTGTACACCTTCAACCTCATCCAGTTGGGCAGGGAGATGGAGCATTGCGAGATTAAAGAGTAGTGGAGACAGCACTGCGCCTTGTGGTATGCCCCGTGTACCGATAGTGTAAGGACCGTGCTCCTTGTCCTGAATGCGGATAATGGCTTCGATGTCCGTTAGGAAATGTATAATGTAATTAAAAGTGTTGTGTCCACAGTGTGTCTCGCTGAGGTGAGAGATAATGACGCTGTGTTTCAGGTTGTCGAAGGCACCCTTCAAATCCAAGGCGAGAACCACTTTGTCATTATGAGGGTGCTCGACAGGCGTGAGTACTTAGTGGCTGAGTTGAAGCAAAATGTCTTGTGCCGACTTGTGAGGCCAGAATCCAAACATCGTGTCTTCGAAAGTGTTACGGGCCTCCAGATATTGGGAGAGGCGATCTCGAACTATGGCCTCCATAAGCTTGCCCATACAAGACGTTAAAGAGATGGGTCGGAGATGATCTGTATTGATGGGCTTGCCTGCTTTTGGGATGAAGGTGACAACAGCCGTTTTTCATTCTAGGGGGAGGGGTGTATCGTTTTTCCAGATTGCGTTGATGTATTCTAGCAGGGCTTCATACGCCAGCTCAGGAAGGTTGGCCAAAAGCTTGATCGTAACCTTGTCCCTGCCCGGCGTGGTACCCCGTCTCATTTTAGCAAGGGCAGCCCGCAGATCGTGGAGCTGGAACGGACGATCCAGATCCGGATTATCTCTGCCTGTATAGAGATATTCCTGTCCACAGGGGTCTTGGATTTGACACAGATCCTGATCCCATAACGTCTGGGCAAGTTGGTCTGAATGACATTTGAAATTGTGAATCGCTCGTTGAAGATATTTCTGTGTTTCTGCGCGGGTATGAGTTGGATCTATCAGACTGCGGAATAGCTTCCAAGTGTTGCGACTAGAAATTTGTCTAGCAACAGAGCTACAACGATCTACCCAGTTTGAATCGGCGAGCTGGGCAGCATACCCAGCCGCCTTCTGGGTGAGGTCGTCAATCCGCAAGCAGAGTTTCCTGTTACGTTTCTGACGGCGCCACCTCTTAGTGAGGCTGCGCCGCGCTTCCCAAAGATGAAGGAAATGGTTGTCCACATCCGTCACCTTATCTGTGAGTTGTATTTGCTTTTCGTGTTTGTGTAGCATTCGGAGGAGGGTGTGGGCCCAGGAAGAATAGTCGTTTTTGAGCAGACTGTACGGGGGCAGCGATTGCCGGAAAGCCGTCCAATCTGACAGGTGGGCCTGCGCTATGGAGCGGTGTAAGGGGCGAGTGTAAATGATAGTGTTGATAATGCAGTGGTCACTGCCAAGGGTGTCCTCGGTGCTGACTCATTCTGCGTGTCTTATGTTGCGGGTGAGGGTGAGATCGGGGCCGGTGTCTCGAGTTACGGAGTTACCCACACGTGTTGAATGGTCAGGGTCAGCATGGAGAGTAATGCCCAGCGTGGAGATTAGTTCCGCAAGCTTTCTGCCACGCGACTCTTCCTTGCGATAGCCCCACAAGCGACTGGGGGCGTTAAAATCACCCACAATCGAAAGGGGTCACGACCTGCTATCTTTAGTACTTTACAAAAGATGTCCGAAAACTTAATGTTCTTAAGTTTAGGGGGGGGGGGGGGGGCGCAGTATATATTTAAGATGGTGGACGGGTGGGACAGTGCGACTCAGGTTGAGGACTGTGACCATCACGTACGAATAGGATAGATTTAGTTGGAGATCGACCTCCTGCGCGGCAAAGCCTTTGTGGACAAGAAGACAGGTGGACGGGTCCCGTTGGAAAATGTTGTAACCTGACAGCTTCACCGCCGAACCAAGTTTCTGGAGTGCGACTAATGCTGATGTATGCTCAGAAGTGTCGAGATATAATCTCAAGTGGGCTCGTTTTTTATGGTTTTTAAACCGCGGCAGTTCCATTGCACGACAGATAAAGCTTGATGTTTTGGGGGAGGGTGGGCTTAGTTCTCACTGCCATGTTGAGTTCGGGGTTGAGCTGGGCTAGACTCCGCAGCTACGGCTCCCAGGCCCTGAACTGGGAGGGACTGCGCGGAATCTTCCGCAATTTCGCCCAGGTCAATACTCCTGGTAAATTTTGGTGGACCGCTAACGTCCTTTAGTGGACTACGCCTGCGGCCAAGGCGCGGGCTAGTATCATTTATCCATGTTTTAATGTTATTGGTGACTGCAATGGTCACCTTCTGAGTGATGTCTTTCACTAGCTTACCAAAGTTAGAAAGCTGGCCTACCAAATCGGCAAGGGTGTTTTCTACAGCCATTAAACGGCTGTCCATCGCCTTTCAATGAGGGCTCTCGCACATACGCTCAGATTCCTCAGGGCGCACCACTGGGACCACCGGCGACGACGGCGGGGATGGTGATTCTGCCCGCACAGAGCGCAAAATTTTGCTTTCCGCAGCTAGCTGAGCTACCTGCGCGCGAAGTGCCGCCATGTCGCGGCGCATCTCAACGATTTCAAAGGGAAGGGAAGAAGGAGGGTTAGAGGCGGAAGAGAAGGCGACCCCACTCCAGCTGCCTACCTTGTTCGATGACTTGGAAGCTGCAGGCCTTGACGGGCCGCTGCCTCCGATGTCTGGGAACTCCCCGGCCTTGAAAGCCGGAGCACCCTGGTCACGTGACGTCTTCGCTGTCGTCCTCGTTGGCGGCTTCTTGGGGGATAAATGTGGCGTCTTCGGGTTGGCCGGCGCGCATTTGGTAACGCCGCGTTGTGGCGCGTCGCTGGTCGCCGTGTTGCCAGCCTTGCCGCCGGAAGCACCTCCTTGCACGATGCCCGGCGACTCGGAATGCCGTGTAGCTGGAGGCCCCTTGAGGCTCCGGGCGGTGTTAGTTCCCGGAGCTTTCTGGAGGCGGCGAAATTTTCCATTGCAGGCCTGGGAGCTCGTGAGGTGGGCTTGCCCGCAGACCATGCAAGCCGGCTAGCACTCGTGAGGCACCATGCCGTCGGCAGCCGTCCCCACGTTTTGGCCGCAGTGGCCACAGCGTTCCTCTACCGGGCGAGGGCAGGTGTCCACCCGATGTCCGATCGTTCCACACCGGTAACAAGCACGGATGGTGCGTTTGTACTCTCGCACTGGCGTGACCGTTGAGTTATAGAGGACAAAGCGCGGCACCTTTCGGCCCTCGAAGGTGACCAGCGCAAGAGATGACTTTCCGAGCTTGCGGACGAACGCGCTATCACCGTCACGCCAGATGATTTTGTCGCGGAGAGTAGCCGAGGTCTCTCGCTCGTGAACGGTGATGACTCCCCGGCAACCTCCCCGGTAAGTTTCGCTTGGCCAATGAGAGGAAGTTGACCCTCACTTGAGTTAAGGGTGAATTCCCGGGCCAGTTTGTTGGCCGTGGCGACGTCTTGGGTGGCGCAGAGAAATATGTTCTGATCCCA
The DNA here is from genome assembly GCF_052857255.1 of Amblyomma americanum. Classification (NCBI taxonomy): domain Eukaryota; kingdom Metazoa; phylum Arthropoda; class Arachnida; order Ixodida; family Ixodidae; genus Amblyomma; species Amblyomma americanum. The sequence goes on from NC_135501.1 coordinate 99,401,664, forward strand.
AAGGGGCCAGATACTGAGGGCCTTTACTGCCTCAGCGCCAACATATGAGGCAAGCGCTAGGCCTAGCTCAACGGGATTTAAAGCTTGGCGGAAGTCGATGGTGGCTCGTGGCTTCACCACCACAATGATGTCTTCCTGTTCGAAGCAAGGCATCCTGCGTGGACGCCACGATGGCTTCTGTGCCGGCGGATCCCGCGCGCCGACTTCTCTAGCAGGAGAAATTCGAGCCGCCCCGTCAGTATCGGTCACGGCAGCGGAAGCCGTCTTGGCGCGTCGGCCACGCTTGCGCAGCGCGATTAACGTAAAGAGGCTATTGTCAGAAATAGCGTCCGACGATTCCGCAGTGTCTTGAGCGGCAGCAGGGACGGTTTCGGTCCACGACAGTGTAGACGAATCGTAGCCCCGAAGAGCGGTGGCCGCCATGTTGGCCGACGGCTGCGGGGAATCCCCGTCCAGGGCGGTATTGACGCTATCCTTCGTTAGGCTTAGCGGAGCTCCCACGAGGCGGAATCAGAGATTCGACATAACATGCCCAAATATGGTCCCACCTCGGTGAAAGGGGTGTCTTCTTGGTCCAGACAACTTTAGAAGGATGATGCCGGCAATGTTTTCGGGCTGCATCAAAAATTTCCGGCCTTCCGGACGCAAATCACAGTAGCCGATGTGGAGCGCGTTCGCCCTCTTCGCGCGTCCGCAGCGCCCTCCTTAACAGTCAGAGAACTGTTCACAGAATGAAAACTTTCCCATAGTGTTGGCTCGTTGGAGGTCAATGACTGAACACATGAAAATCTAAGTGCGATTATTTCAGGTGTTTCAGTTATTCCGCGCTTTCATTCACCCCTCTTTTTCGAGCAGCTGAAGCCCATTGGAACTTGTCCACTATTTGCACCAAGGCTGAAACATTCAGCGGGTGACATATACCTCGTGAGCTGCCTATATTCAGTGGAACAAATTTATTTATTTATTTATATATTTATTCAAACTACCTTACAGGGCCCAGAAGGGCATTGAGTAAAGGGGGGAAAATAACGGATTACGTACGATAGGAGCAATGTGTCAAATACAACGCGTTGTACAAGGCAAAAAAGCAAAAACAATTATAATTATACAGGGCAAATCGTAACGACAAGACGTACATCGCCACGAGCAACAAAAAAGTACATAAAAGCTGCAAGAATGCATCGCGTGTGCCCAATACACAGGTAAAGAAGAAGAAGTAGCCATAATAAAAATTCGAATGATTGAAACAGTACAAGAAACCTATACATAATGCATTAGCAACGAGGAGAAAAAACTTATGGGACACAGCAACCTATAACAAGACACCATGTCGTTAAAGAAAATGTTTTTGCAGCTGGTCTTGGAACGGTTGGTGGTAGCAGATATATCCGATCATTAAATCATTAAAGAAGCCGTTGTAAAGTACTCGTGCTGCTTGCTTAGTACTTCCCGCTCCTACTCAACACCCGCAGTACTGTATGTAAGCAGAAATAGAAATATGAAAGCCGGAGTCAAAGGTGGTAGAAAGAAGCAGACTCATGGACACGTTCACGTTTTCCGTTTCCTGAGGGAAGTGGCCGCTTTGTGCAGAGTATGTTTTTAGCAGCTGCGCACCGAAAGCGGATAGATGAAGCAAATTTCTGCACATTACGAGGCACAATAATGCGCAAGTCTAAGCCATTCCTGCCTTCTCCTTTCCAAGATTTGATATTTCTCGATACTGTTATTGCATTAGTGTTCTTCAAAAACAGTATCATGTCCCATTAAAGTATCGAGCTGTAACATGGAAAAATATCGCTGCCAATCTTCATTCGCGATTTTCGGTTCTTCCTCAGTACATGTACAAGGATGACATGTGCTGCAGTTTAGAGCGACCCTCATAATATACGAAATTTAACGCTAATACGGGCTTCTAATCGTTTTTCATGACAGGAATGCTTCCGCAATGATGACAGAATTATGAATGCCTTATATTGTACGAAGCACCACTGCGCAAGTTGCCCGAAGGGCAATCTCACACGCACGGAATCATTCACAATATCGAGAAGTTTTTTGGATGATCGAGAGCTAAACGGCTGCAACATTTGTGCCAGCTTGGCTTACCTACAGCGAATAAAAAAATGCAGTAAGTTGCTGTCGAAAGAAGAAAGAAATCTTGATTCGAGTTTCTCAAAAAAGGAGACATATAGCGCACCTTGTTTTATGCATGAATTTCTTGTTTAAAAAATCATTTGATAAGCAAGGCGAATCCTCCGTGAAAATAAAAAAGCACTGCATCATAAGAAGCCTAAAATCCCTAGCACTGCTCGAATGTGTTCACAAGTAAATAAACAAAAAGTTATTTTGAAACCGAAGCGCATATCATACAAGGCCAATAGTCGCCAAAGCATGAAAACAGAAGGAGCAGTTTTTAAGGAAATGAATAACACGATGCTCAAAGACCGCCAAAAACGAGCGCCCCCCTCCTAAAAAATTATGCAAAATCTTATGGCAATTTCCGCTGGTTGTGCTGGAGCAGCTTTTCTTGCTCCGCGACGACGAATTCGAGTTCCACTGGTCGACCTGGACCGACCACGCGAACTCCGCTGTTCGTTTGGAGCAACTCCGTTCCATACGGAGCGCTGGTCGACAACGGTCGCTGTGCTCCGAGGCGGTTTGGGGCGCTCTTTTGCGATTCGAGCGCCTCGCTTCGGATCCACCAGTGGATTTCGCCATTAGTCAGTTTGATCGCGACCTTCTGACTTTCCCAACCGTGAAGCAATACATAGAGCATAATGTAGATATGGCGGCAATACTTGGCATCCTGTGCTACGCGCTTGCGATTACACCGACATTAGACACTTTATGTGCCCGCACAAATTTTCATGCCCATTACGGGCCATCTATAAGACGGACTAGTGAATTCCCTCCGTGTACGGAGTTACGCGTGATCCGACGTCGCTGGCTCAATGGCGGACGGCAGAAGCTCGCATCCACGCAGTGGACTGTGGCGGTAGGCTACAGAGGACTACTCTCAAACTAGCCTCATAGAGAGGGAGCAACGCTTTTGGATAGAGCGTGAGAGAGCGCAGGAGAGCGACGAAGGCTACGATAAGCACGGTTGTGAGGCTTTTACCTCTCCGTCTGCGCCGTCGTCTGCTCTAACGAGCGATGTCGTCCACCACATGTATGCATACTGCAGCCTTCAGCAGTCTAGGTGGAGCAAGGGACGTCGGGTCAAGTGGCGCACTGTCTGCGGGCGAAATTCGTGGTTGAGTTCGCTGTGCGGATGGCCCTTTACTACACAATCCACGCATTATAACAACACACTCACTCTTCTAGTGGTTTACAGATTTCTGCACTCTAATGAAGCCCTAGAGCAGCCGTGCCATTGTGTAGTAGTACATAGAGGGTGTTTCACCTAAGGTTTTACACAATTTTTAGGAATAGGCTTTTTAAGTTGGAAGGGCGCTTTTTCCCGCATAGCACTGTCAGCGTAGTATATCAGAATACAGTTAAGACGTGCTAACTAGCAACTTGGTTAACTAATATTTCATAGTTACCTTTTTAACAATTATTGTTAGGCTTCAGAATTATTTACAGGCGTGAAGCCCTCTGTGAGTAATATCCATATCAGTTTTTAGAATTTCGAAAAACGCGGTTACCCTCGCCGCTGTGGACCAACCAATTTTTTGCTACATCGTGCCAGAATGCATGCGCTTTCGAGATGCTCGCAGGAAAAGCGACCTGTCTAGTGAACGTAACTCGATGAAACAGCCAAATTTGTTGGGCCACAGCGCCGAGCATACCCGCGTTATCGAAATTCCTAAACCTTTTATGGATATTACCTACGGTGCGCTACGCTCCTCTTGTAATTATGAAGTCGAACTGTAGTAGATAAAAATTTAACTACTCAATATTAGTTACAGGCTTGTTACTACGCTTTAGCTCTATTCTGGTGTACTACACTGCTGGCAACGCTGTGTCGAAGAAAGCACACTTCTAACAAATATTCCTATTTTTAAAGACATATATAAAGTCTTAGATGAAACACTATAATTGTAAAAGCGTTAAATGGCTCATCGGCCACAAAACCCGGCTTCGGCATTGACCACCAGCGGTGGTCCCTAATATTCTAGATGACGTCATCGTGGTATGAAATAATTAAAAATTTCCTTCCGAATGCGCGGGGAACTTAACTTCAGACTTCTAAACAGCGAAGCCAGCGCGGAACGCACGGACCTCAAAACCGAGTTACTTCTTGACGAACACAGGCATGCCTAGTGTATGCGTTGCATTACGATTGTATGTTAATGAGCAGGTGTGTGATTAGAAAGGAATAAAAAAAATCAATACTTTTGCATCGAAAACAGGTAAGTATTTCTACGTGTCCTCCGTAATTTTGTTTTACCGACCAGCGCAGAGAGCGTGGTACTTGATATGACCGACTGCACTGAGGGAACCTATAATGTTGATCCATAAGAATAAAAGCCACTGCGTTATAAATTCGAGGCTGCATGAGGAGAAAGTTTTGTGCCAGTAACAAAAGGTTCATGCATCAGAAGAAAATTTCCAGCTGACAGATCAGCCGCAAAGGTTTCACGATGGCACTGTATACAGGAAGGAGGCGCCTGCGTTGCAGAATTTTTGCTCTCGCGGCTTCCTTGTAGGGCACTTCGTTCTGTTTGATGTCTGCAGAACGAGCGTGCTTGGCTGTAATCACACTAGTTTTCCTGAGCTGGTGCTGCGGAAACGCGTGGGTGGAAAAAAAAACACTTCAATTAGGCGTCGTTATCTTCGGCGCCGTTGAGACCGCTTGGCTCCATTCTTTAATGTAATCATTACAGAATGAGTTAGTGTCTAGAAAGAAAGAAAGAAATGCGTCGACCGTGCGCATTCTGGTTAACGTCTCACATAGGGCGCCATTACCACGTAGTGTTGTTTTGATTTCTCTCCTTGTTTATTCTTTCTCTCGTCAGTAGCTGCCGAAATACCTTTGTTAGTTACTCCAGTTAAAAAGTAAGACATTCGAAGTAACGCCGTATGTTACAAGACAGGCAAGTTGCTCTTCGTTAACCCAGAAGTTCTGCGCAACAATTTTGCGAAAAACACAACGAGCGCTAACGACAGACTGTAGGGAGGCGCTGCCTCGTCGCGAGCCACATATTTGGTTGTGCAAACTTTTTACTTGGAAGTAGGTGCCGATTAGCTCTGCAAACCGTTTAGCAAAGAAATTATCAGGGAATGTTTCAGACCGAAATCATATATTACTCGTTTTTTCCCTTCTCTAAGCATAGAGAGGTGGGCTAGTTGGTTCTGTTTATAATTATGAGACATGAAGCATTCTTTACGTCAGCTGAAAAAGAGAAAGGCGTCAGCAGGACTTCTGTTGCGCTGCGGAAAAAGAAATTATCTTACGGCAATTCTGTTTGGTGAGTCAGCCAGGTAGGCAATGTGGAGGTGCTCCGATGAGTTGAATGTGAGTGGTAAAATACCTTTATGACTATGTTTTTGTTTTGATTCTTGTTTTTGGTTTCTGCAGCCTTTAATAATTATTTTATGGTCGCGGAAATATTTTTGAGCCCAGGTGTCATTAGTGCCTCCTATGCACATGAAAGCCTGTTTTGTCGAATAAACCTCAGTTGAAGTCCGGAAGTTCCTCGTCCGTTGTGTCTACTCTCTTCGTACGTGTGTTTCTGTGCGCTGAATTGTTTTCTCATAAATATATCTCACTTCCTCACCTCAAAATTGCCGGTAGGTGTTGTTGAGCCACATTCAGGAGCTATAGGGACATGTGCCGTGTTAAAACGATTTTGCGCAGTGGCAAGTGAAGCACCGTTCAGGATTGCGCTTTCACATTGTGCAAGAAGAGAAAACACGCGAAAGCTTGCCTGACACGCGGCGGACCAACTGTTCGAAATGCCGCTCCGAAAATAGCGAAATCAAGAAGTGCAAGCATGCGAGAACGTGCATTCCTATAAATCTACGTTTCGAGTCAGACTGAAAATTTCTACTCCTCTATCATAGAAACGGTATAGCAATTTTCGTGAGCAATACTGAAGCATCAAGCTAGACATGTGGATTAGTTTGTGTATTTCATACACAATTTCTTTAGTGAAAGTACCAGACACCAGGATACGAAGAACTGCGCTGCCCTGTGCTCTTCTACTGGTGTCTAGCACATTCGCTGGTGGAGTTATATCTGATACTGAAGCACTTGACGGCCATAATTAGTTGGGGTTCTGGTGCCATTCTACATTTATGGGTAACGAGTAAGTAGTAAGTTCAATGTTCTCAAGTTAGACATTTCAGCGATAGCGTTGAAATTTCTCAGGTAACCTAGATAGAATTCTATTAATAGTCTGGCTGTATGTTTGCTTTATTTTAGGGCGGGCATTTTTTTCAAGACAAGTTCAGAGTGGTTTTCAAAGGGTAGATATTGAGTAAAAAGGAAAATTTTTTTTACAATAGTAAAATTTGTTAATCTTAGATGCGGTTTCGAGCTACGTACTAATTCGCACTGCTTTTATGGGAGGCGAAAAGTGCATTATAAATTAAGAGCTTTACTGATAAAAATTATATCCATTTCTGTTTAACAGGCCTGAAGTGCGGCTAAGTTTCTGAGCGACGAAATTAACTTGGTTGTCGCACAATTTATAACAGAAAAATACCACACCAAGGATTATAATACTTGTAAAAATTTCAGTCTCTGCTCAATTATATGTAACGGTTCGGTCTCTTCGAAAAAGCGTAGATCTATTTTCATAAAAATACGGCTTTAGTTTTGTTTGTATTAACATTATTAGCGTTCTGCATGGACAAAGTGCTCAACTTACAAAGAAATACCCTTGCTTGGTGAATGGACTTGGCTGGACAGGAGGACGATTTTAATATGTTAATGTCGTCAATGTAGATTGCTACATTTGCCACTTTGTGGACATAAGCAACAACATTTACGTAGAGGTTGAAAATGAGCGTGCCAAGAATCTCCTCCAGAGGCGTCTAGAACACTTTCATTTAAATGTGAATTTAATTTCTTTATTCATACAAACTGTCATATGTTTATGACGTAGGACTTCAAACGGGAGGCCTCTTATACCGCATCTTTCAAGCTTTTGAAACAATGTATTCTCAGCAACAAAATGCGTAAGCCTGGTTTGAGTCTGGGTAGAGTGAACAAATATGACGATCGTCAAACGATTGTTACGAATGGTAAATTCCTTTTTGTCAAGAAACTCAAGCTCCATTCACATGTTTTGAGAAACCAAACGGACTCATTGAGAGGAAATGATGCCTTAAATCATACGAAGAAATTTATTCGCAAATAACTTTTCAAGATATTTGAGAAAATATTGAGAGAATGGCGATTGGACAGCATTTATGGAAACCTATTTTATCACCGCTCCCTTCCAGGGCTAGAGATCTTGCATTCTTTTTTCGATGAAGAGGAGTGCTTGAACTGATTTTCTTGTCGCTGTCAGCACTGCAAGAAGTACATTTCACTGTTGGAAACACTGCGGATTCACAGCGCTATCTCTTCTGAGCTGGAAACGATAGCTCCACGACACTTTGACACCACACTTCTAGTCAGCGCAAAAGCTGAAACATTTTATGCCTAGCTCTCATTGCTCCTCGAAGGCAAAGGCTGTAGGCGTTAAAAAAGAGCCTTTAAAGCTCGCTAACTCATATTTAGCTTTCCTTTGTGACTCTTGCTTACATGTACAGAGAGTATCCCTTTATTTTTTCTCAGCGTTCGCAAAGTCCCCATTTTCCAAAGCCTGTCTTTGGGTATTGAGAGGAATGTCGTTTATAAAGAGACCGTAGGCAAGCGTGGTAAAAGGATATTCTGAACATCCTGAATGGCAAGTGTTTCATCAAATTTCTCTGCTCCATCTCTTCCAACCTTGAGAAGCGGCCGCACAGGGTACTCTATTTTAAGACTGAGATTAATCCTAGCATTATATTATATCGAGCAGCATGTGGCCCCTGGTCACTGGCCATGGCCGAACCGCTGACCAACCGCTGTTGGTCAGTATTTTTGCCGTTTATATATATATATATTGTAGGGGTGTGTTTATTCGGTGAACCCAGATGATTCCAGCCGCTCAGGGGAGACTCGCAGCGAAGCGTCAGGCGTGGCGAAAGAGCAAGGCAGCGAACAACTTCTTCGTCCTTGAGAGCGGCAGCACGCGACGCATGTCAGTGGTGATATCGATGAAGATTACCACACTACAGTTTCCCCCCCGGGCAGAGAAGGAGCCATCCTGGCGACTCATGGTGCCGAAAGGACAGACGGATCGTAGTAGGGCTTGATTCGGTCCACATGAACTATTTCGCGTCCACGGCGACGCAAGTCCGCAGATGGCGTAACGGGCTCAACTACGTAGTTCACAGGAGATGTTTTTTGAAGCACTCGGTATGGACCGTGATACCGAGCAAGAAGCTTCTTTGACAGGCCGGCGGTTGTGGCAGGAACCCAGAGCCACACCAGGGAGTTGGGCGTATATGAAGGCGCCTCACCAGTGTCACGATGGTGTTTTTGTTGCCATTGATTTTCCTTTGTGAGCGAACGAGCGAGCTGACGGCATTCTTCTGCATACTGGGCGGCGTCCGAGAGTGGCGTCGATTCAGAAACATCAGGGCGGTAGGGAAAAAGCGCGTCCATTGTGCAGGTTGGCTCGCGCCCGTAAAGAAGAAAAAAGGGAGAGAATCCAGTGGTGGTCTGTATCGCAGTGTTGTACGCGTAGGTTACGAAGGGAAGAACGTGGTCCCAGTTGGAATGAGCGTCGTTGACGTACATGGCCAGCATGTCACTCAGAGTACGGTTGAAGCGTTCTGTCAGGCCATTCGTCTGAGGGTGGTAAGAAGTAGCGGTGCGATGAATGATGCGACATTCTTTCAGTAGGGCCTCGAGAGCGTCGCTCAAGAAAACGCGTCCGCGGTCACTGAGCAGTTCCTTCGGAGTCCCGTGGCGAAGAATCAAGTTGTTGAGAATGAACAAAGCAACGTCTCTTGCAGAGGCAGAGGGTAACGGTGATGTTTCAGTGTAGCGAGTCAGATGGTCTACTGCCACAATAATCCACCGGTTTCCAGCAGGAGTAGTCGGAAGAGGGCCATAGAGATCTATGCCAACGCGGTCAAACGGACGAGCAGGGCAGGGTAACGGCTGCAACGAAACAGAGGACTTCTGAGGAGTTTTTCGGCGTTGACAAGATTCGCAAGCGCGCACGAAATGTCTTACGAAGCGGTACATTCCACGCCAGTAAAATCGCAGACGTAGGCGTGTGTAGGTTTTCAATACGCCACCGTGAGCACATTGTGGGTCACCATGGTACGCAGCACAAATGTCGGCGCGGAGATGACGCGGGATGACTAGAAGCCACTTCCGTCCATCAAGCAAATAATTGCGGCGATAGAGAAGACCGTCACGAATGGAGAAGTGGTGTGCTTGGCGGACGAGCGCTTTGGAGGAATGACCGGGAGTAGGACTTGAGAGAAAATTCAAAAGTGCATTGATCCAGGGGTCATTCCGCTGCTCGGTAGCCATGTCGATAGTTGTAAGAGTCGACATATCGTAGGCACAGACGTGGTCAGACGAATTATCTCTAGGCAATGGCGAGCGGGAAAGAGCATCCGCGTCCGTATGCTTCAGCCCTGATCGATAAATGACATGAATGTCAAACTCCTGGAGACGAAGAGCCCAGCGAGCAAGGCGACCGGATGGGTCTTTCAGAGAGGCAAGCCAGCACAAAGCGTGGTGATCGGTCACAACGTAAAACGGTCGACCATACACATAAGGACGAAATTTTCCGATAGCCCAAATAATGGCCAAACATTCCCTTTCTGTGACTGAATAATTAGATTCTGCCTTTGTCAATGTTCGGCTGGCGTATGCCACAACATACTCGCTGTAACCAGGCTTACGTTGGGTAAGGACGGCACCAAGCCCAATACCGCTGGCATCAGTGTGGATCTCCGTAGGCGCAGCCGGATCAAAGTGGCGTAGAATGGGCGGTGAAACCAAAAGGCGGCGTAAAGTGTCAAAGGCTTTATCGCAGGCTGGAGTCCAGGCGGAAAGGTCGGAGCTGCCGGCAAGGAGCTGGGTCAGAGGAGCGATGATAGAGGCGAAGTTCAAGATGAAACGTCGAAAGTAGGAGCAGAGGCCGATAAAGCTCCGAAGCTGCTTCAGGGAGGTTGGCTTCGGGAACTCTGCAACTGCGCGAAGTTTGGTGGGGTCGGGAAGAATGCCGTCCTTAGAAACTACGTGGCCTAAAATTGTGAGTTTTCGAGCGGCAAAGTGGCACTTCTTCAAATTCAACTGAAGCCCAGCGCCGGCGAGACACGTGAGGACATCCTTTAGGCGGAGAAGGTGAGAAGAAAAGTCGGCAGAAAAAACTACGATGTCGTCCAGATAACAAAGACAGGTCTGCCACTTGAGTCCACGAAGAACAGTGTCCATCAGGCGCTCGAAAGTAGCCGGGGCATTGCAGAGGCCAAAGGGCATAACGTTGAACTCGTATAATCCATCCGGTGTTATAAAGGCAGTTTTCGAGCGGTCATTATCAGCCATCGGTACCTGCCAGTAGCCGGAGCGCAAATCCAAAGAGGAGAAATACTCGGCTCCCTGTAAACAGTCCAAGGCGTCGTCGATTCGCGGCAAAGGATAGACATCTTTGCGCGTGATTTTGGTAAGCCTACGGTAATCGACGCAAAACCGGATGGAACCATCTTTCTTGGTGACCAAAACAACCGGAGAAGCCCATGGACTGTTAGATGGCTGTATGACGCCCCGGCGAAGCATGTCGTCCACGTTGTCAGCAATGACTTGGCGCTCAGAGGCCGACACGCGATAAGGACGCTGTCGTAAAGGTGCGTTTGTACCAGTGTCGATTGCGTGCGTAACGACAGACGTGCGACCCAGAGCAGTGTGAGGAAGGTCGAAGGCAGAAGTGAAGTTCTGTAGAAGAGCAGCGAGTTGATCGCGTTGTGCGGGTGGGAGATCTGCGTCAATAGCTTGTTGAAGAACATCGGGTGGTGTCGAAGCGGTCGCTGTATCGCAAGAGCTGAGCACATTAACGTCTAATGAAGTAGGCGTTGCAGGAAGAGTATTTACAAGCGCGGGATCAAGTTCTTCAATACGACCGAGACACTCGCCGCGTAGCAGGACGGACGGGCACGAAAATGGATTTGAGACGTACATTGCACTAAGGCCATCTTCGATCTTGAGGACCGCAAATGGAAGCAGGAGGCAGGGATGGCGTGAAGCGGCGTCGGAAGGTGTGAAGAAGACAGTCGAACTAATAACGCTTTCACAGGAGAGTGGAACGAGGGCAGCAGAAAATGGAGGAATGTCTGTGTCACTGGCGACGAGGAGTTTTGCAGGCCGGGTAGGGACGTCACACAAGACGGTATCACAAAGAGGTAAAAAGGAAACTTCCGCGCGGGCGCAGTCAATAACGGCATGATGAGTGGAAAGGAAATCGTAGCCCAGGATGATGTCGTGTGAGCAGCGAGACAGTACAATAAACTCGATGGTGTATAAGACGTCTTCGATGAGAACACGGGCCGTGCACGCCGCTGAGGGATGAATGCGCTGTGATGAGGCGGTGCGAAGCGAAAAGTCGGAAAGTGCGGTGGTCACCTTACGAAGACGACGGCAAAGAGCTTCACTGATGACTGATACGGCAGCGCCCGTGTCGACTAGAGCGAGTACTGCGACGCCGTCGACAAACACTTGAATTACGTTAGTGGGAGAACACCGAGGACTTGAAGAGTTCGAACCAAGCGCAGTTCTTGCCCCGGGAACTGCGACTGTTAGTTTCCCTCAACGGTGCCGGTAGAACGTCGGAGTGGGGACGGGGAACGGCGACGAGGGGAAGGTGATCGGCGAGCTGTGTACGTTTGATTGTCACGAGATACAAATTCGGAACTGGGCGGATTTCTCGGCGAGGGCTGGTCTGTATTGTAGGAGTAGTTCCATAGTTCAGGTCGAGAAGGTGGAAGGCGTTGGCGGCAAAGGCGTGCGACATGGCCCGGCAGCCCGCAAGAGTAGCAGATTGGTCGGTTGTCCGCGGTACGCCAAGGGTTCGTAGGGCGTTGGCGTACCCTTGGAATAGGGACATGGAATGCAGACCCAGGCAAAGGCGAAGGAAGGTTGGAAGGAGCGGCCTGGGAGGAAAGAGATGCTGATGGCATGAGCTGCCTGGCCGCAACTTGTGCGTAAGTCAGTGGTGCCGTTACTTGCGCTGGCACGGGGCTGGGCGGCAGCACAGGGCTGGGCGGGAGCATGGAGCTGGGAGGAAGAACGTCAGCGATGTGATCTTGAACGGCACGCCGTATGGTAGGGGCCAAAGACGGAGCCATGTCAGGAACAAGGCGGCCACTATCCTGTAACTGAGGGACCAGCGATAGCTGGCGGGCGACCTCTTCTCGAACGAAGGCTTTGATTTGCTGAAGTAAAGGGCTGTCCTCTGATGGGGTAGAACCGCCCAGCGCAAGTGTAGAGATGGCGTCGTCTCTAACACCGGACCGCCGGGTAGAAGCGCGCTTCTTACGAAGCACGTCGTAGCTCTGGCAAAGCTTGATCACGTCACTCACCGTGGCAGGATTTTTTACCCAGAGCATTTGGCACGCGTTGTCAGAGATGCCTTTCATGATGTTCTCGATCTTATCCGCTTCAGTCATTAGCGGATCGACACGCTTGCATAGGTCCACGATGTCCTCTATATAACTAGTGAACGACTCATCGACTTGCTGAGTGCGCTCACGCAAGCGTTGTTCTGCCCGGAGCTTGCGAACTGCAGGGCGGCCGAACACTTCTGCAAAATTCTTTTTAAATGCAGACCAAGATGGCAGGTCTGCCTCATGGTTGCGAAACCAGAGGTTCGCCACGTCAGTCAGATAAAAGATTACATTGCTTAGCTTGATAGCGTCGTCCCATCTGTTGTAGCTACTGACGCGCTCATATGCCGCCAACCAATCGTCGACGTCCTGGTCGGCTGTGCCACTGAAGAAGCACGGATCACGCTGCCGTAGAGCTCCAGAACACAGCACGGTGGTTGGGAGGGGCGACGATGTCGTGGCAGTGTCATCCGGCATGCTGGAAGCAGAGGGTAACGTGCGGCTTCTTAGTTCCAGGGTGGACGGGAACGTACCCAGCAGCACCTGCACCAATTGTAGGGGTGTGTTTATTCGGTGAACCCAGATGATTCCAGCCGCTCAGGGGAGACTCGCAGCGAAGCGTCAGGCGTGGCGAAAGAGCAAGGCAGCGAACAACTTCTTCGTCCTTGAGAGCGGCAGCACGCGACGCATGTCAGTGGTGATATCGATGAAGATTACCACACTACAATATATATATATATATATATATATATATATATATATATATATATATATATATATATATATATATATATATATACAGACAAGGCAAAGGAAATGAGGGGCCCGTTTGACAAACATATTAAGGAAGCCAACAGTCGCGGAAACAAAGGGCATAGGGGAATGTTTTTAATCTTTTTTTAATTTGTAGTGCCAATCAATCGGTTTTAAAGAAAATTACTTATAAAGCAGCAGAAAAAACAACCATGCCGCCGGTGGGATCCGAACCCACGACCTCCGAATATCGCGTCCGGTGCTCTTACCATCTGAGCTACGGCGACGGCTGTCCAATCTGCTGCTCTCGTGGGTATTTATGTTTACTGCGTGTAAGCGAACCTCGAGAGTGTTCACCAGCGCCACCCTCGACCATAGCGGCGGACGTAGCACGTCCTGTTATACCGCGAGTGTGACGTAGAACGTCATCTAACGGCGACGGCGGAAACTGTGCGACAGCCCTCTTATGCTACCTATGGCAACAAGACTGCCAGAACCGAGACCCCCGTTAAGATATTAGCAGACAAGGCAAAGGAAATGAGGGGCCCGTTTGACAAACATATTAAGGAAGCCAACAGTCGCGGAAACAAAGGGGCATAGGGGAATGTTTTTAATCGTTTTTTAATTTGTAGTGCCAATAAATCGGTTTTAAAGAAAATTACTTATAAAGCAGCAGAAAAAACAACCATGCCGCCGGTGGGATCCGAACCCACGACCTCCGAATATCGCGTCCGGTGGCGCTGGTGAACACTCTCGAGGTTCGCTTACACGCAGTAAACATAAATACCCACGAGAGCAGCAGATTGGACAGCCGTCGCCGTAGCTCAGTTGGTAAGAGCACCGGACGCGATATTCGGAGGTCGTGGGTTCGGATCCCACCGGCGGCATGGTTGTTTTTTCTGCTGCTTTATAAGTAATATTCTTTAAAACCGATTGATTGGCACTACAAATTAAAAAAAAGATTAAAAACATTCCCCTATGCCCCTTTGTTTCCGCGACTGTTGGCTTCCTTAATATGTTTGTCAAACGGGCCCCTCATTTCCTTTGCCTTGTCTGCTAATATCTTAACGGGGGTCTTCGTTCTGGCAGTCTTGTTGCCATAGGTAGCATAAGAGGGCTCTCGCACAGTTTCCGCCGTCGCCGTTAGGTGACGTTCTACGTCACACTCGCGGTATAACAGGACGTGCTACGTCCGCCGCTGTGGTCGAGGGTGGCGCTGGTGAACACACTCGAGGTTCGCTTACACGCAGTAAACATAAATACCCACGAGAGCAGCAGATTGGACAGCCGTCGCCGTAGCTCAGTTGGTAAGAGCACCGGACGCGATATTCGGAGGTCGTGGGTTCAGATCCCACCGGCGGCATGGTTGTTTTTCTGCTGCTTTATAAGTAATTTTCTTTAAAACCGATTGATTGGCACTACAAATTAAAAAAAGATTAAAAACATTCCCCTATGCCCCTTTGTTTCCGCGACTGTTGGCTTCCTAATATATATATATATATATATATATATATATATATATATATATATATATATATATATATATATATATATATATATATTTATGGCCGTTTTCTTTTTTATTTCTAAAGTACGTGCGCAATTTAATAGGAAATATTAACTTCCGTCTGCTCGACTGTTAGATACTCTGTGTGCAGGAATAAGTTTGTGGAAATCTGTAGATTCTCTTTTTAGTTATAATATATACGTATATAATAAATCTGTATACAGGCAGAGCCCTATGGCTTTGGGTAAAAGCCGATTTCTCCTAAAATGTCTATTTTAGAAAACGCACAAGGGTAAAAGAATCAGCTGCTCGTTAAGATATACGTATAACTATAAGAAATGACATAAAGAATGGACGCTAAACTGCTTATTCTGGAGGAGTGTTCGTTCAACTGGCTTTTGAAGTTTCATGATCATCACGTGGATTAATTTCGTGATGCGTTCAAACGGTTGCTTTTAAAAGTGAGAGGTCAAAACACAGATAGTGACCAAAAATTTATCTGACAACAGGTACTAACGTTTTCAACGCTTATGTAGCTCAGCTCCAGGGCTCTTTCTCCGTTATGTCAACTGAATATTCTTGCACTGTACAAGTCAGGCATGTCTTGGATGCATGCTAAGTGCTGCGTACGAGATTGGCGGTTTACGCGACGAAATAAATTTCATATCTGAGAAAAAAGGATGTCATATGGAAAGCATTTGTTTCTGCTCAACCTGCCTATTCCAGGTTGTTTCTGAAACATTCAGCAAATAGAGGGCGTTTTGTGTCCAGCACTAAACAGAGTGCATACACTAAATTCCCTCTCGATGCAAAAGAGGCCACGAAAAACATTCTCATTTTGTAAATTTCCTCAATAACGCGATTTTTAGTCGAATTTCAATAAAAAAAAGTTTCTTGAGTTTACTCAACGAATTCTTTGCCCATGCCTTAAAGAACTGCAAGATTAAGTAGAGGAGAGCACTGATTTATCCTACTGCGTGTTTTTGGATTCATGAGTAAACTTTGTGCGATGCATGAGTCACATAGCCCGAAAATTTTTTGAAGTGACAAGCTTCACTATGCCAGCTTTTCAAGCCGTCAGCGGGGCCGCAAGTAACACCTGGAATGTAGGTAGAGGTCAAAATTGATCATGACTGGTGGTAGAGAGGTTCGAAACATGATGGACGGACGGACGGACGGACGGACGGATGTATGGATAGATGGATGGATGGATGGATGGATGGATGTATGGATGGATGGATGGATGGATGGATGGACGGACGGACGGACGAATGGATGGATGGATGGACGGACGGAAGGATGGATGGATGGATGGATGGATGGATGGATGGATGGATGGATGGATGGATGGATGGATGGATGGATGGATGGATGGATGGATGGATGGATGGATGGATGGATGGACGGATGGATGGATGGATGGATGGGTGGGTGGGTGGGTGGGTGGTTAAGACAAAGCCCTTTAAATCGGGCGGTGGCTCAAGCCACCTAGCCATGACTTATGAAATTTTACTCTTGTCTTTATTTTAGCCATCAATCAGATAACCTTCGCTTGGTTACTTCTACCCGTTTAAAATCTACTTTCCCTTCAATGTCCTTAAAGCCCAATGCCTTGGATAAATCAGCCCCCCTGCTTTCCACTGTAGGGTAAAGCCTTTTACGGAAAAGTGTCAAGTGTTCAGCCGCTTCTTTCTCTCCGCGCGCAATGCACAACGTGTTTATCTCGCAGCACCTGACTCTATATGTCTTAGTCCGCAGAACTCCCGTCCTGGCCTCAAACAACAATTATCATAGATATTTTCTTTAGCAATTTCCTGCTTAAAGATCCTGTATGTTCCCAGTGCCGATTTCGTCAGCATGCCTGTTTTCCACAGAGCTCTCTCTGTTTCTTTAACCTTTTTCTCAACCGATAATTGCTGTTTTGGCCCCATACTGCTGTCCAGATATTTGCTTGTCAATTTTCTAGTTCGCTTTCTTCATTTCGTGTCGACATTCTTTATGTACAAGTATCTGAAAAATTTCTTAGCCCACTGCTTTTCCCCCAATTTTCTCAATCGCTCCTCAAATGCTATCTTACTGATAGCTTCTCTGCTCTCGAACTACGCTCATACCATATCACCATGCATTCCTCGATTTGGCGTATTGTCATGTGCTCCAAAGCTAGTCTCCCTACGCCGCATTGTTTGATTTGCAACCTTGCTTGAACATCTGGTCTCATGCACAGGACCGCATTACCGAAAGTCAGGCTAGGAACCATCACCCCTTTCCAGATCCCTCTTACCACTTCATACCTATTGTATTCCACAGTGCCCTATTTTTCATGACAGATGCATTCCTACTAGCTTTATTATTTACATATTTTTTATGCTCTATCAGATACTCAGCACAGGTATTTATCCACACCCCAAGATACTTGTACTCATCCACTACTTCTAGCGTGAACTCCTGTGTTCTATGCTCGCCGCCCTCATCATTAAATATCATGACTGCACATTTTTCTTTACTGAAAACACCTAATCTGTCTCCCTCTGTACCACGCATGTCTATCAACCTCTGCAAATCTTCCTTGCCTGCCATTTAGCACTATATCATCCGCGTATATTAGTCTCGTTAATCTCTCTAATTCATTCCTCTTTCTTGAAAAAAGAAAGGTTGATGCCTGGTCCGCTCCTCTCTAGCTTGGTCTCTAACCCTTGCAGTTACAACATGAACAACAAAAGAGACAGAGGACATCATTGCCTAATCCCCCGCTGTATCTCTACAGGCTCTGATACCTTTTTTTCCCATTTTATAAGCACTCTGGTACCTTTATATATATCTTTTAAAAGATTAATTACTCCATCTTCTACATCCAATGTGCCCAGTATGTCCCACAAATACTCTTGAATAACTTTGTCGTAGGCTCCCTTAACATCCGGAAATGCTAGCCATAGGGGCCTGTGTTCCTTTTCAGCTATCTCTATACACTGCGTCAATGAAAACAGATCGTCCTCCAATTTCCTTTGTTTCCGGAACCCATTTTGCAGCTCCGTTAACACCCCCTCGTTCTCCACCCAAGCCTGCAGTCTCCCCTTTATAATCTGCATCACCACTCTGTAAACCACAGGTGTCACTGTTATGGGACTGTAGTTACTTACGTCAGCTTTGTCCCCCTTTTCTTTATATATTATGATCATTCTACTTAATCGCCATTCATTGGGGACTTTGCCATTAACTATAATTTTACTCACTACATGTATTGTTTGCTTGGATTTTGGTCCTAGCTTCCTTATTAACATAATCGGAAGACTATCAGATCCTGTTGACGTGCCACTAGGAACGTTCTTCTCTGCTCTTTCCCTTTATCTTTGCTGAAGTGAAGCAAATGCAGTAACCGGCCTATCCAACTTCGAAAAATTATGCGCAACATGTCTTTCTTTAAATTTTTCTGTCATCCTTGTACCTATGTTTTTCATTGTTTCATCCCCTTCTAGTCGAATATCCTGATCTGTAACAATAAACATTTGCTCTGGCCTAGTATTATTACTCATTGCATTTAGATGTTTCCAGAATTTTTGAGCTGCTTTTCTATCCTTTTTATTTGCTTTTGACATGCATTGGGCACCCTTTCTTCTAATTTCCTTATTAATCAAATAGGATGTTTCCCTTCTATACTTTATGAAGGTGTCTCATTTTCTGTCTACTCCAACTTCTGGTTCCCCCTCTTCTTGGAATATCTGTGCTCCCTGCACGCTTCCTGACGTTTTTCTATCGCCCTCTTGACCTCCTCATCCCACCAAGTTTTGGGTTTGCTTCTTTTCCCTTTTGGCTTTACTCGCACCTTAGCTAGCTCTAGCTCAAGTAATCGAGTTAATTTGGTATAAGTTCATTCTTTTTATTATCCTCAAAAATTACTTTTTCTGTGTTTCTGCTGCTTCCAATTGCTGTTTTGAGTAAAAATTTTCCTCTGTTTGTTCATCTCGCTTTAGTCCTACACTGGTTTCTCTGCTGAAACTCAACTTGATACGTTTGTGGTCACTACCTAGACTTCCGGAACCATGTTCATCTATGCTCATTACCCCTAATCTAATATGCATCATCTGTGACAATAGTGCATAATCTATCGTGGAGTGCAGACTGCCTGCCTCCCTTGTTATGAGCCCCCTCACACTTCTCGGTACTGTTGCATACAACTAAATCATGCCTGTCACACATAAGCTGCAGCATGCTTCTTTACGAATCTGTGTATCCTTCCAGGTCTTCTACTTTTGCGTACATGTCGCCTAATATAAATATCTCGCCCGGTCCTCCTAGCTCATCAATGTCGCTTGCAATACATTCTGACATTTTTTTTTGTTTTCCTCTTTGGCATTAGCTCCTGTCCACCGGTATACAGATACAGTGCCAAGGAGTGTTTGCTCCCCTGCAACTTTTCCTTTTGGCCATAAATGTTCCTTGCGTTCAAGTTTAACCCTTTGAAAATTCATAATTGTATGAATGAATGCCCCAATTCTAACCCCCTTTCTGCTGCCTTCTGTTCTATTGCAATATTCCCATGCGTCGTCTTGGTTACAGGGTGATTTTTTCATGTCTCTAAGATGCGTTTACACTAAATCATGTACCGTTAATTCCTCCTGCCTTAACTGTCTTCTATTTCCTGCCATTTCAGTCTATAGCTGCCACCTTGCATGTTACTGAAACCTATGTCTGAATTAACTTGGCCCTGGCGCTTGTGTCTATGTCTTCTCCTGTGGTTCCATCGTCCCTTTGACCTTGGTTCTTTCTTCTCTACACAGGTTCTCTCAGAGCTCTGGGTCCCCCTGTATAAGCTGTTGCCTGGCGACCTATCCTACTACCCAACCTCTTGCCAGCGGCACCACCGTAGTGAATGCCATCCTGTGCAAAAGGGTGGAGCCTGACCTCGTACACTTCCCTGTTAACTTCCATTACTCCGTATCCTAGTCGTCGACTGATTAACCTATTTACACGGTTAGCCTCAACGACCCTCCTTTCCGTTTCGCTAGCCTGCCTCTGAACCTCTGGGATTGTGCATATGGTCACATGCACACTCTCAAAGGCCTCTCTTAGCGTACGAATCCCCACTTCTAACTGCTTCTCGAGATTCTGGCTCATCCCCTTCAGCACATCGTTGAGACCAGCATGGATAACGACAAGGTGTTCGACATCCATGTTTTCCCGTACCACCAACTGTGCTTCGGCCATTGCATCTACCATGAAGTTCCCTTACTGGGCCTCCACCCGCACCCGCCTGTCCGCCTTCATTGTCGTCAAAACGCCTCCCTCAACCCTCGCTACCTTCGAGTCACCGACTACTAGAACCCTTCTGCGCTCTAACCGTTCGCTTCCTGACTGCGACTGTTGCCCTCCGGATCGCGCTAGCTGTCTCTCCCGCCGCCGTACGCTACTGTCGCAAGTCTCCGTGCCCGTTGTTACCTCTCTGTCTTCCCCGCTCTCAGACTGCTGCGCTACAGCACTGTAGGAGCGACGAGCCTCGTCCCCTACTTGACAACTGATCATGACTGGTGGTAGTGAGGTTCGACACATGACGTCAGTACAGCAGCGACACCAGCGGCTGTTACATAAACTATCTCAACCTTGACCTTTGACCTTTGACCTTGACTTGTGACATCGACCTTTGACCATTGACCTTTGACATTGACCTTCGGTCGAGCCGGAAAGCGTCTGCCGGCATCGCATGCGCAGGCCATGATAATGGGTTGTCCATAAAACGCCGAAGCACTTTGATGCGTTCAGCGGAACGCTAGGTGTTATCGGTGCGACGCCTGCCGTGGAGAGATGAAATCCACCAGTCGCTCGACCACAAACGCAGCCAGGGAGATCGACCTTTTATCTTTGGACCAGGGTTAATCAGAGCTAAACCAGCAAATTTGTTGCTTCTCTTCCCACACCTGTTGCATTGGAGCCGATGAGCCACATACGCAGCCTACGCCAATCCCGTGACTGCTAATACAGGGAAAAATTTCATGCACAACAATGCATTAGTGCAAGGGACATGGGGCTTGTGAACAAAGCAGTGAAGTTACCGTCAAGGCTTTGTGAAAGCAATTTGTTGCTTATACCGTTACTGGGCTATATATATAAAGAAATCGCTGGTTTAGAGGATGCGCTGGAACACCAATATTGCGAGTGGGAAAGATATGTGCGTCGAAGGGGCTCTTTTTTCTTGTTTTTAGGCGAGACCGCGTAAAAAATTCCTGGAGAGGGCACGGCGTGCACCCCGAAAAGCGACTGACATATATACGGGTGCCCCTGTTGAACCTAAAAGTTGGACATAATTGATTATTCCTGGTATGTTTACACCAATATGCTTTGCTGACTTTTTTCTCCAACCAGCTCCAGCTGTGCGGGGGTGTAGAACAGATTAGTTGCCCTGCGACCAACTTTATATCCCCGTTTGAATGAGGAGATATAGCAACGAAAGTAATTGGAATCTTGACAAATTACGCAGGTTGTGTCTGCGGCTGTGTTTTTAGCGCCCGGCAAAAGTAATCGGCACCGAATCAAAGACAGCAAGGAGCCATTCACAAGCTGTTGGGTTGTATTTTTCTTCTTCGAAGTAGCTAAGGCGTGGCCACAGAAATCGCGGTGACCAGGGAAAGTTACTCGTATCAGAAGTGAGTGTTAACTTCGGGTCATTTCGATTTAAGAGGCGCCTCAGCAAAGAAGCGCTCGTCTTCAGAAGTTGATTACATTTCCTAGTATTCTTTGTGTTAGAGCATATCGGGACGATGAAGCGCTAAGGGCAGAAATATTTTTAGGCGTGCACCACTCCCAGTGCTTTCCCGCTCGCACTTGGATTGCATTGTGGACTGCGGTGTTTGATCAAAGGTATTTTTTCATGGCATAGAATTTAGCAGAGAACGTTTGTTGAAAGGGCATTGGTGAGACTTTGAAGGATATCAAAATGTGTGGTGGCTATATAGATGGCGATGCACGAGCAACCGGCCAGCCTGTATAGTGTAAACACCAGGACGAGCGCAACTCGTATTTCATTAAGTTGCACGCCTCTTATTCCTGTGGACTCCCTCATCTTTTTATGTAGCCGCTACCATCTGCTGTTGACGGGCCCGCCCTTCATTTCTAACCTTAATTAGTGTTGCCTCGAAGAAGGCAGGGTTCACTAGGCTCGTTTATGAATACGACTCTCTGGTGATCAAACTTTCTCCAAAATCGTTTCGCTGATGGCCAGAAAGTGTGTCTCTGATCTCCGAATGCTAGTAAGGATTCAAGACATTTCCACAATGCGTTGATTTTCGCACACGAAAGGAAATTTAGCAAAACGAACAGACAAAAACACGAAAGGACACGTACCTTATTTGAGGCGTTTTGTTGCCTTGTTCAATATTTCTAGCAGCCAATGGTAAGATCTGCTGCATGCATGAAATAAATTTATCTGTGATCTTCTGGCTTGGTTTTTAAGAAGAAAAGAATTTACAACGTAATTTGACAATAATGCGCGTGCTGTAGGCGAACATAGAGCGACAGTGTTTCTTCTAGTACATTTCTGGATAATGGGTGCGGCATGGGCGCCCTACATTCATTGATGTACCATGTACGCGCTCCGCGCCTTCTATCTGGAACAAGTTAAGACCACGCAAGACCACGCAGAACAGGCTCGCAGTCTCCATGGGAGGCTTCAAAAAGTTTGTGCCCGTCTTAGCATTGGTGTGCCAGGCTTCACACAGTGCAATCTCGAAGGCGCTTTTTTCATATCGGATATAAAAATTAGTGTTGCGATAGTCTGCTCTAGGGAATTCTCCAAGTCGCTCCGGAGGTTTATTTAATGAGAGGGGCATTCTCAACCCGTAGTAGATGCCAGTAGTGGATCAATGTTTGCGAGGGGCGTGGTTCTTCCCACTTTTCTCTTCTTGTGTAACGAATACCGTTCAGGGACCCCAACTGAATGTAGCTACAGATTGCAGGTGAAGCGTGCTCCAGAGAAATGGTGACTTTGCAGCAACATGTTTTCAAAACTATTAGGAATCGGCCAAGCCAATTTAAATAAATGGTCACAATTGCCTTTCTAGAGTTACTTTGTCTATGGACTGCCTATAGTAGCGAATGGTCGCAAAAAAGTTTAGGAGACGCAGATAAACAGTATAAGAAAAAAGTAACTAAATTTACAAGTGCGTAAATCTACAGAATGTCTATAGGCCTGCTTTCTGACCATCAGTAGACTTCTGTGTAAAGACGAAAGCCTAACAAAATCTGATTGTCATAAATGTTTTGACTGTCAACAATCTGATGTCTTTAATAGACTTTCAGTACACGTTGCTCTACAACATGTTTATTGAAAAAATTGTACTGGAAGTCAATGACCACAATAACATAAATTGGCTATTGATTAATCATCCGTCTTCTCTACTGAAAATTGAAGTATATTTATGAGCGCGGAATTCTAGGGCTGCGTCAGCCAAAGAGGCAGATGCGATGAAAGAAGATCGAGGTATTCGCTCCCAACTATGCATTATTCCGCAAGTATGAATAACAACTCAGCCTCGTCTCTAAAGTTTCACCCCTATGGTGAAACCAGGGCCGCACCTATTTCATGCTATCAGCTTTAAATTTGTTTTTTTAATGTGACTCAGATTTTCCGTGATAAAGATTATAACTCTATGTGGCTTGCCGGGTGAAGAGACAAAGTGCGCTAGTTCTGCGGTGACTACGCCCGAGGTATTTTCATTGCTTGCGCAAAAGAAGGGCTCAGTTAAGAGCAGGTCAGAACGGAGCGATAGCTCTCACGCTGCAATTGCAAAGCCCAGAGTCGGAACGGTGACTTCGTCATCAGTTTTACGTAGAAGCCTGCCTAATAAGGAGATAACACATTTTAGAAATATGTGAGCCACCTTTGTCGTATAACTTTGGACTAGCACGCAGTTTGATTATGGCGGCGCAGTTCTGGTAAAACAAAGTGAAGATCACTGGGACAAGGAGATGGAAATAGAGAGAGCACACTTTGAGAGAGGCAATACGGAAGTACTTTTCACCGAGAAAACAGCACTAAGTTCTAACGCTGAGAGGATAACAGCGCAGTAAAAGGATTCCCGAAAATGTCCGCAGAAAACTGGAGTCATTCATAGGATGAGGAGAAGAAAAGAGGTGGGACAGGTAGTTCGAGGTAGAAAAGCTTTTGCTTTGTTGCAACTGCCGAGAGTCAGGGCATATTTGTAGGGAGATGCACAAAGCGACGTGTGGCGTTTTCGTGCATAAAACATAGTGATGAGAACTTGCAGCTTCTTAGCCGCTACCTACATGAGCTGCAAAGAAATGCATATTCTATAAACTGTTCAAATAAAGCATTCCTACCTCTGGACATAGGGCACATATTTGGCTTTAGCGTTGAATATTTCGTGGGAGAAGGAACGTGCATTAGAAACTGCTGAACTGCCACATTGCTTGCCTGCCTACGACGAAAGTAAATATTTTGGGTCCGTTCAGATAGCTGCGACAGAAGGAGGCGGTATCTAAAATGGTTCCGCTGCAGTGCCCCTACTTCTAAGATAGGCTTTACCGGCCACTAGGTGAGTGCGCAGAAACGAAGGAAGAAGAAATAGTGCAGGCAGTAACGCTCATGAAAAACCGCGCTGTCGATGCTCAGTTAACACAGGACTTCAGGCAGAAAAAGGGGAAATTTAATACTTGTTTTTTTAAGGCAGGTGAAGCAGAAAAACAAAAAATTTGACAGCTAAAAGAGTGATCGATTTTGTTTTCACATGAGGCGGCAGACGCGGCCGCGAATCAAGGGCTCCGCACGAAGAAGAATCCGAAGCCGCATCGCCATGATCTTCTACTTAGCGTGGCTTTGACCGTTCGCAGTCAGACAGAACAACACTGTAGGGTGGGCAAAAAAAAACTCAAGTCTATGCCACCTGAACGGCACCACGGAAGACGGTACTGCTGGGCGTAATATCTCAATGGGGGAAAAAAGGCTGACTTACTTTCTGTGCAGGTGATGCACACATCTCAAGGGCAAACTTTTTGGCCGCTTGGGGCGAACTGAACGGAGAACTGTCTTTTGAGCTTGCGCCATGCAATCTCTGGCTGAAGTACTGTAGGATAAAAAGAAAGAAAAGAGTTCCAATGAAGCACTGGGTGTCTGGGTCTTTTTGTTTGCTGCTTTTCTAAAACAAAGTCTACACTAACGTTTTGTCTACCTAAATGCAGCCAGCATGGACAGTTCATCTTTCATAACAAGCCGGTGACACGCCCATCTACGTCCGATTTTTGCGAGAAAGCTATCCACAGCCGGAAGTTGGTGGCTTTTAGTAATGTAGTCGATGGAATGGCTGTCACGCTATTGTTATCTGAATGTCCATAGCAGAAAATATGTAACTCTGTCCGTAGCTGTAAATAGGAGTTTATTTATACCTTTTTGCGCTGAGTCAGACTACAACGAAATGAACTTTTGGCATATCCATCTTGTTTGCGGATTTCACGGCAACCTATCGCAATTAAGTGGTTGACTAGAGCGGAACGAGGCACGATTTCCCATGCGTTGTGACCATCCGGGCCGCAGTGAGCTCGAATGGCGTATGCTGTCACCACGGTCAGTGGATTACCGCAGCTTGAAAGCACTCTGACTGGCAGGCCACTGTGAATCTTTTGTTGGTTCTTCGCGACTCAACGAACAAAAGAGAAATATTCTTATAAAGCCGTTAGCACACGCTTGTCCACAGAACTCTAACACCATCATGTGTCACAGATGAAATGAAATGATTGATACGATGCCCCATATTGAAGGCGCGAAGCCGCATAAATATAGAAATAGCTCTTGCGGTTGCACACTGGCTTGAATGCATTTTATTATCGCATTTTATTAAGGCGCCGGAGGAACACGGAAGAACTATGCAAATAATAGAGCAGCTGTGCCGAACTTTCATTTTATTCTTAATCAGTAATTTGCTTTGGCACACTGGTGGTTATTTATGGGGTACAGGGGCTTCTAGGACATTCTCAGTAAAATTACATCTGGAAAGTCTGATAGCCCTTCTATAGGGGGTTTTGTTTGGCGTGAAACTTACTGCTCTGTTGGTTCTGACGATGCACAAATGTGCAGCACCCGTGACGCCATTGAAAATGATCGCTATTAAAAAGCGTTCACATGAAGAAGCCGAACCTCAGTTTTCTGCGATTCTGAAAAGCAACAAGTACTGCTGTTAGGTGATAGCAATATGAAAAGAATTCCACTTTTTGATTGTGTCTACAGCGCTGTCTCAAGACGATCTACGGAAAGCAGTATTAAGTACTTCAAGAGTTCTGAAAGAATCTTATAGATTTATATCTACAACCCAAGCACTAACCATAGGATTCAAACCTTGCGAAAAGCATTATATACAACGCTTATTGTCAGTGTGGACTCGGATGGCTTGGCTGGAGTTCGAATGCCGGCTTTGAAAACAGAGAATTCCAACCGTGATTTATTTCTTGTTCATTGTTTAAAGCTAATTTAGTGCAAGTGGAACTCTCTGGCTGACCGAACTTCTCCGATCGAAATAAGTGCCCAGAACACGTATGTAGCCACCTCATTTTGCATCTGAACACACTCATGACAGCACTGCTTGTTGCGCTCATCTTCCTTTTAGAAGAAAGTTAACCCTTTGACACGAAGCGCAACTTGAACTCGCTGAAAACGGTAATATGTAAACTGAGCACTGTTCGCGTATGGTGTCACGTAGGTTAAAGGACTACACACACTCTCTTCAGCCGCTGCTAAGTGACACGCGTCTCAGTGCAGTGAGGACAAGCTCATTTAAGGCTCCACCGAACACCTTATCTGTTGTGACGGCAGCCGACACCTCTAGTCATTATGAGCCGAGAGGGTTGTCACGGAGACTTAGCCACGCTGCCCAAGTTCTTGTCAAGAATGTCTGTCATCGGTGCTGTCGGTCCGATGTGGCGTGCAACCTTATCGAGGCAAGTTCTAAAAGGAAGCTCGCTGGACCATGCGGCCTTCTGGAGACAAGGCCAGTCATTCGTTTTACGCCGCCTTAAGACGCGTCGCTCGACTAAAGATGCAAAAGTTGCAGAAATGGGTGGGTATTGTAGGAGATTCAATCCCGCCAGATGTGGAAAAACCATGACTTCTCAATATCTGAAGGAAGGGACTGACAGCGGTTGTTTTTCAATAATTTCTTATTTGAAACTGTAATATAGAATTGGACTGCAGATTAGAAAAAAAAATAATATATTCCTCTTCAAACTGAACTAGCAGACTGATTAACATATCAGCAGTGCCCTGCTTAAGAAAAATACTACAGGCTGCAAGGCTCCACAAAAAATGTTTTAAAAATAAACACAACACCAGCAGGACGCGTAATTCAAGCAAGGAGTTAGGGTAAAAACGACGGACGTATAATGAATGCATTAAAAGCAGCCGCACACAACCTTGAGCATGAGAGTCATCTGAATTCCTTTACTTTAGCCATTGCAGACGAAAACAATCAACCATCATTCATGACACATCGATCTGACGCACCCCAGACGAATTCTTACAAGGCCGTTTTGAAAGCAAAGCAAAGCCAGCCAAGCGAGCCAAGCGAGCCAAGTGCAAGCACCTAGTGGTACTTACCGAAACGTATCTAATATCCTCGCTTCAAACGTGTGACCATTAGTTTTCAATTAGGGGAACAGTGTTGAAAAGCTATTCGAGAAAAATAGCAGAAACAAGCAATACCTTTTGAAGTAAACTTGTAAACTTCTGCACAATCAGAACATTGTGCGGCACAATTAATTTGGCCATCCAATTCAGTGCCGGATAGTGGAATAATGAGATTTATTATACACGAAAGAATTTACGTTCCAATTGCAGTTCCGCAATTTATGTTGGAAACAGAATTCCAAGAAAAATCATGCTCAAATATTCACGCTCTCACCCTTCGCCTGACCGCCACGCAACAATATGTATTGAGAAGCTCCTTTCCTTATTCTATTTTTTACAGTTAAGTGTATGATCTTACACTAAGGCCTGTTAAACCAGATTTAATAGGCGCACATACGGATGCATCATGATGAAGACCCATTGTTCGCGCCACTGGTTTTAAAAACCTACACTTTGTGCAGCATGTCGAAGTGTAGCTGAGTGAAACTCTTTTCCTGTGAATCTGTGGTGCTGCTGATTTGGAGGCGGGCGTGCTTCCTGGTATCTTTAATGAAACATTGCATTGTTCTTTACCATCTTTACCAATGTCGTCTTCGTGCACCTGCCAAAACATCGTCTTTTTTTTTTTTGCTCCAGCCTACAGATTTCCTTCTTCATATGGTTTGCTTGTCCTCCCCATCCCACCACATCAATTTCAAGTGTCCGTGTGTGTAACTTAATTTTTGCAACTGTTTTTTTCTTTTGCTTTTCTCTTGACTGGCTTCCTGCTTTTCGTGAACGTGTAAAGTGGTTTATAACCATACTTTCTTTTGTAGTGAAAGATAACAGCACCCTTATTGAGGTCTTCGCCTTTATTACTTGCTTCTCTCAAAAACTGTCCAGGCGCCATGTACTCTAAATAAATAAATACGGTTCCAATTTCCAGCGAAAGTTTACCCTTACTTTTAAGTAAAAAATTAAGATGTAAGAAATCCTACAGTCGAAAAAGACAAACGTTTCTATCTCTTTTTCTTCAGTCATTAAACTAGCTCTATCGCTTTGAAGTCGATAAAAAAACGCTCTCTTCGTGTACTCTTAATATTGTGTCTGCCTGTACGGCCTTTCCAATTCTATCTTTTGTGGAGTACACAATTATCGGTAGCCCGTACTAAAAATGGTGAAGATAACTAGCGCCATATCCTGGCTTCTCCTAATGCCTTCGCTTACAATGTACTCAAAATAACATCCCTGTTTTGATTCTTGCCAGACAATATTAATCAAAATATTTGATAATTGTTATGCATGTATAGAGCTCGATAGATGTTCCCGAGATAAAAATTGTAGATATCGTTTTGCAGCGAAAAAAACGCATGCGGCGTGCAAAACTAATACAAACAAAACAGCGCGCAAAATATTTGGGACGTGACACAAATGATCTCGAATTCTCAGCTCTTGACAATTCAATAATGAAATATTAACACGGAGAGTCCTGTCGTAGCTAATCTTACTTTATTTTTCAATAAGTATTACCTTTGCCAATGACCCATATACGAAAAAAAGGCAAAGTGCTTATTTATTTATGCCTTACAAGCCTACAGGGCACTGATCAAAGCATACAGGCTCATAATAATGACTGAGCTGCAGTATCATGCTAACCAGTCTAAAAGGAAGTTATGAATTGTATGTATTGTGTCATATCTTAGAGAACAATAACAGCAGTCTTTTAACGAAATCATACACCCACACACAAACAAATATGAATGCGTTTGAATCTTCATCAATATGGCTGCACCGCTGGTACGAGCTGGGAGATCGTACCCGCGTACACTATCGTGCAATTAACCGAGGTCGAAGATGTGAACCACTCTGGATGGTAGGAAGGTATTCGCCCTATAAAGTATACGTCGAAACCTCAGTAGTATGCATAAGGAGCCGTAAGTGAATAATTCCGTCTCTTATTGATATTTTACACTCATTTATAGAAACTATTTGAAGTTAAACGGTTTTTCACTCATATTACTTGTTAATAGTTTCACTTGAAGTGGCGAAAGTGTCAAGGAGGGGAAAGGTGAAAGGAACATTTGAAAAAACTGGCAATAACAAGACAATATAGTGCTTCTTGGCGTCGGCTAATTACCTGAGAATAATGAGTGCAGTCTGCCTCGGAGGTGATCGCGTTCAGAGAAACATATACTGCTTTAACCAATGCTTTA
Organism: Amblyomma americanum; assembly: GCF_052857255.1. Lineage (NCBI taxonomy): Eukaryota > Metazoa > Arthropoda > Arachnida > Ixodida > Ixodidae > Amblyomma > Amblyomma americanum. The sequence goes on from NC_135501.1 coordinate 99,431,335, forward strand.
AAAAAATTCCCCTTTTGTAGAGCAAATACTTGCTAGAAGAAAGCAGTTTGGGGTTATTCGCAACCGTCTTACTTGTAAGACACACTCGCCGGCTGCCGGCAGAGGTAAATCCGGGCTCTTTTGTTCCCCAAGGATTATAGAAGGAGGAGCACGGCTTTGACAACGAGATGGGAAAGTTTCATCTAGTGTTTATTTTACTCGAGAGGTGGCGCGACACGACTGTGATGACATGTCGTTAATATTCACCAGAAGCACAGAGCATCAGAACTTTTTGTCGGCCTTGGTCTGCAGATAGCCCCTGCACAAGCCGAATTCAAATGCAGATTCTTGCAGCCTCGACATCGCAATCATTGAGAATCAGCGCATTGCAGGACGCCAACTTTCCTCCTTTGCCCGGAAAGAGGGCTGTTCTCTGCTGAGAAAAATATTTCGAGAAAGGCTGCCACCATTTCAGAACTGTACGGTGTTTGTGACTCTCGTTGATGCCAGAACGGCTCATTCTAGGGCGTCACCAAGCTTCTCAACCGCTTATTTTAGCTTGCACAAAAGCCTTTATTCTTTATTTTTTTCTTCATTCAAGGATTCCTACAGCGGCTGAAGGCTTAACTGCAAGGGGGGGTGGGGGGGGCGGGTGGGGGGGGGTGAACAACAAACTCAAGCATTACAAGTGCCATAGTCAGGTAATGGGAATATGCTAACAGAACATGGAACAGCCATACACACAAAAAATAAAGCACCCACTCGCATACACTAACGTATTCAGTCTTAGGATAAAATAATTTTTTGAATAGTTGCTTGAAACACATCCACAAATGTGCAGTCAATCATCTTTTATTCAGTTTGTTCCACACAGATATGACATGTGGAAAGAAAGAATTCCGGTAAGCTTTAGTTCGCCATCTGATTTCTTGTGCCTCAAAAGCGTGATCACAGCGTGCAGATATAAAATGTTGCAGGAGAACATCAAAATCTTTAACAATTCTGTAGAGAATTTGCAGTTTATTGCGCAGGCGTACAGTACTAAAATGTTCTCATTCAAAATATTGCCTAATTGTTGAAACGTAGTGTCGAAATTTATAGCATTTGGAGACAAATCGGCAAGCACGGTTGATAAGCTTTATAAAAGATCTGATAAGTTGGATATACGTGGATCCCGCAACACTCTCGCATATTCAAGAATGAGTTTAGTGTGTGAAGTACAGCAGTTTGTGTACATTTGCTGAGGATTTCTGAAAATGTCGCCGCTAGAAATTAAACACGGTAAATTAAAGCACTAACTGTGCCCGACACAGCACAGGAAGACGACGCCCGTTGTTCTGAAGTAGATGGCATCGGGGAGATCAGCAAGCCCTTGGTCTGCAAGTAATTATTGCGCAATGATTAATACAACGAACGGTGTTCGCAACGACCGCATCATCGACTGAAATGTACGCAACTTTGGCGACTGGCCGTGCACTGTGAGCACACAACAAAAACCATAAAAGTATTAAGAGCCCTTCTCCGCTTCTTACTGTAAACATTATAGAGAGGACGGTTAAATAAATGCCAAAATATATTGGGTTTCTAACCTATTCTATCTTCGAACGTGGTTTTCTGCCTGGAAATTTGTTCCAAGAATTGTGGGCAGTCTCTTCTTTGCTGATTGCTCCGATGAACACTGGATCAGAATTTTAAGAGATGTAAGCCAGGTATTGAAATATGGCCTTTCTTTAATGAAAACTCATTCATATCAACTGCTTTTACAACTTTGACCACTTTTTCTATCTTTTAAAGTAGAAATGGATAGTTAAATTTGTCGTGAAGGTAATATTACTTTAAAAAATTGTATCTATTGCCTTTGCATCTATGGCCCAATTGCTCAAAAGGTTTAATACTTTTTTATAACTTTGACTACGTTCATTACTGCAGCATAACTAGATGGTCTTTCGTGACGAGAAACCGTAGCGGTAAAAAAGTTACCTGCAAAAACTTTTGAGTCGAGCAGACGCGAAGGCACTTCCAGGACCTCCGCTCTGCCTGAAAATAATAATTCCATGTTAACATGTGGATTTCCTGACACAAGCCCGAAAAGGATACACATTTTCTTAAATTCTAAAAAACGTCTGAATTCTTGCCTTCTTCGAGCCTTCTAAACAAGCGCAGATCATCTTTATCCGTCCTAGCGCGTTCTACCCTACCCAGGTAAGCCTGTGATTCTGCTAATTCTACGATTTCAGATTATGTTGCAAATTTATTTTAATTTAGATATTGTACAACGCCTCTTAAAACCAAAATTTCGAAGGATGATTATGATATTTTATAATACAAAGTTTGAGCGCAGCTCTTGTGATGTCTCAGGCTGTGCAGCCTGTGTAGGCTCATTGTTTTGCATTTTTTTGTTCGTCAGCACACATCGCGACTACATTAGTTCGATAGTGGTATTAGGTGAGGAAGACGACAATTTAGCAGTGCGCAGCCCGCAAGAATTTGTATATTAGTCTGATGGCAATATAGTTGAAGGCGACTGCGATGTCTAAGGTCTCCTTTATTTGGCTGCACTCACTGCACTAATTAAAATAAGTACCATACCAGTGCAGCGCCAGTATGTGCGGCGCGACTGTAGCTTGACACTATTGCTCCCACTGCAAAGGCCCAATCGAGTGCAAAAGTGCAGAAACGTTTGTCTGCTGCGGCCGTGTGTTGGTGCCTGTTGCGTGCTTTCCCATATGTCGGAATTTTGCTAGTTGCATTGAACCCTGTACATTAAGACGAATTGGCGCATCTGGTGGAGTAGCCATGAAATTTGTTACTTCCAAAAGTGATAAATTTGATCCCTCCCTTTCTTTTGCATTGTGTAAAGTTGCGCAGGTCGACAGTCACAGGGCCAACGGCTACTTTTAAGAGGCAACAAACACTGAATTCAAGAAGTTTTTCATGAACCCGCTCGAGACGACCTTTGAGATTATTCGCGTTATACAGGCTGTCGCTGTTCTATCTGAAAAAATGACTGCGGCGGTCCCCCATATACAGAACGGAATAGTAATATTGGATGTATTTTAACTCAAGAACTCGCGTTCACTGTCGGCAGATGGAGGCGGTGGAGCGGCTATCAAGGACTGACTGGCAGGCAAAGACACCAGCTGACGGTGACCTCAAGGCCAGACAATATACATGGCGGTTGATGTGGACCGCAGCGAGTCATCACTAAAGTAGCGAGAGAGAGAGAAAGGGAATTTTAATGAAAGAAAGGCGGAGAGGTCGGCCGGTGGTAACAGGGCCCTGGCCTGCTACTCCACACAGGGGAAAGGAAGAGGAGCGATTGCCCACTCATTAAAAGCATATCACCATCAGCCTGTTATGCAAAAGCTTCATCGTGCTGCATGTAATAATAATAATTGCTCACGAAATAGCAATGGTGCAAAGGAAAGTGCGAGGTTGGATAGCAAGTTGAGAACTCGTATGCAGTGCGGCTGCCAGCCAGCAGCTTCCGCGCATACACAGACACGCGCGCGCACACAGACGTACGCACTGCCATTTCAGCTGTTTTGATGAGGGCACGGCGCAGATGCCGCATGCAGCACAGGTATGCAGCAGCCTCAACCATCGTAGCAATGCGCTGACTACAACAAGCCTGGGTGCGGAGCAGTCTGCTTCTTGTCTGCTACGGAGCTCGCCATGCACCTGCCACTGCTTGCACGAGAAGGGAACTCGCGGGGAGGCTAGTGCAGAAGAGAGAAGTCGCGCAGCACGAATACAAATCGAGTGCCGAAGTGCAGGTAGCGCTAGCTGCACTGTCAAATCAAGTGGACTGCCAGATTGCGGCAACTCCTGAACTAGTGCAGATAGTGCACCCAAATTGAGGAGACCCCTAAGGTTCATTCGATTCTTCTGACCTCGCTTCACCAGTCCTGTAAAGTTCTGAAGCGGTGCCGCTTAGATGTCGCCAGCGCACAGCACCAGTTCCGGCAGTTGGAGTGCAGCTTGGCACTGACCGCTTTCAAAACGAATGGTCGAGTGCAGGTCTGGCCGTCTGCTAGCCTTGGCGTTGCCCTCATCATCGCCAGCCAGCATAACGAAACACGTGAAAAATTTTTGAACACAACATCACAGCGAAGTGCTGCCATGAACCAGACTTGATCGATGCATGTGCACCTCGGGGCAACTGCTGCGAAACGCCCGTGTGTTCTTTTACTCAACACAACAGAGGTGTGCGACAGTAGGTAGCGGCGCGGCCGCCGCGATGTGACGGACGGTTGACGGGCACTTTCGCACTGTGTTCGCGTGCGTCTCGACGAGTAATAGTTCGCAGCACGCGGGAACACCAGCAGAGATGTATTGACACACACAGTGTTTTCCACCGCACGCGTGGCATGGATGGACACGTGCGCGGCTCACTGCGCAGACACTGCGCAAAATTCGCCGCATGTAGTCACAGGCCTCATCAACAGGTCCCCAGTGACGCTCTCTACGAGTCGGTCCCTACTGGGGCACCGTTCTCGTTGACCAGCGGATAAACCTCTGTCCCTTCGCCGCGTTTATCGCAAAGCACAAGCCATCGTCACGCAAGCCATCGTATGCTGGCATGGCGCCTTCAGCTGCACGATTTCTGCACCGACCACTGAGGAGGTGCACAGTTTTCCTGAACGTTTCCTGAACTAGACCTACACAACGTCTGCACTTTTTTAAACGAATGGTGCCGTATAGGCGGCGCCATCTTGAACGGCTGAAATGAATGGCGAAGTGCAGCACCGCGAAAAATGGTTCACGTAGTGCAGGGGAATCGAATGGACCTCTACTGCACAGGGCGACAGGGTGTTGCGGTTTAACACGAGACACGGTCGGGCGCGGCGATAGCCTAGTCATTCTGATTCAGGCCACGGTCGTGAAAGAACGCAGGTTGGCTGGCTCTTCGGGAGCTGTGATAACCGCTTATGCTGGCCGCGGAACATCGTTTTTGGACGGTTGTAAAGACTACAGGATTATTCTACCGCCTATGTCTACCGGAGAAGGACTGAAAACAATGGTTGTTCTTCACTGCGACACCGCTGGAAGGCCTTACAGGATTGTAGATTTCCGCCAGCCGATGAAAGAAGCCGGCGTCATCGAACAGGTGGGCGGTATCGAAGCTTCACAGATGTCGCACATCTGGTCAGTAAACTTCCGTAGCGAAGATTCCAAGAAAAAGCTACTTGAGGACAGGCAAATAATAATTAAAGAGAAGGCTTGCAAAGTTTTTCACCCTGAGAGGCACGAAATGCGTCTGAAGGTGCATTGGTATGCATTCAGCGTGAGCAACGAAATTCTGAGGCGGGCGTTCGACGAGTACGGCGAAGTGAAAGAAGTCTCGAGGGACAGAGGGAAGATGGGCGGGCTTGATATCGCGGACTCGACTACCCGAGTTGTGCGGCTGCTTCTACGAGAAGGTGCAAGCCTCGAGCGCCTACCCCATCAGATGCGTATCGGTAACGGGACAGTGTTAGTCGTCGTGCCTGGGCGTGCGCCGATATGTCTCCGGTGCGCAACACAGGCCAGATTAGGAGTAACTGTAATGTGCCCAAGTGTAGCCAGTGCCTCACTGCTGGGCGAGGAACACTTGGCAGCAATAGTGAGCTGCTTATCGACGAGCATGATGCTCAGCAGGTCGCAGTGAAGCGCGACGACAAGGAACACGACATGCCATGGACTTCTGAATCAACGATCTACCCAACTGGGTCGGAAGTCATGCACGCTGTTACCGAGGTACCGCAGAATATTCCCCGCTCCGCAGAACAAGGCAACAGAGAATTCATGAAGGTCGCCCCTACTGCTGCTAAACGGCGCCACGGCGAGGTTATTGCAACGAGCCAGGAGAAAAGACAATGTCCGTTAGAAAGCCAACGGGACGCCGGCGAGGTGAAAAAGCTGTTTGTCACCAGCGGGCAACGATCGTCGTCGCTTCCTCGCGACGACAGCTCAAAATCCTCATAATGGCGGGACGAAACAACACGGCGCGACGTTGTGCGTACAAAGGTAAGAGCCGTAATGAGGGCCTGGTCTTTCTAAGCGATGGCGGCTTTTGAAAGACACCTCGTCACAGCCAGAATCAATGTCAGAGGTCTTTCATCCAGGAGGAGGCAAAATCAGCTGTTATGACTCGTGACTGAGCAGGAATTAGATATTCCAGCGATACAAGATACGAAAATTGAGAGTCAGAACCAGACCGACAGTTTATGGTGCGTCCGTTCAGTAGCCGATACCATATTTGCGTGTCTCATATAGCAAGTACTTCGTCAGGATGCATGGTTTTATTCCGCCAGTTCCCGGGATCTATATTGGAGGGATTTCAGTCTTACGATTTTGTTTGTTGAATTATCCGTGACATCACATTTGCTGGCTTTGATGGCGCGCCATCTGTATTTACGCGGACGCTAACTTAGAAGAGAGACGGTAACAGAGTAAGAAAAGAGAGAACTAGATTTGCAAGGTGCTAGTCATCATCAGCCTGACTACACCCACTGCAGGGCAAGGGACTCTCTCATGACTCGACAAATGACCCCGCCCTTTTCCAGCTGCATCCACCGTATGTCTGCAAACTTCTTAATCTCATCCGCCCGCCTAAAGTTTTGCCGCCGCTGGCTACGCTCACTTGTCCTTGGAATCCACTTCGTTACCCTCAAGGGCCAGCTGTTATCCTATCTCCGCATTTCATGCTCTGCCCAAGCCCATTTCTTGTATTTAATTTCGACTAAGATGTCATGAACCCGCGTTTGTTTTCTCGCCCATTCAGCCCGCTTACGATCTCTTAACGTTACAGCTATCATTTTTTCTCTCCATGGCTCGCTGCGTAGTCCTTAACTTCACCCGAACCCTTCTCTGTAGCCTCCGCGTTTCTGCCCCGTAGGTGAGTACCGGTAATATACAGCTGCTGGGCACTTTTCTCCTGAGGGATACAGGTAAACTGCTATTCATGTTCTGAGAGAACCTGTCATATGCACGCCATCCCATTCTTATCCTTCTGATTATTTCCCTATCATGATCCGGATCAGCTGTCACTACCTTCCCTAAGTATTCCTTTACCACTTTCATTCCCTCACTGCCGGTTGTGTACTACTGTGCCCTTGCTAGACTGTTGAACATTACTTTGGTTTTCTGCATATTAATTTTGAGGCCCCGCGTTCTACTCTGCCTGTCTAACTCATTGATCATGATTTGCAGTGCACGTCCTCAGTGACTAAGCAAGGCAATATGATCAGCAAATCGCAGATTAAGTAGGTATTGTCCATTATTTCTTATTCCCAACTGTTCCCAATTATGGCCTCGGAATACTTCCTGTAAAAAGGCAGTGAACAGCAATGGCGAGATCGTGTTTTCTTGCCTGACGCCCTTTCTTATTAGAATTTTACTGCTGGCCTTATGGAAGGCTATGGTAGCTGTACTGTTGCGGTATATATCTTCCAGTATTTTGACGCTCGGCTCTTCTGAGCCGTGATTACGCAATGCCTGTATGACTGCTGACGTTTCCACTGAGTCGAATGCTCTCTCGTAATCAATGAAGGCTATATATAGAGATTGGTTATATTCTGCCCATTTCTCTATCACCTAATTGATATTGTGAATATGATCGATTTGTTGAATATCCTTTACGAAAGCCTGCCTGATTACTCAGTTGATTAAACTCTAAGGTTGCCCTGACTCTACTGGCGATTACCTTAAAGCAGCACAGGTAATCGGCCCAATATTGAAATAGGATGGTCTCATGCTGCTTCTTTGAAAGGCCGGCCTTTGTCCCAATATTTCCTTTGATTTCAATATTGGGCCAATTACCTGTCCTGCTTGGGAAGTGTTCGGAAGAGATTAGGAAGACCGCGTAGATGAGTCGGCCACAGCTGGCACAGGGCATGGTGCATTGGAGGAATTTGAAAGGCTGGTCTCTTTTAGTTCCCCTAGTAAGCATATGCTGATGACGATTATAAAAGCTGTGATTAGAAAGCGAATTCTATACCTATAGACTTCGCTTTATTCTCTCAAGCGTCTTTTACGATGGCCCCAATTCGGTTCAGATCGAAAATTTAATGGCGTTGAGGGCTGAGTGTATTGCAAAAATAGTTGCTGTATGTCCGCATCTTGTACATTTTTTACTTCGTTTCCGCTTATCAACCAGCTATATGGTTCAGGGCCTACCATATTTAGAATCTCTAGCGCAAAAAATAAACCTCTTATGGTCTGCTTAATAAGTTGCTGAAGGCATCATTTTAAATACTGCAATCGTGTTCGGAGACTATGCAGCAAGCTACCACGCGCAATGTATATTAAAAAAAGTTGCAGAATTGTATGCAATAAATTCTGCGTGCAACGAAACAGTAACTTTTGGCCAACATGAAATTAAATTAACAGGTCTGCGCTGCAAATAAAGACGTGAGATTTATGATTCTTTGTCTAAGCTCCTCCGTGCAGCTACAACGAGAAAGAGAAGGCGATCCGCCCGCGCCACGTGGCTGCGGACGCTGTTCATGAAACTTGAACAACCTCTTTCGTGACATGTACTACACAATGGCATGCCTACATTTTAAGGCGATTGATGTGCTCCTTGTGATGACACGTGATCTATTAGTGAAGGTCCTTTCATTTCCTCAGCACTGTTGTTACGGAGTACAGCGGAGGGTATCCCTGCAGTATTAACTCTCTCAACTAAAAATGATAACAAACCTTTAATGTTGTTACTTATCTTGCACAGAGGGAATGCTTATATTAGGCCGCTATTGCGAACTTTTCTCTACGAAGCAGCACTTATGTTTATTTGTGGGTATGTAACATTTGCAGGCCGCGCACTGACGTACGGCAGTGCCTGTAACATTGGGCACAACCTGTTTTATCATAACGAGATAATATGAAATATGGGCTTGCCATCTTTTCAAGACAGAAAACAGGAAGACATGGCATCGACAAAGTAGAAAACCAGGATTTTGTGTACACAAACTTCAATATTGCAATTTTTCCTTTACCTATCATTTTTAGATCTATAGCTGCATCAGCATAGTTCCCCTGAAGTCACCTACAGTCGCGGATGATATTTCCTGAAACGAGAAGGAGAAAGGGGAGCTAGACGGAAGGCGGAGAGTTGGATCGAACACATGATGGCACGCTGGAAAAGTTATTCCGAGTCCATAGCCATGCACGAGATGCGTCGTTTGCCCAGCGCTTGTGTCGCGATCAAGACGTCGCCGAATTCGGAATCGCCACGAGTGAGTAACGTAGTCTGCGGCCCTGTGCGCAGTAATGGCAGCCGAGGTGATGAAAAAACCGCAAGCACCGATGCGGCAGCGTTCAGAGTTGCAAGAAGACGGATAGACTTGCTTGGAATGCTGCACGTATGCTGCAGGCCAGAGCCTCGAAACGGGCCACAAGAAAAATAGTACGTGCTAAGGAAGCACTCAGGAAATCTGCTACTTAGCAAGATCGGTTAGTCAGTGCTTTCGCATTTCTCCGGTAAAAATAGCTTATAATAATTCTCATACAACAAAAACAAAATCCTTGTAAAATTATGCGGTAGATTTCACTTGGTTAATCCCTCGCGCGTCTGCTAGCCTTGGTCACTCGCCATTTTGTTCCCTTAAGCAGCTGAATATTTTTTGTTATTTGTCACCTGGTCCATACTGTGTAACTCGCCAGCAACAGTGTTCGAGCACTGAGTGTGCTCACATGTGGCGAGGAAGATAGCGCTCTAAGGCTGTATGTATAACTTTCAGCCTATTGCAGTGCACTCTGAATGAATGGACCGAGAAATTATTGTGTTCCTGGAATTCGTGAATATTAACGAAATTGCTGAATTCTTTTTACTCTCTCTGCAGATCACACACTGCACAATAATAGCTTTCAGCACTCTTTTTGAGCATCTATGAGCATGCTAGACCTTGACTTCGTAAGGCAGTGAGATTTGCATGCATTTGTTAGTCACGAACATCTTCACAGCTTTTGTGCTGGACGTGAACCGAAGGGAAAACAGAAAAAAATTCAGCGCGCCAAATGGCGTTTTACTTGCTCTTTGGTATTCAATTTCAGAATGACGAAACTTTTTACACAAGACGCATATCAAGGCACTGTAACGTAGCGTTAACTGCGAGAGATCCACATTTCACGCACGTTTTAATTCTGTATTGCACTGGGAGCATAAGAATAATTGCTGCTTAAAATCCGATCGTGGAGTGGAGACCTTCGATACAAACTTTACAAATAAGTCTCTAATGTGCAACGTTATTGCTGTGTCATGGCTCCTCACCGTTTCTGCAGCACCTCCAAAGTATATTAGCGTATGTGCGAAATTCACAACAAAAATAGACATAGTCAGTGACCAACAAACGAAGCTGTTCGGACTGGCTCCATATCTCTGACTAGGTCTGGCAATAAAGGAAGAGGGGAGCTGGCATATTATCGTCAAACACAGAAAGATTGTGCACAGATATGCTAGGGGAGAAAGGTATCAGACGCTCTCAGCAAAGCATACAGTTCAATTAGGCAAACAAGCAAACAAATCAGATCTCGAATGTTCTTTGTGTTCAAGGTCACCTATGCGGTTCGCCAATAAAAGCTGCAAGTGAAGAAGGACTGGTTTCACAACTTCAAGAAAAGAGGCTGGAGGATAACAGTGTTTCATCCCGTGACTCTCGGAAAGTTGTCACGTAGTATAATAATAAGAGCGCGCTCAGTATCTAGTTTATGAGAATGAGCGCTGAAGCAACTGAACTGTCCAAGAAGTGCCGATTAGGTCATAACAGGATTTTTTTTTGTTTACGAAAAAATTCTTCAGATAAAGAACCAAGATATTCCAAAATTTAATATACAGTAGGCCGAATTTAAGAGATTCCAGAATTAACAATTGCTCTTGATGGATGTTAGTGAATTGAGGCGTATATTAATGCGGAATTCATGGTTCGCAATGAAACAATAAGCTTTTACAAGAACTACACACAAGAACAATTCCCACAAATCTAGTTTTGCTTAAGTGCAGTCTGCTTCCATAAGTACACTGTTTGCCGACCGCCATAAAGTACAAAATCTGCAATTTCCAAAATGCACTCCGCCAACTGGAGTGTGTGAACGTCTCATTTCAGGCTGTGCTAAATATCTCCATATAGACATTATGCAGAACTATCCTTTCGAAATAGCTTGTTATGTCCTCTTATTTTTGCTAGCATGGTAATTATGAACCTGACAGTAAGAAACAATATGAGCGCCTTGAAAGTAGAATGTATACGGCAGCGCTTGTGGCAAGGCCTAGCGCCATGATTCCAAGAAGCATCGCTTGTAGGGAAAGCGCCAACCGCCGACAAAAGCTGATGACAGATTCCAAAAGCATGAATAGGTCAGGAAGTCGCACTGCTGTGCTGCCCTTACGTTCAATCAGGAATCATGGCGTGCTGTTTCTCCAGATAAATTTATTAGCAATACCCTCATTCGTACCAACCTGCTCTGCCTAATATAGCAAGTCATCGCGCCATCATATTTTGCTCCGCATAAGAACGACGTTTAGTTCAGCCTGCGTCTAGCACGTACTCCGAAGGAAGGAACGGGTCTATATTTCTCAACAGAAATGCTATAGCATTTGTAGTTCAGGGCGTGGCCACCCTTTCTACTAGAATATTTGCATCGTTCTGTTTCTTTCGGTGTAAGCTGCTGTGAAAAAGAGGCCTGATGTCCATAGGCATCTTGATATACCAGAGGACGTAGGTGCTTGGATATCAGTTTTGCTGCACGGTTCTACTTTGCATAGTAGAGTAACGGACAGTGACATGTTGATGCTTATCTGTTTATATGTAAACGCATTACTATAAAGATTCGACGTAGTGTACACCGACCTGGCTCGCACGCATTAGAAGAGGCTCAGTCAAGGCCGAATGATAACTCTGTTTACTCTGACATTTCCCTCAAGGCACAATCATTAGCTTGGTTCCAGATTACTCTCCTCTTCGGGCTCTCCTTAATGAACCTTGGCGAATCCCCGTCGTGGGTATGCGCGATGCCACGAAGGCAACAACAACAACAGCAACAATGATAACTCTTTATATGTGGGGCATCACTATATTTTATCGGCCCTCTGGCCGGTTCAAAAAATTTGCAGACCGAAGTAACCACAGATTTTGTGCGTGTTTCCTGACATATCATAGAATGCGGAGGGACATATTTGCATGATTTGATGTTTCAACGAAAGAAACTTGAACTTTTATCGCTAAACACCAGGTCGTATTGCATCTTTCTCATAGACTGAGCAACTTTCTTTCATGATTTGGTGAACAATGAGTCATGCATTTAGATAGTAGTTGCACAAACTCCCTAATGAATCTGAATATAAAGAGCTTGCCACACTTCAGAGCTGAATGTACGCTAAGCACATACGGAAGGTTTCGCTTCAGAAGGTCTTCTATTTTTCATCATCCAAGAAAGGATAAATATGATCGTTTTTAATTATTGGTATTAGGAAGCTTTGTACCAGAATAAAAGCTTAAAACTTATTACGTCATTTAGTTGAAGCACTCTTACAAGTGTTATCGAAAACTATCATGATTAATGACTAAGATTTATATTTATGATCACATATCTCACTTCTACTGCATATCTTTAGTGTAAAGGGCGCCATGAGAGAAGCGCATTTATTTTATTTATTTTATTAATTTATTTGGTACCTGCATCGCCTTTCAGCATTACAGCAGGGGGGCACTTTCACATTCAAAAAACAAAAAATCATGCACTTAACGCGTGAAAAAAAGGCATCATTAAGTAGAACATTTACAATATGTGGCGGCAAAGCATTCCATTTGCGAACTGTTCGCAGAAAAAACGAATAACGGAGTACGTCACCTTTAAAAGGAAATTCATGAAGCTTTAAATTGTGGTCCCTTCGCTTCGAGACATAGAAAGGCGGCTTCAAATATTTTGATCCGTCTATGCCAGTCTTGGAATAGAAAATGTTATGCAAAAATTTTAATCTCAGGTTTCTTCTTCGAGTTTTAAGTTCTGGCCACTGAAGATTCCTTTTGCTTTCCGAGACACTGAGTGTCCTGGAATAGTTTCCAAGTACAAAGCGGACTGCCCTATTTTGAATTTTTTCCAATTTGTCAATAAGTTCTTGTGTGTGCGGGTCCCAGCACACTGATGCATATTCGAGTACTGTGCGGACGCGAGTAAAATATAGCTGTTCTTTGAGATGCTGTGGAAGGTGGCTGAAATTTCTTCTTAACAAACCTGATATACCAGCAGCTTTCTTTACGACGTAATTAACATGCATTGACCACCTCAGGTCAGCAGTAAGATAAACTCCTAAGTATTTCAAATTCTGTTCTTTTTTCAAGGCCGCATGGTTTATAGTGTAGATATAAGCAGAGTAGGAACGCTTCCTCGAAAAGGTGACGTGTACACACTTTTTAGTATTCAAAGTCATGTCCCAATCATTACACCACATGGCTATCTTATCTAAGTCGTTTTGCAGGCTTTGCACATCAAGTGAACTATCTATAATTCTATAAATCACGCAGTCGTCTGCGAACATTCTGAACGAAGAAGTAACATCAGCATTAATATCATTTATATACAACAAAAAAAGAAGCGGCCCCAGAACAAAGCCCTGGGGGACGCCTGAAGTGACAGAACCATAGTTTGAGGAGCGACAACCAACAACTACACACTGCTGCCGTAGGGATAGGTATTCAGAGATCCATACAATGACTCTTTCATTCAAATTGTAGCTGCGTAATTTAGAAACAAGGAGATCATGCGCAACAATATCAAATGCCTTCTGGAAGTCCAAAAAAATGCAATCAATAACTTTCTGTTTATCAATAGCAACTGCGATATCATAAGTAAACTCAACCAACTGTGTAGAGCAAGACAAACCTTGGCGAAATCCGTGCTGAGCAGGGTTAAGCAAATTGTGTTTAACGAGGTGCGACATGATAGAACTGTAAATTACATGCTCCATTGTCTTGCAAGCTATACTTGTTAGAGACACTGGCCTATAGTTTTCTACCAGATTTCTCGGTCCACTTTTATGGATAGGCACAACGCGAGCCAATTTCCAGTCTTTCGGCAGAGTGCCTTCTTGCAAACTCTTTTCAAATAATCGTGTAAAATACAATGACAATGTATCAGCGCAATTTTTGATAACTGCTGCTGGTAAATCATCTGGACCGCTTGCAACCGACGGGTTCACATTGCGCAATAACTTGTGAATTCCTGCTGTACTAAAGATAACTTCTGGCATCAGATCAGCACTTGCTGGAATCTGTAAAGCTCGCGAGTGGGATGAAGTAAATACCAACAAGAAATATTTACTAAAGGTGTCAGCCTTACATGCCTCTTATGTTTTACCGTAATCATAAAAAAGGGCAGATGTTTCGTCACTGAACTTATATTCCCGCATTCAATGTTGTATATTGCTTTACTGCTAGTAGATATATATCATCTAAGTTTTTTCAGATGGTTTTATGCGCCATAAAAATTAGTATGATTAATTCCACAAGTATCGGCGTTGTGCCCAGACAGCCTCAGTGTGCAGCAAGTTTTGTGCTTTGTGGTGTCTTGCGGCGAATAAGGGGGAACGGTATGCAGGCCCAGGTTTAGCAGAAGAAAAAAAACTCAAAATTCTGAAAAAAGAATGGCTCGTTAAAAAAAGCAGCAGTTAATAGGACCAATGGCAACAGTAAACTACATCAGATATTTAAAGTCGACTCTGTTAATGAACCCAGGGAAAATAGTTTTCTTGTGCTTGATATCTGGTATTGTGATTAACATCTTGTTTAGATAGCAGGAAAAACTTCAAAAAGGGACTGTATTACCGCCGCTGAAGAATTCTGTGTGGCGTTAAGAAACATGGGAACAACTGATTATCAGACGAACTTTTTATAGCGTGAGACCATCTGCGGCCAAAGAGACTCAAGGCACTACGTGTATTCTTAGTGCGTAAGCACGAATCCGATGGGTACCACCCCCGAAAAAAATCGTCAGTTGTCTACAGCGTTTTGTTCGCAACCTGTCTGGCGCGAGTGCTTCGTTCCGCGGCACGACTGATCGCCGTATTCCACATGGCACTTATCCTGCGGTTCTGACGCCAGAAAAATAATCCGTTGCCTGCTGCACTGCATCTTCTTTGCTGGCCTGTCGCGAGCTTTCTGTCCCACGACACTGCAGCTAGTCGTCGGCTCCTAAGTGGCATTAATCCGTTGGCTCTGACCAGAGCAATATTATCTGTTGTCTGCTGCGTTGCCGCTTCGCTGCTCGCCTGCCGCGAAATTTCTGTCCCACGGCACTGCCGCTCATCGTCGTCTCCTAAGTGGCATTAATTCGTTCGTTCTGGCCACAGCAGAATCGTCCTTTGGCTGCGGCGTTATCCGTTGCTGGCCTAGCGCGAGCGCCCCGTATCACGCACTGCCCGCTCGCCGTCCTTTTTCACGTAGCACAAATCCGTGGTGTCGCATTGATTCGTATGTAGTAAGCATTCCCTGCAGTTTTTTCGTCGAACAAAGGCGCGATCAAAGACCTAATTCCGAAACATATCACGCCCGATGAGCCGAGCACAAGGTGGGGGAAAGGTTGCGTCCGTTGTATTACCGGTTGGTACTAGCAGAAACTGGGAATCGAACGTCAAACCTCCTACATGCGAGGCGGATGTTCAAGCTACCGCTGCGGTCGCCAGTTGTCATTGACTTCGAGCGGTAACAGTAAATTCTTATGCGACGCAGAGTTTCGATGCCACTCCATGCACCCAGCCTAATTTTCGCTACGCCCGCTAGGTTTCGTCAAGCTGAGCTACTGAACTGAAACGTTCTCGCTCTACATTTCTTAGGCCCATCCACACCTTAACAATAACTTACTGCATAACCCTTTTGACAGGGCTGATAGTCGTGTGTAGCATTCTGCGGTGCATGTTTCAGGGTTTGATGTCAAACTAAATTGGTTTTTTGAGGACAGGAAAGAAAATGGTGCAGTAATTTTCAAATCTCGATGGACACCTGATCCGCACCTTAAGGGAAGAAAGGAAGGTGGGATTGAAAGAATAAAGCGAGAAAGAGGTGCCGTAGTGGAAGTCTTCGCTATATTTTCGTCCTGCCTGAGGCCTTTAACGTGATCGACACCCCACAGCACACGGGAGCGTATGCGTTTCGTCTCCTGCTAAATGCGGCCGCCGCGGCCGGGTTAGAGCCCGGGACCTCAGTCTTAATAGCCAAGCGCCCTCACAACATAGCCACCATGGCGCGTCCTTTGATCTTAGCAGTAAAATCTTGAAAATGCTCTTTAATCAGGCGCTTGCCAGACCTCTGTATCATATTAATCATAGCTTAACTTTGCTCAGGCGATAAATAACTACGAAAGGCATTCAAAAGAACAACTTGCACTTCACTTAAAGGCATAGGTTACAATACAGAAAAACAAAAACAAATCTGAAGCTTTTTTCCCCCTTTCGCTGGCACCTGAAGGCCATAGTCGAGAGAATATTGAGAATCTTGTGTAAACACGAACATAATATTTGCTTATCTTCGCTTACCATTATCTTGATTCGTTGCAGAATGCGACGCATTTTTAACAATTTATCAATGTGCTCCTAAGAGTAAATTACGCTTTTTTTGTGAACCAAAGCTGTACAGGTGAAAGTGGACATGAGAAAAGCAATAGCAGTGAAAGGCTTCTTTCTTGTTTCTTGTTCTCTTAATCGCCTTTGCTGTGCTTATCACAATGCAATCTGCAAGCTTGGACGTCGCGTGCAAAAAAAAAGCAACATGGACAAAGCGGTTAAATTTAGAAATCTTCATGAATGTAGCAAAAGAGTTGTAGAGCAGGTTCAAGTGCCAAATTGCACTGCTCATCCACAAAGCTCTAAGTCTTGACACGGACGCGGTTGCGAGGAAATGAGACGTTAGTGTTGTTACTGTTGTTTTAATATATACGTTTAAAAGAAAGGGATTTGCCGGTATGCGATTAAATTCGTTTGTATTAGTTTTCGAATAATTTATGTGTCTTCCGACAAGAGTTTCGGCTTATAGAGTCACACTGGGAGATAAGGGACAATTAGCGGCGAACGCATTGTCAACGTAGTGGCTGCAATGTCCGTCTCATATGCGCGAAAGGCGAGGTTCACTCCCTGTCTAATTTGGTAATCAGTATTTCTCTAATATGAAGATGTTACCCTAGCCTAGTGGTTGGGGTAAAATTCACGGTAAACTGGGACTCGGAGTCCACCTCGCACTTAACAAAGAGATTTTCAATGACGCTTTGGGCCCATCCCGGACATCCGCCAATGATCTTAAGTTAAACGGATAATCATCACGTGAAGTGAAAGTCTGCACTTTGAGCAACAGAATTTCCGCAGAAGAAGCGAATAATAACGCGTATATCTGTCGTGTCTTCTACGACCAAACAGGTGTTCCTCAGCAGTAAACGGTGTGAAAAGTTTAGAAATGTTCACTGAAGCCAATACCTCATTTTTAGCACATTTTGAGACCAATTCGGTTCCTTCCTCACAGGTTACTAATAGGCGAAAAAGCAGCAACATGGAGTGTGCTTCGCTTTTCTTTTGATATAATTTGGCGAAGGTCATCAACAAACTCGGAAGGAAGAATTCCTGGAGTCCTGTTTACGTTCGCCAATGTGAGATGAATGCGCCACGATTTAACGTGACATATCTTGAAATAATTCCTATCGCTGGCAACACGCTCACTCCTTCAAAGGAACTTTGTAGTCTCAGCGCTCACAGTGCTCGGCGTGGGGGTTGTTCCCTGAGTTCACAGAGAATACGTCATTTTTTTCTTGCCATTTCTCTACTTGAGGTTTTTGTCTCGCCGATGTCTGACCGCGAGCACTTGGAGAAAAGAATTTTGTAGGCAACGCCCGGTTGTTTTTCTTTGTGTCGCGATCTTCGAGCCGGGATACGAAAGGCTGATCGTTTAAACGCTTTTGTGAGGCACGGAAACGTCGTGATTCCTTCGAATGCGTGCCAGGGCTTCAGTGGCGCCCCTCTAGAAAAACGTTTCCAACCGAACCACTTATGCTTCAGCGTAACAGTACCCAGGGAGCGATGATGCCACAGCTGAAGGAAATATCATGGAGGGAGTGTTTTCTGAGAAGCGTTCAGTTTTTAGCTTTAACGTCTCTTTATATCTCTTTCTTTCAGTCCGTCGCGCACGGCTAGGTGTCCTGAGAGTCTAGGGCGGCAACAAGCCTCATGTTTCTTTAAATGAGCAACGTTAAAAGCGGAAGGTATTCACTATGCTTCAGAGTTAAAATTTTTTATAAATTTACCCATATAGAAGAGGCATATAGAATATGTATTACAGATGAGGAATACCACTTTCGTATATCCGTCTAGGAACACTGCTTCCAACGTGCTAAATCAAGAACAAGATGCCTAAAGGTCTTCCGATACGCGTCGCCACGACGCTCCAGAAAGGCGCTCATTGCAGCCTGTGAGCTGGATAAGTGTTATCGACCAAGTAGAAGCTGTAATGAGACGGCCTATGCCTGAGGGCTAGAAGTGATAGCAGTCTCATTAGGAGGCGGTGACCGTGGCGCGTAATGACGCTGTCTTTCTGGAGGTAGTCACAACGCAGTAGGTAGTGTCCTTTCTTCCTGACCCTAAAACAAGGGAGATCGGAAGCAGAGACACTGATTCTTCTGGCGGTGTACTATTTCTTAGTAATTTGTAGAGAGAGATAACGATTGCTCGACATAATATAACATCCCTCTTTTAATAGTAACGAGACATATCGTGAATCTGAGTTGCTGACGGTGAACAGTTAAGGGAGCAGGTAGCGAGCGCTGTGACCAATTAAATGATGTGTATGGTAGGGCGTGTCGGTTATAATGTGTTCAGACGCATTCTTCTTTAAGCCTCAACCTAGGAATATCTCTTCGGTTGTCAGAGCCTAAATCATAATGAATCAAAGAACTGTTCGGTGGAGAGCTCGTACCTGCTACAAATTTGTTGAATCCGGAGCCATCAGCACTGAAAACTAGCGGCTATTGAACCTTGTGCGATTGTCTTAACTCTGGCCGTCAGTAGTGAGATAGCGACTTCTTTCAAGGAAAATAAACGCGAAATGAAATTAGAAGTGAGCGTTCAGTGATTCCCGCATCATAGTCTAACTGTTAATACTTCAGTAAAAACTCAATGCATAAAAAGAGGCACAAAAATTAGAGCAGGTTCCGAACTGCGTACATGTATTGCCAACCAATAGACAAGAAATGCAGTCTCAACACCTAATGATCTACTGAGACGACATAAGAAAGCCGCGAAAGTCAGAAGGGCATAGAAATTATGGAAATAAAAATTGGTAAAAATAAAAATTGGGGTCTTTAAGGGTAACGCGCCATAGTGTTAACGGGTCCTTGCAGTGGCCCCTCTTGCCCACGCACACACAAGCACTGTTTTCATATTATGTGAAATATCAAACGACATACATATTAAGTTCCTGCTTAACCACGTTGTACGAACCTGCCTGCGTGTCGCATGGGAAACGTGTCTTACTCGAAGCCAAAGGGTGAGGGTTTTCATTTACTCGTACTTAGCCCAATTTTCTACTCCACGCAATTCATTTGCTTCATACACTTACATGTCGTAAGCAATCGAATCTTAATGGGATGTTTTATTCGGTAGTTTTGTATTGTTTATTACTTTCCATATCCGCTGCCAGTGAGGTAGCCACTTTTTTAGCAATCCGAATTTTTTATTTACAACAAACACGGGCGGATTTTCTCCAGACGGGGACCATTGAAGCTATCATTACGAAATAAACCTTAGTAGCCAAAATATAAAATATACAAGTATACAAAACGTAACATTCTTAAAAGAATAATGCAAGTTTATTTATGTGAAAATATTACGCAGAAATAATGCTGCCAGAATAAGATAACAATGTAAGAGTAAGAATGTGAGCCGCAAAAAAACTTTATGAACTTTGGCATGTTTTTTTCTGAATCGTTGCCTAGAATAAGTAATGTTACCTGACAAAGTTATTATTAAAAGGCGACTAATAATAAAGCACATACTTTTATTTTTGTTTCCTCAAACCAGGCACGCAAAACTAAACCTCTGAGAAACGACGTGGAGTTATGCAATGTCGGGGCCACTGTCACTGATGTGAGGTCGGACGGCAATATAAGGGTGATCGTGTGGCTACATTAAGGCTTAGTATTCCTTCTGTAGCGTTACACCCGTAAGTAAAGCTGTGAGATATAATATGCAGCCGGAAGCTTTCTTCAACAGGGAGCTTTCCCTGTACACGTTCCACGTAGATACAGGGAATAATTAGAAGCGGCAAACAAAGGGGAATTTTTGAAAGGCCGAAATACCAAATGTTAAGCTTTGCCAAAAGAAATTCTATTTAGAGAGATTTCTACCCTGCCTCAGTGTAGCAATGAAATAGTGCCCCTTTAAATTTGAAATTGGCGTGAAGGAGGCAGCACGCATTCTTTTCAAGTTCCTCCAGGACTCGGATTTAGGCTCTAAATGGTGACAGCAGGAGTTGACTATTGATTGTTAAAGGTGATTTTGTTTAGAGCCATGTAGATTAGCCAGTTGTAAAATATGTGCCTGATTTGTGGATCATATTGATCATTTTTGTGACCCAAGGTGAAGCAATCACCGGCACCCCACCCCACAATCGCCCCACCAGTAACTGCAACAATCTCAACTTCGAAGTGGGAACAGTGTAGGTCAAATGTTTAGGGGAATCCCCCAAGGGGGAGTAGATTTGTAATAAGGGAGTAATTACTCTTTGGCATCCACCCATGCGCAGCCATACGGCTACAAAGGAAAGCTATACAGCTTCCTCAGAATTTTCGCAGTTAAAGAAAAATTCGTCCTGATCTGGGTGGTCCCGGTGGCCGCGGGTTGTAACCCCGTACCAGGACAAAATTTTCTTTAAATACGAAGTTTCTGAGAAAGCTGTAGAGCTTTCCTTTGTAGCAGTATGGCTGCGCTTGGATGGATGCCAATGAGTAATCACTCTCTCATAATAACCTCAACCTCAATCTCAAGTTCGGAAATAATAGCGAGAAAAAAAGAGGCAACGCTCTTAAATTCTTAGCCAACAGCTTTTCTTGTGCGCGTTCGGAAGTTTCTTCCTTCGTTGTAAAGGTACAGAATGGAGCTAATATAGATTGTTCCTTTCTTTCAGAAGTACGTCCATTTGTGCCAGCCTTGAAACCGTACTAGGAAAATTCACAAATGGTTATCACCAATTCAACGCGAATCTTAATGACACTGACTGAGCGGCTACACACAAACTCAATCAATCAATGGTACTTGGTACAAGCCTTAGAATTTATTTAGGAATCGCCCAGTGACCTGTGGAAATGATATTTATCCAGTATAGTTTGGCAACCGGAGTCTAGAGCGACTGAACAAGCACGAGTGAATACAATCCTTACGGTAATCGTGAAGACACCGAGCAGGGCGCATTTGGAATGCGCTGGTCGGAAAGCACTGGTCTCTTGAGTAATGGTGGAGATTCATTTGTAGAAAAACCGCATTCTAAAATGGGAGACAGCTTTGTGGAAAGAATAAATTTGATCTCCTGTTCGCATAGTGCGGCGAACACCTAATTTTGACAGACGTTCTCAACAGCAAATGGTAACAAGTTTTTTTTTCGTCAAAATCGGTGTTCAAACGAAAACCTCTATCGTCTTCTTTCGGTAGTTGGCTGTTGATCTCGCCTGATATATTTTAAGGCAGTGTTGTGACTAATACAATGCGATTTATGCAGTGTCTGTCGAAACTTCGTTTTCCTTTCATGCTTAACCTGTAGTTCCTTTGTATGTCGTCGTCTTAAATACGCCTCACGAGACGAAACCTAGACGCCTCTTCATTGTTTATGGCCGGCGGCGCCTCGCCTCGGGCGACGGGACTCTGGGAACCCAAGGGAGGGGGCCAAAGCTTGAGACAAACAGAGAGCTCCTCCGTCTGGAGGAGCAAGAAAAAGGGGCACAGCGAGTGGAGAGCCCCAAAGATAAGCATGTGATTTTTCCAGCTCTAGCCCCCCCCCCCCCCCCTAACGAACAGTTTGATTGTTTCTTGCTTCTTGAAACAAACAAAGTTACGTAACCGATAACAGTCTACTGTCAATAAAAACGAACTAAGTCAGTCAGTTTCAACCACAAACTTTGGTGCCGAAACCCCGGAACGGATTAAACAGGGACCTCGACCGGACCCAACGACTCAACATACCAACGACAGCAACATGGTGTGAGGTGCACAAAAAGATCCTCGGAGGATTTGTGAACGCGATGCGTCGACAGCGGTGCGTCGGACAGCGCAGCGCTGCGTGTGCCAGCCCAGCGGTGCGCCTGTGCGCGTGCGAATGGTGTGTGAGAGGTGACGGCGACAAAGAGCGTGGCGAGCATGAGGGGCGGAGAGCTTGCGTGTCAGAAAACCGAGATGTAAAGGAAGACAGTGTTGTGATCGCGCTTACTTCCTGCTGTTGAATTCGGCGAAGAGATGTGACTGCAGGACTGCCAGAGAGAACGACAACAATAGCGTCCCAATAGCAACGGGAGTGCTCAACAGGAATGCCAGCGACGACCATAAGCGTATTCGTTCCGGTCCTCGCCCAGTGGTCCCCTTTAGTCACGCTACCTGAGATCCAACAACTGGATGGCAGCTGTGGGGCGTCCACGTGAAGTTACTGGCCCCAACGGACCTCCGCAGCTACGGGACTGACAGGCGTAAGCTATACCTTGGCAGGGTGAGTGCCCAATGTTTTCCTTTCAATTCGCCAGACCGTACTAGCACAAGCAGATGCTAGGTACGGATTCTTGTTGTCTGGGAAATGGATTTAAGGTAACTCTTTTGTCCACTAAAAGCTAGGGCTTTTGTTTTAGTGGGCTTGCTAACGCATGGTGGAACTCACGATGGAGATGTTAAAAGTGCCGGACCTGCTCGAAACTTGCCAGGAGCTGGGGATTTCACTACGTTCTGCGAAAGAAAAAAAAATAAATTCTCGAGGTTGTGCGGCAGGAGGAGGTGATTACTGGGGAGGTCGACGAGGCTTGGGAAACAATTGTTGGACGCAAAGAAGATCAGAAATGACGGGAGTTGTGTGAGCAGAAAGAAAACGAAGAGCTTCGGTTGGCTCAAGAAAGACGGTAGGTCCGTGAGGCAGAGGAAAAAGCGAGATAACATGCTCGAAAATGAAGGAGCTCAAAATCGCGTCGAACGGAGGGAATATGGCGCGTCTTAGCCCTGTAGATTCGGTAGAGGAGCAAGGGAGGCAGAGATTGCAGGATCTCCTCTCATCATACCGCGTGGGAGGCGATATTTCACTCTTCATGGTGAATTTCGAACATGCATGCGGGAAGGTGCACATGGACAAGAGCGCTTGGTTGGAGAAGTTACTTCCTCTCCTTCCGTGCCAGGCGGCCGAAGTGGTGGCTCGCCTCTCACGGGAAGAGTGCGATGACTACGAGAAGGTAAAGAGCGCACTGCTTTGAAAGTACCGGCCATCTGCTGAAGCCTTTAGGCAGCGATTCAGACAGGCAAAGAAAGGCGGAGAGTCGCATACTGACTACGCGTACCGGCTTAAAGTAAACCTAAACGAGTGGCTTAAGACCGCTGAGGTGCACAGAAATCATGACAAGGTACTGGAGTGCATTGCTGTAGAGCAGTACTATAGCGCGATTCCAGAAGATCTGAGGATATGGCTGCGAGACAGGCTAACAGATATAGACCTAGACAAAGCAGCACAGCTCGCAGACGAGTATTACGTTCGCCGAAACCTCCAAAGCAAGGCAGGTCACGATAACCGATTAGGAAAGGTAGAAACCTATTTAAAGAGAATCCCTGACCGAAGGGTGCCACCAGCACGCCGAGATCACCGAACAGAGGAAGCGGGATCAAAAGGAGGAGGTAGCGAAAACAAGATGGAGTCACCCAAATCTGCCGATTCGCGAAACAGAGGGCACCTGGAGCTCGCGCGTTTGAAGCGCGAAAGCCCATTATCTGGTATAATTGCAACAAGGAGGGTCACATCTCAGTGAACTGCAAACAGCAAAAGATGGCGTTCGCATGCATGCTTGAGTCGGAGCAAAACCTTAAATTGCTGAAGCCATACATGCGTTACGTGGTTATAAATGGCAAGAAATTCAAGGCACTGCGGGATTCAGCGGCTACCATGGATGTTGCTCACCCGTCCTGTGTTTCCTCCACGGACTACACCGGCGAATGCGCCTGGATTAAGCAGGTCGGCGAAGAACAGATTGCATGCTTGCCTATAGTGAAGGTGACCCTAGAGGGGACTTTTGGCAGGTTAGACACAGAAGCGGCAGTTAGCGCAAACTTGCCGACACACTTGCCCTACCTGTTTTCGAACAAATCCGAGCAGTCGTTGAAAGAGAAAGGTCTCTCTTTCACCTCGGGCTTGGCTTGCATGGCGCTAACACGTTCTCGAGCACGAAAGCTCGCAAAGAAACTCGACTGTGCTCCGAAAAATGAGCAGGCACCGAACCACTCTTCCGACCAACCGGGAGATCCGTGCTGAAAAACTGATCCGTCTAAACCGCATGAGCATGACCATGAAGGTGTTCCCGAACAAGCGGTAGCTCATGAAATCTAAGGAACTCCCGATTCCGTAGAGAATGGGGCAACAGGAAACAACGCCAAGGGTTCGATATTAACACCTGCTTGGACTTGTTGGGAGGAGTTGACTAAGGTTGATAGGAAAGCACTTATTGCAGAGCAGAAAAACGACCCAGATTTAAGAGCTCTAAGCAATAAGGTGAGCGAGAAAGTCGCCAGAAAGAACATCAGCTTTCATGAGAAATCAGGCCTTCAGTACCGGAAATACTGCGACTCAAAGGGACGCGCATATGTGCAACTCCTAGTGCCTGAGAAGTACCGGCGGCAGCTTCTAGAGCTCGCACACGGAAATGCATGGGTGGGCCACCTGGGCATAAAGAAAACAAAAGCTAGATTAGCCCTCGAATATTACTGGCCTCGCTGCTGTAAAGATATGGAACAGCTTGTTAGATCTTGCGACACCTGCCAGAGGGTCGGCAAGTCGACGGATAAATGGAAAGCACCCATGACGCTAGTTCCCATAATTGCAGAGCCCTTTCGGCGTCTTGTAATAGATACTGTCGGCCCACTGCCAGCGTCCAACTCTGGCTGTCGCTACATTCTGACCTCACCATGCGTGGCAACCAAATTTCCCGAGGCCATTCCCTTGAACGAGCTAAGTTCCGCATGTATTGTAGACGCCCTTTTGTCAATTTTCTCTCGCGTGGGGTTCCCTGCAGAGGTACAAAGCGATAACGGGAGCGTGTTCACAAGCTGCTTGACAAGAACGTTCTTTGAACGATGTGGGATTAAAATAATCCACAGTCCCATTCACCACCCTCAGTCAAATCCAGTCGAGCGTATGCACTCAGTGCTAAAGCGTATACTTAGGTTTCTGTGTTTTGAGCATAAGGGAGTTAGGGAAGGCTGCATTCCAGCAGCACTCTTTGCAATGAGATCCGTCCCCCACGAAAGCACAGGATTTAGCCCCGCTGAACTAGTCTACGGGCGTGACTTGAGGACCCCATTGCGCATGCTAAGGGAGTCATGAGAGGGTTACGGAGAGGATCCCTGTGTAGTGGAATACGTCCTGAAACTACTAGAAAGACTTGCGAAAACCAGAGACCTCATGGAAGCAAATGTCAGAGCAGCGCAGTCACTGTCTAAAGTGTACTACGGCAAATCGGCACGCAAGCGCACCTTTCAACCTAGTGAGCAGGTGATGTTGCTGCATCCGTCAAACGGGAACAAGCTTGAGGTGCAATGAGAAGTGCTAGCTAAGGTGGTGTCCAAGCTTTCGGACACCAACTATGAGGTCAAATTTTAGAACAAACACAATCGGATAATCCACAGTAATTTTATGAAGCCTTATGTGCAGCGTCAGGCCATGGTTAACATTGCGCTGAACATGCCAGAGGAAGAGATCTCAGACACACCTTATGTCATACATGAGGACGAGCAGGCAGTGAATGAGCTACTAAATTCAATCGACAGAGAGCCACGTTTGTCGTAAAATCAACGTGGAGACATGAAAAACGTCGTCCGCGACTTTGAGGCGGTGTTTTCAAACAAACCAGGAAAAACAACCGTCGTCGAACACGGCATTCAGCTGTCCAGCGAACAGCCAATCAGGAGCAAACCGTACCGTGTCTCTCCAAGACAAAAAGAAATCGTTGAGGCGGAGATCCGCCGTATGTGCGAACTTGGCGTCATAGTGCCCTGTGAAAGTGACTATACGTCACCAATCATTATTGTAGAGGTTCAAGGCAAGGATCCGAGACCTTTATTGGACTACCGGAGACTGAATTCAATCACAGTGAACCAGACCTACCTCATTCCGACCATCGAGGAGAGGGTTGAAGCAGTCTCTAAATCAGAATATATATACACACTGGATTTAGTTCGTGGTTACTCGCAGTTGCCACTCACTGAGTGCGCCAGCAGGTACGCAGCATTCGTGTCCCCCGCGGTCACGTTTCGCCCTGTAATGTTGAGCTTCGGCTTGAAAAATGCTCCGTACTGTTTTTAAAAGTTAATGGACCAAGTCCTGTGGGGACTTGCCGATATCGCTCTCCCCTACCTTTACGACGTGGCCGTTTTTTCACAACACTGGGAGGAGCACATTGAACACCTGCGTATTGTGTTGAGCCGACTGCTTGAGGCTGGTTTAACGGTAAGGGCGGGAAAATGCCTCCTGGGGTACGCCGAAGTGAACTATCTTGGGCACGTGGTAGGACGAGGCCAACGCAGACCAGCGGAACTTAAAGTGGCTGCCGTGGTGGAGTACCGTCGCCCAACTACAAAATCGGAACTCAGGTCTTTTCTTGACCTAGCAGGCTATTATCAGCATTATGTAAACGGCTACTCTGATTTAGCCAGCCCCCTGACCGACGCGCTGAGAAAAGTGAGCCTGCCAATGTTTCTTGGGACCAAAAGAAAGAGAAGGCATTTCAGAGTCTGAAAACGGCCCTAAGCAAGCCCCCAATACTGGCAGCGCAAGATTTCTCGCAACCCTTTATCATACAATGTGATGCCAGCGACCGCGGGTTAGGCGCTATTCTTTTCCAGGAAAGCGATGGCAGACACACACGGCCTGTCGTTTACTTGAGGCGCAAGCTGAGCACGCGGGAAGAGGCGTATAGCACGTCTGAAAAATAATGCGCATGCCTCGTTTGGGCGATAGACAAACTGGCATGCTACGCCTCCGTGTTCCGTTTCACAGTAGAAACGGACCATTTCCCTTTGACTTGGCTGCACAAGAGCAAACAGAACAAGCAAGCAAAAATCAGGAAACTCGACTTCAAGCTATCGTTTGTAGCGCTTCCGCGGCTCAAAGAATCAAACTTGCGAAACTGGAACTAACAAAATTCGACGACCAAAGAAAAAACTGGCAGCCGTTCGGGGAACGATTCGAGATGTCGGAGCGTTCTAACATCTACGGCTTGAATTACTTCAAGACGCTGCTGACCGGACAGGCCGAGACTAAAATTACCGGACTGCAGGCATCAGGTTATTGCTACAGCTACTACACTGTCATCTTTCCGAGGGGTACTTGCGAGCAAAAAATGATACCCGATGAGAGTATAGGAATGGAATTTTTCGTATTGCAGAATGTAATGAGAGAAATTCTCTTATCCAGGCATCAGCCTCTAATCGCTCAAAATGCTGTCTAGTAATTCTCCCAACCCAAGCGGCTGACGGAAGCCGTTGTTTAGAACATTTAAGACCAGTTACACGGCCTTATGAACGAAATATTGGTTGCCTTATGAGGACAACATTACGTTATACCACTATGTCGCTACAAAAAGCACATGAGATTTTTCAGGTTTCGATTTTTCGCGGTATACGTCTCCCAATTAAAAAAAACTAGAAACTACTTGGAGCAGGAAATCTTAAGCTATATGCCGTAATATGCTTACCGTGTAAAAGGGGAAATTTAGCGATTCAGCAGCCGTCTCCATCTCCTGGATTAAATTTTTTCGATGACAAAAACCTCGAAAAGGTTTTAACTTTTTTTTAATTTTAAAGAAGCCCTGAGCAATTGTTACCTAATGTTAAATTCTCGTGTAGATGACAGCGAAATTTTTATTCACATGGAGCATTTCAGTATCAATAGTTGTGACAGGAATGAAAGAGAAGAGGGTGGAACATTGCTCGCCGTTTCTACCAGTCTAGCATTGCAATCATTAACACCCTATGTAATATTGAATGTGTCTGGAACAGCGCCATGTCGAAAATAAAACATATTCGGCCTATACTTTCGTCAAAAAATGCAGACCTCTCATTCGTTAATGAATTGCATTAACCTATTAACGCCATTTTCATATGGCACCCATCATCCCCAGTAACTCTTCTTGCCAACTTTAATCATCCGACAATAAACTGGACATCAGCGCCATCATGCTGCACACCGTATTCTTCGTATTGTCAAGCGTTCAGTGATACACGCACTCTTTTCAATTTTGCCCAAGTCTTTGATGATCCCACTTATATTGTCGGCAGTTCTGCAAATCTTCACTTAACCCTGACTACTAACCACTATATAGTAAGCGCAATAAATATCTTGCCTGGGCTCGGTGATCATTCTTTACTTCATTTTAATCTCAGCTTTATTACATCCGTACCCTCCAAAAAAGGATAGGTTATTCGATCACAATAAGGCAAGCTTAAAAAGCAATCAATGCCGAAATTCCGCTTCTTCTAAAAGAATACCTTCATGGCTTTGAACAGTGTTTTGTTGAAGTAAACAGGCGAAGGTGACTATTCTTCTCAAATCTGGTAATAAGCAATCGCCCCTTAATTACCAGTCCATTTTTCTTGCTAGCATACCACGTGATATGTTAACAATTGGCTAGCTTTCTGGACTCGAACTCTTTCTTCAATTCGAAACAACATGGTTTCAGGAAGCCATACTATTACGAGACTTAGTTACTGTGTTCCAGTCATTAAAAGGCAACCATTTTGCACAATCGTTCTTTGGCTGATTGCATTTTCTTCGATTTCTCTGAAGTGTTTGACAAAATTAACCATACCCTTCTACTACTTACACTTAAGTACCGAAATGTTGACGCTAACCTCCTCCTCTGGATCGACCTTTTCTGAAGAGACGATCACAGTTCGTGTCTGCTAACAATAATAATTCACCGTCAAATAACGTCGCGTCAGTTTTACCACAGGGGTCCGTTTTGGGCCTCCTCTTTGTTTAGTTTATGTTAACGACCTCCCTAACTGTTTGATTTCTCCTATCCACTTGTTCGTTGACGACTGGGCTAATTATCGCAGAACAGCTGAGGCTACCGATGTTTATGCACTACAAACTGACGTCAACTACATAGCTGAATGGTGTGATATGTGGCCAATAGATTTAGACGTTAGAAAATGTACAGATATTCGAAGGTCGCGCACTAATGTTACCCCTGCTTGCTATGTATTAAATAATATTCCTTTGGATTTTTTCATTTCTTACAAATACTTGGGTTTGCATATAAATAAAGATCTTAGCCTGAATCAAGGTATTGATTACATTATTAATAAAAGTTAACTGATGCATGGATACCTGGCCGCACTTCTTCTAGAGAACCTTTTTATAAACTGACAGTGTACAAGACCTAATTAGGTTCTACATTCGAATATACCTCTGCAAATTTGTGACCTTGTTTTTGCAAACTTTACATCCTTAGTCGATACGGTTCAGAATAATTCAGCGCGTTTCATTCTTTTCCAACTAACACCGCACTAGCAGCATTACTTCAATGAAACTAGCACTGTCACTGCCAGAAAGTGTCGCACCTTAACCTTTTACAGAAAATTAAGCACCATAGTAAGTTGAAGCATGCATTCAATTCGCAGCCAGCTTATCGCTCGTCTCGCATCGACCACTCTTGCAAAGTAATCGTCATTAGTTGTAAAACCAATGCATTTCATAATTTGTTTTTCCCTCGTACACAAGCGGAGCGGAATTTCCTCGCCTCGAAAGTCGCATTAATAACAAAACACGACGTACTTCGACATCTCATGAGTAACAGAACACGACTTATTTCGTTCAACACGCCCAAGTTATCTTAAATCTGATCTATGATATTTATGTGTTTTACTACCCAGTTATCTTCTTTGCAGTACACAGTGTTGCATGATTAGGCTTGCTCCGCTTGTGGCTATTTCACCTACTATTTTAGTGTTTTTCGATTCTTGTCATTTCTTCTGTATTAAGTAATTCTGCTCTTAGATGTATTTGTCCCTTTTGCAATTTTATTTGTAGTTCTATATTGGCTTTTGTTTTGGCTAGGTTTGATTGAGCTTTGGTTATTCTGGCTGGGTATTATGCACGACACCCTTCTGTAATGCTTCCGCTCTTGACGGTAATATAATGAAATGAAATATGTCTCTCCAGATCTTAATATTTACAGCTTATAGACTGTATGGGGCAAAAAAGTGAATAAAATGGCCTATAGCCCAAAATGACGTTCAGTGGCAGCGCAAGATATCAGGAGTAAGGAAGCAATTTATTCAGGCAGGAATGCGAACGTTTTCTACAAGGCTGCTCGAACAGCTGGTGCGGGATATTCTTGCCCATCAAGTTCTCGGATCCTCCCGCAGGAGGCTGGTTACCGCACAGGCTAGATAAACGCTCCCACGGATGCTGCGCAACAAATTAATTACGAAACTAATTTTGCACTGCCAACTGCACCTGGTGAAGCACCGGGGGGGGGGGGGGAAGAGCATTTATTTGTTGTGCGTGCGTGCGTGTGCGTGTGCGTGTGCGTGTGCGTGTGTGTGTGTGTGTGTGTGTGTGTGTGTGTGTGTGTGTGTGTGTGTGTGTGTGTGTGTGTGTGTGTGTGTGTGTGTGTGTGTGTGTGTGTGTGTGTGTGTGTGTGTGTGTGTGTGTGTGTGTGTGTGTGTGTGTGTGTGTGTGTGTGTGTGTGTGTGTGTGTGTGTGTGTGTGTGTGTGTGTGTGTGTGTGTGTGTGTGTGTGTGTGTGTGTGTGTGTGTGTGTGTGTGTGTGTGTGTGCGCGCGCGCAGGGGGGGGTGGGGCGTCTCTTTTTCAGCCCTTCCTTATAAAGTTCTAAGAGTGCGCTGTGGCGGAGCAGTATATGCGCCGATCGTAGTGCAAAACTCGATTGGACAAGAAGTTTACTTCGCCATCGAGGCCTTTGGGCTACACCTGTGTTGAAGTCTTTTTGCGGCTGCAGCCTTTCAACTACACTTGAATGAAGAAGTTACAAAGAAATAAAACGTAAGGTAGGGAATGCCGCTGTGCTTTGCTGCAGATATTGTGAGTTGAGGTTTGTATTCGTTTCAATGGGAGGCAATTTCGTAGGATAATATTTACCTATTTATTTTTAAATACTTTAAATTAAGGTTTTTCAAAATAAGAATAATCCAACGGCATTGTGCACAGGTACAATGTATGAAGTTTGTCATGAAAATAAAACCTATGTGCCTGTACTCACCCAAACACTCCCAGTTTTTTCATCCTGAGCTGAATGCTTTGTATGTATGCAGTGCTCAACAAGCATAAAGGAAGGTCTTGTGTATAATACTTTATATTTCCGGCACCTGGAGTGCTACTGTGCATGCTTGAGCGCGTGCCAAGGCACCTCGATCAGTCACAAAAATTGTGATTGCGGGTGAGGCCGACAGCTTATATTTAACATAATGCTCCACGTCAGCATTTTGGTCGCACTGTGCATCACCAGTGTCACTATGACTGCAGTGGACTTGCGATTGTGGTAGTCTGAGACCATCAGCTGCAGCTCTGACAGCTTGTGGAAGCCAATGGCGAGCACACGCATAATTCTGATGACCTGTGCGTAATACTACAACGTACGGAAAGAAAAGACAACACGTGCGCTCTTTCTTTCAGTCTCTAGCCGAATTTCACGCTGGTCGTCACAATGAAGCCGCTTAACTTGAATACACGAGAATGGGTCCGAGAGAGGCAAAAACGGGAGACTTTGCAAGCCACTATTTTCGGCTGACTTCTGTACTGAACAGTATCTAATTTACGTTATTTGGAACACAGAGTCCTTGCGGATTTTCAGTGTTTCTGCAAGTATATGTTATATGAAATATTACGGAAAGCGGCTGGCAGCGCCTTTCTTTCAGGTTTGTACGTGAACTTGTGAAAATAGTTTTACAATCCAGCTGTAAAAATTCTCATTCGTGATACAAAGACCCTTAAACAATCTTTCGACAAGCACAGTATAAGTGCTCCCCCTCTTAGGAGACGCCATTACTAGACAGCTGAGGTTAAATGAAAAAATAAAGTCCGCCGGACTTCCATCGACCTAAGTTGGT
Source organism: Amblyomma americanum (assembly GCF_052857255.1). Lineage (NCBI taxonomy): Eukaryota > Metazoa > Arthropoda > Arachnida > Ixodida > Ixodidae > Amblyomma > Amblyomma americanum. Next base: position 99,463,622 of record NC_135501.1, read on the forward strand.
GGCGGTAACGCAAACGTAAAGCGAGAGCACATAAGGTATGAACGCTCCGGCAGCCACTGCCATTGCGTGCCGCACAAAGTGCACAGTGAAGCCACGCGTGCTCACATAAAAAACTGCACTAGTGGACTTTAACCCTTTAGTAACCATCCGCGAAACGAGGCCCCTCAGACAACGATAGCCGAGTTGTGTGCGAGCAAAGCTCGCTCGGCATATTCCTTTTCCCGCCCGCAGGCCCGCCATAAAGCGGACACCGGAGACGTAGGCTGCTTTCGCAACGCGCTCGCCACTCAGGAGAGGCTACTTTGTCCTCCATGTGCACGCTCGTGTGCTTCTGCACTTGTGTGTGCGCGTCAGTTTCCTCACTCGCTTGGGAGTAGCTTACTAACGGCATGCGCGCTCAGAAGCACTGTAAGCGAAGCACGGATTCGGCTAAGCACGATGTCATTATGCCAGGGGCTACGAGTAAGCAAACACCTTCAACGAAGAATAGCAAACTTTTCTGACGAAATTACAGCACTCATTCTCAAGGGCATGGAACACAGTGTCAGAGAACTGTGCACTAGTTGAAGCAAGTGTGTCGCTTGCCGGCATTAAGCCCTGTTGCTTTTTTAGATGATTTGAACTGGTCTGCGCTTTCAAGCTGCAATAATGCTAAAAAAGAAAATGTCGGCCTGACTTAGACAGCAATCTTGGCGGTCCATTAGCTGTCGGTGCTGATGGAAGGGGAGCTCACCTTTCTAGATCGGTTTCACAGTATGGCCGGTTCCTGGCGCATACTGCCGCAGCCGCACTCTAATAAAAGGGTAATGCAAAATCTCTTCTGTACTCTCTGACGCCAGGGTTCGTAACACCAGAGTTCGTATATTGAGTGATGTATTCAACATTTGTTCGGTATTCACAAAAACTTTTGAATTTATTCCTCTGTATCGCAGCAATTTCTTTGCCCCCTAAATTCAATCATCAATCCGGATATCTGAACCTACGCCCGTGGTAGCAAAAAACTGAACTCGCTCTTCGGAGCTTTCACGTAAGAGTGAAGAAAAACAGAGGCCGAAAAGGAGCCACTCACCCGTTCAGTGTAGCTCGTAAAAAGTGTTTGTAGTCGGAACACAAAAATAAATATCCTGGAGTTGAGAGGTAATGTCGTTGGCACTTTGCTGTCGTGAAACATGCTGCTTTCATTAGCTCGAAACGTGAGAATGTTACCTCTTTGCGACCTCACAGGATTCTTACAGTCAGCCGCTGCAATGAAGAGCATGTCATTGATTGATACATTGCTGTTCCACGTTCAGTAGATGTTTGGGCACGTTGAATGACGGCATATAGGGCTACTGAGCATAGAACGACCATGTAATGAGCGACAGTCTGTACTGTGTCTTGATCCTCTTGATCCTGAAGTTCTCTAAGCCTTGCTGTGCAATAAACTACTTGTTTGACTAACACCCATCTGAGTATTACTCTTTACTTTTCTGGTCAATCTTTCAAGCTGAACCAGCTCCTACGAACACCGGCTGCCGTGTTTCTGCACAAGTGCCGCAACGTTGTGCCTCTTCTGCGCTACATTCAAGGCAGTACCATCTTCAATGACGGCCTGATTTAAAGTGCGTTATTTTAGTGTAAGGCCCTTAGCCCGGAAGCGTTGCTTTTATGTTTACCGATTTTGCTTTTTGACATTCCTGTACATCAAACAACAAAAAAAGGTAAACGCTGCCACTCTCATCGCGTACGTGCTCGGTGATATACATATACTCGTTATTTAAAGCACAGACACAGTGAGAAAGACTGGCCTACCATTTCATGACTATGCATACGCTGCTACTTTATTTTTTTACAGAACTCTATAGCCTGAGATGCTTGCTTTGATTTCTTTCTCTTTGATTTCTTCGAGCTTTGATTTGGGCTTTGAAATCAAACATTGATGTTGCGTATTTTTAGTACGAAAACATTTTAACCTACCTCATCAATTTCTACGATGTCTCACGCGAAGAAAATGATGCCGCAATCAAACTCAGCAAGCAAGTAAGTGTGCATGGCAATCGACAAAGCAAAGTTCAACCTGGGGATAACCTTGCAGCGTAAGGATGGCAACACATGGTATGGCACATGTGAAATATACCAGGTATGGTTAGCACATCCTAAATTGGCGCATGGAATGACCTTGGCCGATTTAAAGGCGAGCGGGCCACATATAAAAGGCTAAATTTAGAGATGACCCTGCAGGCTAGGAACGACAGCACATGGCTCGCACATGAGGCATGTCCTAAATATGAATTGGACGCCCGAAGTTTTATTTTGGAATGACCGTTGCCGAATTAGACTGCCGTTTAATCTGGATATCTTTAGGTGGAATACAGGCTAGGCCTGGTCACAATATTGAATAGCCCCACTCCAAAATGTGGCTGTCCACTCCCGATGATATGAGAATTGAGGTGACCCACATTAGGAACAGACCTGCGACACCCCTAAAATGGGTTTCGCCCGCCTCCAAAATTTGGGTTGCTGACTGTGCTTTCACACAACATTTTTGGATTATTAATGCCAAACAGCCAGTTATTTTATTGCTCCTTTCATTTCCTACTGTATTTGAATTTCTCGCAAAATGTTACCGTAGTGTTTTTCGGCACCCCACCTTCTTTCTTTCCAAAGTTATTCCTTGTTCGAAAGAGCCTTTAGGATTATTTGAATAAATAGGTAAGCATAATATTAACAAGCCTTGAGAACATTCCTCCAGTGAGTAGAACAGGTTCCCAAGGTGTAGCAGATTATGTTGTGTGATAGGACGTTATAGTAATTAAAGGGCTCCGAACGTCTACCTGGAGTGTACATGCTTTCTAAAAAAACAACTCCGGTTTGAAGGTTCCAGGGAAGGACGTCTTTCTTTCGAACAATGCTGGGTCAATGCTCAAAGACTTGCGGTGATAATGTTCTTGCTTTCCTTCCGCCGACCATATAGCTAGTGATTGGCTGAAACCTTGCCTTGCAAAACAGGTTACCTGACGCAATTTCCGCTATTACAATGTTTTTCAACGACACAGTGCACTTTGCAGAGGCGAGTGCTATCACAGAGGCCAGTTCGTCGATGATATTTAAGAAACACATGCAGTAATTGGCAATACAAGAGGAGAAAATGGGATATGACACTTGAGGCAAGCGCAAACTTGGAAGTGTTTATTGCTTACCGAAGAGGCTTGGTTTATGGTTTATGGTTTATGGGGGTTTAACGTCCCAAAGCGACTTAGGCTATGAGAGACGCCGTAGTGAAGGGCTCCGGAAATTTCGACCACCTGGGGTTCTTTAACGTGCACTGACATCGCACAGTACACGGGCCTCTAGAATTTCGCCTCCATCGAAATTCGACCGCCGGGGCCGGGATCGAGCCCGCGTCTTTCGGGCCGGCAGCCGAGCGCCGTAACCACTCAGCCACCGCGGCGGCTCTTACCGAAGAGGCATATACACACATGGACAGTCTCGAAAACACAACCGCTTCTGTCATTGATGCACGCGACTAGGAACACAATCGCGCAACTGCACTTCTGTCAAATCTATTTCTTTTTTTTGTGAGTGCAACAGATGATGTAATTACTGACATTCATTTCTTCGTTGCAATCATTGAAAAAGCTTTGCAATTTCCCTTTCAATTATTCATTTCTGCTTTCCTACTATTTCAGGCTGGCGTGATAATCTCCCCAACCGGCTACAAAGCCAGTAGGATAGATGTGTACCAGGAGGCTGCTCGAACATAATAATGACGGCGGAAAAATTACTCAGCCTGAAAATCTAGCGCAGCATTGTACCCAGTACGAACACAATAGTAAACCATTATTACACAGGATTGAAATAGGAGGCAATCAGAAAGAACGAATGGAGTGCGAATTGAGGAAGGGTTTTTGATCGAAACAGCGGACAAAAGAACTTGTGCAGGTGAGGTATTGGTCGCAGCACAAATAAAACGAAATAGATATGACAGAACTCTAGATGCGGGGTTGTGTTATTGATTGCATGCATAAATGGCGGAAGCTTTTGTGTTTCCGAGAACACGTGTATACATACTCCTCCTCGATAAGGAATAAAGGGTTATTAGTCTGCTCTTGTGTCGTGTTACTGCGAAGTTGCCCACGGCGGGGAACGAGCTTCTATTATTCTCTGCAAGCTGTCGAAAATGGGTCCCTTTATGCGCACGAAACTGTACATTGGTGTGGAAACGCATCACTTCCTATGTGTGGACTTAGTACCTTAGAGGGCAGAAAATACAAGTGCTGTCAGCCCGCCATTTCCAAAGTGATCAGGCAAAAAAACTGTGAGCAACAAATTGTCGCGAAGGTCTGTTGCTGTTTTTAATTTTCAGTCATCAATCAGACGCGGTTTGCCTTGCGTGCCGGAATATTTCGGCACGCATGGCGGCATTTCTCTGTGTTATAGCAGCCTAAGCCGGATTTTGCCGCTGTTAGCGTCTCCCATGGGAACCACAGGAACGAGCGGATAGTGCACCTACGCTCAGGACTGTTCATGAAGTACGTTTATTATCTGAAAGAATCTATCAGGCATAAGGAGAGCGTCTTCGATGTGACTATAGACTCCACATGCTCTCCAACAGCCACTTATTTGGATTCTTATATCGCTTCGCTTCGTTTCATGCAAAATTTACCTATGAAAGGTCTACATTTTGAAGCCCTCGTCTTTCCCTCTTTCAGTGCAGTGCCGTCATTGCTCCACTGAAAGTAGCAAAATACAATGCCTCCAAGAGAGAGACTCGTGCAATTTATTAGAAGAAAAGCCAACGCATATGAAAACTAGAGTGCGAAGAAATGAACGCTGATAATGTTTAGCAGGGGCAATCTTCGTTCCGTAACCTTCATATAAGAAGGAATTCAAACGGGCGAATAAAAAAGAAAACCATTTTGGTTGGTTGTAGACCATCAGTCTTTCAAAAATAGCGGATGGAGAGGAATTCAGGTTTTGGTTAAAACCAGTGCCGAATACCGACCCTCAACCACTGTAGTATTCTTCTTCCCTTGCGTTATATCTTCCAGTGTTGCGATTGGCGCTTCAATGGCATTCTTCGCATTTCATTGAACCCTGATAGAACATGGAATGAAAGTGTTTCACGCAATTTAAAAATGTAGATTTTCTAGGAATTGTGCTTAGCAGGAGTTTTAACGAACGTCACCGTAAAGAATTCCAGCATCGAAGCATGGCGTCACCAATAAGACTTTACTGGTTCGAAGACTGAAGAAGGAACTGAACCACCCAAGGTGTTTTATTTATTTTTTAAATATTCACGTAGGTGAACGCTTTGATACTTTTTAGACGTAAATATTGCCTCTGCATTCTTACATGGACACAAAAAGTAGAATGCATCAGTCCAATTAGCGCAATATTCAGTATTACATTTTACATGTAAAAAAGAAGCGTAACTAACTTTTTTGGAAAAATTTAGTTAGCATTTTAGTTACAAACGTACAAGATTTCTATTACATAATGATATATCATTGTAATGATATAATATAATATATCAGCTCGTATCTTGTTCGTATCTTGTGAGTTTCTAACTAGCTCAAGCGAAGTGTTACCGGTGGAAGTACAAAGTGACCGGTGTAAAAGACATCGCTCGATTGAAATGCAAAGAAATAACGCGGTTTAAACCGCCACCTTAGATTGCAGATCGTACAGGAACAATAATTTTTTGAAGACTAATAAAATCTTTCGACCCGTTTTAGCACTTCTTAAAAGCTGCACCTAAAAAGCGTTAATAGCCTTCGAGAATGTCAAATTTCATTGTGTCACATAAAACTACAGCTTAGAATATAAATGTTTCGATTCGGGGGCTTTAATGTGCGAAAGTGAAACATGGGCTAAGTGGTCTATTGAAACTAAGGTATATGGGTTTTAAGTTATTAATTTAAATCCCTCCCATTAATGAATTTCAGATAAATGCCGAGAAATAGCCAGTCGCAATGTTCGCATGAAGGTTGCTTCATGTGGAGCCACCCGTGTATTTTACCACTTGTTTGGTTTGTGTTCTTTTCCGAAACAAATCACGAAAATAGGCGGCTGTCTTCGTCTGGAGGCGCCTCGGTAGCTTCAGGGCCTTATCTTATGGCATGAGTGAACACAAAGACAGGCGTTGCAAAGCATCCTCTAAATTCCTGGTGCCCCTATTTAGGTCGGGTCAACCTACCGTGTTAATTGCAGTGCATAATAGCTAATGATACTGCTCCTGTCTCAGCACGATAGTATCGTGCTGAAAGTGGTAAGGCACGTGACCAAATATGAAACGCAAACATGAAGACTCAAATAGCCTTTAAATCAGCATCCTCAAAAAAGCATTTTTGCTGAATTATACGCTCACGAAATTTTGACGCTGATATTAGTACCTCCCAAGAGTATTATTAACAGAAAAAAATGTCGCGTTCTCTCTGGCAACATACCTAGCAGGAAATCACTCTCAAGGAGATGGCTTTTGACGGTTGAATGTAAGGGTTGCAGCTGAACTGCTTTAAGCCAGCCTCACCTGTAGAATTCTCAGCGCCTAGCAGATATATAGAAAGCTCGCCTAGAAGGTTTCTATTACCATTCCATTGCAACTCATTTTAGTTTTAGTGCAGCGTCCTACATAAACATACGAAACTGGCAGGAGCCGAGCAAGTTCCACTCGCTTGCCACATTTGCATGTATATTGCGGAACAACAGGGAGTTTCGCTCTTTCATTCGGTTTGTGTGCAACGCTGCCCTTAAAGTGACCGTCGAAAAGCTTTTGGAAATACGCGTGCTGGCAGTTCTTCCGTTCTGCGTTTAGCCGTGCCTATTAGTATATGCAGTGCCACGGCTAATCCATGTGTTGAATAAATTTGCTTGAATAAATATCGTGAATGGAGTACAAGTACACTATAATATTAGACTTGTGTTGTGCGCTCGGATTTTTGACGGAAATGTATGCGCATGTCGTTGCCTTCATAGTAGGATATCGCGAGCAGCCGGTAAAAACCCTGATTACTCTTTATTGAAACAATTTTTTTCGAATATACAGGCAGAAGTAGCAATAAGAACAAATCTTACTGCGAATGAATAAATCTTGGTACATGCTCCTCCCTCGTACTAATCACTGCAATGAGATTCTTCGATACCGTTCTCCCCACATGTTTAACCAGAACATCACAAATTGACCACAATGACTTGATATAGCATATAATTCATGACACATGGTAACATTAGTTCATTTGATGCTTGCAGTTTGCCCCTTTTTTGCTTTTTATATTTGCTGTGTTTTTTAAATAATTTTTAGATTCTTTGGTTGCCATTTTCAAATGTTCGTACTTTGTTTTTGAAATCAGTAAATAACAATGGATTAGATGTGTGCGTTACCGCTGCGCTGTAAAGTGTGCTTGACAATGGTCGCCAAGCCACTGACTAGCTTTTTGAATCTGCCCCCCCCCCCCCCCCCCCCCCGCGGCAAGGATGTTGAAATAAAAGATCTGATTTGATTTGAAAAAAATGGCTATACAAATTCAATAATATGCAAGCGCTCAGTTTGTAAATTCTTCATCCGTGAATAAGCTCCTTAATTTAAGTGGGATCATGCTAAGGTTCGCCGTAGAGGCTGGGTAGTTATGGTGCTCGACTGCTATTGCCAAAGACGCTGGTTCGATCTGTGCCGCAACAGTCGCATTTCGGTGACGGCGACATGCAAGAGCCCATCTACTGCGCGATATTATTGCACGTTAAAAAATCCTAGATGGTCGAAATTGTCCGGAGCCTTCTAATACGGGGTCACTCATTGGCTGAGTTACTCTGGAACACTATACCCCGTAGACCGTAACATGTTAATTCAGGTCCTCATTGGGAACAAGCAGACTCTGTTCTACGCTCTAAATTTCGTTTTTTTTTGTGTTCAGCTTACATGGAACCGTCTGAATCTTACTTCTATAAAACGCCGTAAGGGTAAATTTTAATTACCGCGTTTAAAGCTTTTTTTTCAACGCTACTTAACTCAAGAAGAAAAATTGGCAAATTTTAAGTTGTGCTATCTATAGCCTGTCCACATCATGTATTACTTTACCTAATCCCGGTATATGCTAACTGGAACATGGTTACTTTTTTCCAACGCAGATATTTCCAAAGAAGCCAGCCGATATTTGTTTTTCTTTAATCTCACCGACTTCCGCTGAACAGTTTAGGGCCGAAACAGTGCAGTCATAGATCAAACGCGAAAAAACGCTATGGTAAATGTTAATTCCACAAATGTAACAAATGACCGCCTGGTACTTTCTCAGGATCAGTACTCGAAATATATTGGAAATTGCCTCATTGCTTACTTTGTTGCGATGCATTATACAACTTCTTCACTCGGGCTGCTCAATCAATCGCGCCGACCAAAACTTTGCAACAACTCAGCTACTCAGCAGGCGCTAAAGACTATTGTATTGAATGCACTGCTCCCTATTCAACACTGCCGGTGAGCTATTTTTTCTTTTCGCCAAATTCTCCGGCGGCTGTGTTTTACAGTTAGTTTGCGTTCTATGACTTCATGAATCCAGAGGCAATGCTAGCTACTTTATGTCCAGAGTTGCGACACTTTAGGCATGATATTACGTCGAGCTTTAGGTTAAATACGAGCTCTTCGACTTTGGTTGGCAAGAAACAATAACTTACTGAGCTGAACCGAACTTATTAGGTGAAGCGAGGACGACCATGTTGTGTTAGTGTATTTGAGACCTGAAGCTTCAGACACAATCACTAACGTTATATTCGGCTTATTGTTCTTATGATACCTTTTAAGTCGACATGAGGAACCAGGAAAATATTATGAGTATATTACGTCCCTCAGTTAATTTCTGCAGTTCCAGAGGTGGTTCACTTAGAGAACAAAGAAGCTGTCAGACGACTGCCACGTTAGTTTCTTACCTGAGTTTGCTTTGCGTGGTGCTCGCCTGCATGCCAAAATAAGTGGATCGTAAGTTCTTTATTTAGCGGCCATCCTGGGATGCCCCATAAGTAACAATTCGCTTTACAATTACCATGCAACAGTGCGGAAGCAGCAAGCTCTAGGGTTTCTCACCAAAAGAATCGAGTCCCATACGTACTACGTCCGCCGCTATGGACGGTGGTGGCGCTGGTGAACACTCTCAAGGTTCCGTTACACTACACAAATACCCCCGAAAGCAGAACATTGGGCAACTGTCATCGTTCCCCGCTGGATGCGAAATTCGGAGGTCGTGGGTTCGGATACCACTGGCCAAATGTGATTGCTTATTCTTCGGCTTTTATTTATGTCCCGTTGATAGAAACTACAAAGTAGAAAAACAAATCCCCTACGCTCCTTGGTGGCGTAGACTATTGGCTTCCGCCATGTATATCATAACGAGAGACTCCTTCTGACCCCTTGACTGCTGAACAGTTTTTTGAGGGCCCATAACCTGGCAGTTTTGATGCCATTGGTAGCATAAGAGGGCTCTCGCACAGGTTCCGCCCCCACCGCTTGACCACGCACTCACGTGGCGCTCACGGTAATACCGGGTGTACAACGTCCGCCGCTATGGACAAAGGTGGCGCTGGTGAACGCTCTAAAGGTACGGTTACGTTGCAAATAAATATCCCCCCCCCCCATAGCAGAAGATTGGACAACCGTCGTCGTAGCTCAGTTGGTAGAGCACCGGATGCGACATTCGAAGGTCGTCGGTTCGGATGCCACCGGTGGTATGTGGTTGTTTTCCTTCAGCCTTTACTAATCTCCCATTTATAAGAACTACAAAGCAAAAAATAATCCCCTCTGCTCCTTAGTTTCGGTGACTGTTGGCTTCCGTCATGTATATCATATCGGGTACGCCTTTAAATCATTTTGTTTGCTGAATAGTTTACCGAGAGCCTCTAATCTGGCAGCCTTGATTGCATAGCTAGAATAGGAAGCTTTTTACACACCTTCCGCCTCACCAATCAACAAAGTTCCTACCTGGCAATCGCATTATAGCAGGACGTACTACATCCGCTGCTATAAACGAGGATGACGCTGGTCAACACTCTCAACTTTCGGTTACACTACACATAAATACCCGCTAAAATAGAAGATTGGATAACCGTCATCGTAGGTCGGTTAGTACAGTGCCACACACGAAATTCAGAGGTGGTGGGATTTGATACCACAGGCAGAATGTCGTCGTTTTTTATGATTTTATTAATCTCGGATTCATAGAAACTACACAGTAAAAAAAGACATCCTCTATGCTTCTTGGCTTCGGTGACCATTGGCTTCCGTCGTTTGTATGCAATCTGTAGATTGTAAAGCAGCTTCATGCATGTTTGCACGTAACCCTTTTCTATATCCGTTTTTTCTTGACTAGTTAGTTCAACTCATATATGCAGTCTATTGCTGAGCTGAAGCGAAAAGCACACCACTAAGTCAAATGCGTTGTGAAGTGTGTTTCCAAAGGAGGCTATGGCAGTTAAGGTCGGCCTCCCGCTCACATCTTACAAATTGAAATGTGGAACTCTGCACTGGGCTGGGCGGCTCGGAAAGTGCTACCACGGGAACGAAAGCTGTAGCACCAGCAATGCTCTTGCATGCTGAGGGATACAGGTGTCCCTTCAAAGCACTTCATCTCAACCCTACTGCACGTTTCGGTTATTCGCTGCGCGCAAAAACATTAAACAAGACGCAATCAAAGACTGCATGAACGAGTCATCCTTTTTGCTCCGTGTCGCTGTATCTCTGAGACTGTCGTGGATAATAAAGACGCCATGGATAGATCGCATCCTTTCCGCATTGCTGAAGGTTGGTGCCTCCTTTCTAAAAGAAAGCAGTGCGTGCCGAGAACGTGAAATGAAAGGAAGAGAAGAAGTGGAATAGCCATCACCGGACCGTTTTTCCGCCTGGCCGTCAGTACGTTAGACATACAAGTGACAGGTGATCTGTCGAACGAGGACAAAGCTGAAAAGGGTTACGCTGTTTTTCTGTCGTGTGATGGAGTACGGCTCAGGCAATGGGCTCTTTTGTAAATTATCTCCCCGGATCAATGGCGACAGGTCATTTCTATTGGTTGGAAGATTACCACCAGTTAGGAGAATGGACTAATCTGCTCATGGCAAAGGAGACGAAAGAGAACCATTTTTTCGTTTTTGTTGCCTAATCAGAAGCTCCTAATTTCTTTATGCATCATGAATAACTTCATAAAAAAGCAATTGTGTCCGTTTGAAAATATTCACACGCTTTGATGCCACTATTCGTATGCTGTGCCACTTTTCTACAGAAACATACCTGCTTTTGAACCACTTTTACCGGAGGACAGTAAAACACTTATAATTTTATAGAGACTAATGGTAGTTTGTAGAGCAATAATAGCATCGTCTACATCTCAACAGTGCTGGTGATCTATGCCCTCGAACCATGATGTAATGTTATTGAAACTGTGGTGCGTCAGCAGCACGTGTTTGCTCGCGCTGGGAATAGTGACACGCGCATGGGAATAGTGAGCATGGTTTAGGGAATCACAGTAGTTCAAAATTTTGGTCTCTAATTGCAAGAATGTCGTTCAATAATTTCAGAACTGCATCAGCGCTGAAATTTCGAAGATTCGCCAGCAGCTTGCAGTGCCTTACCGAGAAGAATTTTTTGCTTTGTTTCGCTGGAAGGTTCAGCTAGCGAAATTATTTTCAGCAACACTTTCTGCGTATATTTGTTGTTACGCATGGAAGCAAAGACGTTCATCAGCCTGCATAGCATGGAAGTTTAAGTGTGCAATCATTCCTAAAAAATTATCCCTGGTGTGCGAATCTGAACTGTCAGACCCCTATTGGTCGCTCTCCTTGATTTCTAAACGGCATCGCATCTGGTTATGGTCTCTTTTAAGAGAACGTTCCCTTCTGGGTGTGGTATGTCATTAGCGAGTTATTTCGAAAAGCATGAGAGAGGCCTTTTGCTTGCACTGAGCGTAGGAAGGATGATGATGATGATGTCATTCAAACACCATTGGCCAGCCAATTGCTGTACTTTCCCACCACAGCAACCACTTGATAATTACACCACTTATCTTCGCAACTTAGGCAACATAAAATAAAAAAATTTGCTTGACTAACTCTAGTGCGCATACTGTCAAAAAAATTTTGCGACTCTGGCAGTGCCTAGTTACACAGAGCTTTAACCCTTCCTCAGCGTGAAAATTTATCACTTCTCGCATGCATTCGAATGTTGATAGTGAACTCTCAGTGACACTGGAGGTGGAATTTTTTCACTCTCAAGCAATTTTGACCACATGTTTTGAATTAAAAGTAATAAATATTTCACAGGGGTGTAAACTCAGGCAATTCGGTATCCGTGAGCCTGTGGTACGTGCGCGTGTTCTTTCGATCGTCTTGGCTTGCTCTACCTCCATCTCATGTATTAAACATTTGTAAATGTAAAATTTTAGCAACACGTACTTGAAAATTGCTACAATAACTATTCTGAGGCAGTTGACGCACGCAAAACAGTCAAGAGCACTAAATTGCTCCTAAACTTTTCTAGAGACGAAATGGCCTGCGTGGATCTTCAAAAACGCTTGTCAAAGCACAAAGAACAACAAGGAGACCTATTAGTGACCGATGAAATCACACTGGGTGGTTTCATTTATCGCTCGATAGTTTTACCTACGCGAAAAATTGGTACACAGGTACACAGCCATCCGTTTTCAATTGCTTGAAGCGAGTCGTATACATGCGTTCTGCTCTTCGAAATAGGGTTCATTTGAAATAAAAACACCTTCATGCACGAAAGCATGAATTTCGGTGATCTTTGTGCACAAAACATGCAAACATTTTTTTGATGTAAGCTCAGAAGAAAGCACCTTAGTAAATAGCAAAACCTATTCTTGCCACTCATTCTTGCAGGATAATCAGTCCTTTAAAGATATTAAATTGTTTCGTTTCGTCCTGGATCTCAGCGCCAGCCTCTCTCAGTGCCCTCAGCGACAGTCTTGCAATATTGGAGCCACCGGCTATATACGAATGTGGACACTGTGAGACGATTTGCATGCTCTGCATCGTTATTATTGTACTCTTTAGATTTTGGGAATAGACACCGAGTGTGGATGCTTCGTCATATGCTACTCCCACTTTCACCTTGCAGGAGGCTCCGTGGGCTACGTCGACCTTCAGATTGGAGGACAAGCGGGTTTGAAATTGAGGACAGGAGCGGCAGCTGTAACTAGCACCACATGCATTAATGTGGCACAGGTTTCGGTATGTACCCGCGCGGTCAGGATCATAAGTGCGGAGATGCGATGTAGTTGTCCGTTCCATGTTTTGCGGCCATGCGGACACCGCGCCTTGAGACTGACGACGGAGGTCATAAACCGCAAGAGCCCAGTACAGTCGCTAAGAAGAAACTCGTCAAAGTCGCAAGCTGTCCGGCTTTCATGTTGTGTATAGAATATATAGATAGAAAAATGCTTGCAAGAAAAATCTTCTCATTGCTATGTTTATCTTGCGCAGATGTCGCATGTGCTTGCAGTTTAAAAGCTTGTGACGAATTTTGCCGGGTTTCCTATATGCGATATCCCTATGTCCTTTTTCGGAGGCATGGTCGCGGTTAGGGCACAGCGTGGGGGTCATTTGGGTGGCTGGGAGGGCGCTGTGTCAGAAGACACCCCTTACGAAGTGACATCCTTGCGTACGCTCACGTGGTTGGCGCGGTCTATTGGAGGCCCTGCTCGAGTGACTTCACGGCGCTGCTCACTTCATGAGCAGCTTAATTAGGCTTGCGATGAAGTGACCGGTTGCAGCGCTGGTGCAGATTGTCACGTGCTACTAGGTGCAAGGCGACAGATGCAACAGGAATGATATGCTAGGAGCTGCTTTCTAAAACGATCAGTTTTCGGGTAAAATAATGTTTTCACTGATTTCTCGTTCAGCACGCGTTTATTCACTTCATTCATGGCGCAACATTAGCTGCATAGAGCGCATCAAGAGAGCACCTAAACCTTCTCCTCGGCCACTGCCGCTCCGCTTGTAGATACAGAGGGAAGGGTGATGCAGGTTTGAAAGACAACAGCACGTGCCCCGAGAGAGTAAAACATGGCACCGAGAGGTCAAGCGCTATTTGATTTGTTCGAGGCAGTCAGCCGTATATCCCGCTGCAGACTTCCTCGCTCTGTGTCGATCTATCCGCCTGAATACTCTGTTTACGTAATGTTCGCAAATATGACTAATGAAGCCACTGAGATTACTTTACTTTGCGGAAATAAAATTTTGCATAATATCCGACAATTGCAGATCTTGACCTCCAATACGTCGGATGAAGTAAACAAGTTTTTTTAAGAAAAACCGAATAGGACAAAAAAGTTTCAATATTAACAATTTTGCTGAAAAGGATATTAGATATTTTCACAGAACACTGAGCGCAACTCTACAATTTTTATTCACATAGGACACAAGTTTTGTAGGTTTAGCTGTATGCAACCATGTTGATGTTCGTTCCGCAGCAAAAACGATAATATTTCCAAGGTTATCTTCGTATCTCTGAATTCGCAGCCATGATTTAAAGTTTTCAACTGTGAATGGGGTTTCAAGGTAATAGAGTTGTCGTGTAGACACACAGCTCCACGGCAAAACAAATTCATTTAATTCATCGCAGGTTACTACAGAAGCATGGTTACTAATGAAGACGTGGCGGTACATTGTTTTATATCTTTTCTACACTTTCAAATTTTGGCTTTGTGAAAATCTGTTGTCTTTTATATGAGAAAGCGGTAAGACACTCATAAACAATACAGCAACCACGGTGTTTCATAGCATTCTGTTAAAACAAGTTTTCTCAAAAAGCTGATTGGTAAAGGTTGCTTCTCATTACCTCATCAAGTGCGCCAAGACGTGCAAGGTACACGTGTTCTTCTTCCCAAATTTTTATTGACTGAATACAGTAACGATGAATAATGCTGCATTTAGGAATAGCTCACCATTAACTGTAATCGGATCCACAAACCCATCTCATATATATAGCCTTTTGTTTCCGGGCAACACAATGTATTATGCGATTGTCGCACCCCCAAGAAAAGATTTTTTGGAGGAAACATTAGCCGGTGTTTAACTCCGCTCATACCAATATCTGACGTGCCAATGCAGCGTAACGTAAATGGTGAGACCACGAACGACACCACAGTAAGGAGATGAAGCTAAGCTCAAAGTTGTGAGAAAATTTTCGCTCTGACCCGGGCAAAATTTTGGAAATGACCCAAGTGAACTCTGAAGCCGCCTTCGTGTCGGGCACGATAAATTATGGTGGGACATAGCCTTTGGTCCAAATCGTCGAAAGAAAAATCTTGATGATCATCCGAGCAAAATTTTTGGCACTCACCAGGCCAAATTTAGAGGTTTCTATGGTGAAAGCCACCGTAAATTATGGCTGGATATCGATGTTGGTTCAAATCAGCCAAGGTGAAATTCGAAGGCGGAAGCGTCTCGATTTCAGCGTGAGTCCGAGAAGCTCATTTCGGACACAAGAGAACGAGTTTCGCGTACTGACATATGTTAGGTTGGAGAAACCTAAAATATTCAAAAATAATAAGCCCCTGCCTTCACCGCTGACGTACTTAATACATTTTGAAAATAAATGAAAAGGCCCGAGGGCAATTGTATAATTTTACCATCCGTAGGTGGGGAAAATGAAAAATGACTAAGGGGGGGGGGGGAAGCTACATAGCAACCCACAGCCGGGGGAGCGGGCTCGGAGAGAGTCCCCTGATCTTCCCTGGGACGTAGTGGAAACGATTGTTGGAATGGACCGGTTATATGGTTGTCAAGAAAGGGATTATGGGCATAGGGTTGGGGATGGGGACAGCGAGGTTTTTTTTTCTGCTCTGATCCCTCGAATGTCTTGACTCCTTTGCTGGCCTGCCTGGCCAGGACAGGGAGGGCGTCAAGATTGGCCAATGGTGCGGCCCCTCTCACGGGATGCCCGACCATCCACCAAACGCAACGGGCTCCGACCGCCGAAGAAAGGAGAACCTAACTCGGGGTCAGCTACTTCGAGCCTCTCCAAGACTTTCAGGGTTTGCTTCCAATCTTCCAGCTACTAACCGTCGAGTGCCTTTCGCGGTTTTTCAGTCACCGGAAGTACGTGTAGTGCGATCCGGGCAATAAAGGCTTAGGTCGTCAGCCTATCGGCCCTCCGGTCCTCGGCACCATTACCTAACACCTCCGGGGGGACCCACCTGTGCTTCTTTCAACCAAGCAACCATGCACTTATCAAATGAAATCAAATCAAAATCAGTTTTATTCAAACGACTCGTAGGAAGTGCATGTGAATAATCTGGGCACTTAAACTTCTCGGCTAGACTTGGGCCCATGTAGGAAGTGCGAAAAATAATTAAAGCGAGACAACTCAGTATTTTACACAGAATTCATGTAACAGCAGTTATACGACAGTTATACACAAAGAAAGGCGAAATGCTCAAGAAATTATAGAATAGTTTGGTGGACAAAAAAAAGGAAGAATGCATTGAAGAAAAACACAGACTTATAGTGGAGTCGAATATTGCTGGCTCCGGAAAAAATTTTTTATATCGGCGATTGAGAATTGACCTACTTTTAAGTTAGCAGGCAGTTGGTTCCAAAATTTAGCAGTGGCATAGGCGATAGTTGTTTTACCGTACACATTATTAACAGCTGGAAGGTTAAAACGACAACTGAAAAAATTTCTAGTTGGATGAGATGGATATACAAAAACAGATGATTATATTCAGATGATAGTGACGAAAGAGCGGAGCAGATCTGTGTGTTTACTATGTGTTATAATTCGAAGTGCTCATTTTTGTAAAATTACTATTTCATTTAGATACGTGTTATACGTAAGTCCCCAGGACTCCACACAGTAAGTCATATTGTTTTGAAAAAGGCCATAATACAAAATTTTTAATGTGCGAAGCGAGAACATTCTAGCTTTTATTAGGTCAAAGCAAGCCCGTCTCAATTTGCTGCTTACTCGAATTATGTGATGAATAAAATTGAAAGCAGAATCCAGAGATACACCAAGTTGTACCTGTTGATCGACTCGTTCGAGGGGGTTTGCGCCTATTCGTAACTCATTTAAGCTATATGAATTTTTATATAAACTGGAGAACACAATGTATTTAGTCTTTGAGGTGAGTGTTTCTACTTTATTTTGTAAGAACCACTGGCACATCTGAGAAAGATCACTATTAGCGCGCCTTTCGAGCATATTAGGGTCATGACTACAGAAGAGAAGGGCTGTGTCGTCAGCATACATAATAGTTTGGGCATAATTCAAAGCATCTGGCCGATCATTTATGTACAAGGAAAAGAGTAATGGTCCCAATACCGAGCCCTGAGGCACGCTACAAAGGATGGAATGAACGCTTGATACGGATTTGTCGATTTTAACACATTGCTTTCGACGAGAAAGATAGCTTTCAAAAAACTGCGTCGCTTGACCTCTGAATCCATACCGATCTAATTTTAATAGTAGTATATCATGGTTCACAGTGTCAAACGCTTTTTTAATATCAGCAAAAATGCCAACTACATACTCTTTGTTGTTTATTGCTTTGTTGATGAATTCACTTAAAAACTGTACAGCCGTGGAAGTAGATCTAATTTTCCTAAAACCGTGCTGGTTGTCTGCTAGTACGTTATATTTATCTAGAAAATGGGTGAAACGTTTCATCAATAACTTCTCAAATACTGTGTTAAGGGCACCAAGTAGTGATATTGGTCGGTAGTTCTGGATGTCATCCTTACTACCGGACTTGTATATTTGTGTGACTTGCGCTATTTTAAATGCGTCTGGATATGTGGTCATGTAGAAGGATGGATTAAATAATTTTTCTAAATACCCACTCAGTTCCTCAATGTGCTGTTTAATGACGAGTAAGGGGATCTTATCTCCACCTGGTGTTCTGCCTCCAGTCATTGTTTTAACGGTAGAAATGATTTCATCATGAGTAATGTCATCAAAAACAAAAGAATTAAGTACAGGAGCTGGGAGCTCGGGGGCTTCGTGCATACTTAGTTGTTTCGCAACAGTTGGACCTATATTACAAAAGTATTGATTAAAGTCTTCCGCAAGGCATTCTGTGGTTCTAGTAGGTGGGATAATTTCTGGCAATATATGAGCCTTCTCTCGAAGTGTAATGACTGAGTTAACTATTTTCCACATTTTACGCGGAACATGTTGGTTGCTTTCTATAAGAGTTGTATGATACTTCTTTTTGGATTTTCTAAGTAGGGCCAGAGCTTTATTTTTATGTATTTTATATTGTATACGATAGTATTCATTAGCTTTGAACTGCTTGTGCTTTCTATAGCATTTATATTTAGTTTTTATAGCAACTAAAACCTCAGTCGTTACCCAAGGACATATTGGGTCAGAATAATATGATTTTGCATTAATAATTGTTTCTTTAAAGCAGGTTGAGATAACATATATAAGGTGGTTGAACTCTTTGTTAATGTTCTTACTGTTCTCAACATTTATCTCTAGGGTGCGTATACGGGAACTTAACAGGCTGAGATGAACAGTTGTTTTCAGGCGTTTCTTAATTTCTTTTTTTAGAGGAGAACACGATGCTAGAAAAAACACTGGAAAATTATCAGAAATATCAGCATTAATAACTCCAGAGAAAGATGGTGAGGTTTCTAAATTGCATAAGATATGGTCTATGAGCGTCGTTGTGGAGGGGGTGACTTGAGTTGATTGTGTTATTCGATTAAGGAACCCGTAAGACACGATCAGATTCACGTATGGTGCTGCATTGTCATTAAGAGTGTAAATATTGTTGTCTCCACATATTATTGCAGGATTATTCATAGAAGCGAAATGTTCAAGAGCAGGTTCAAAGGCATCTAGAAAAAGACTAATCTGCGAACTTGGGGAACGGTATAAAACACCTACAGTTAACTTGGAACTCAGTTCAAGGAATAAAAAATCATATGCTTCGGGAACCTGACATGTCAGTTTGGGACAATGCTTGAAAGAATAATTCTTGTGCATACCAAGCAACTCCTCCGCCACGCGTCTTTGTTGGTCGCGAGAGATAAACTGAATTAAAATTTGAAATATTAAAGAACTCATCAGGTTTCAACCACGTTTATGACAACGCGATTATATCACACTCAAAGGAATGGGACTTTAATGAAACCAGCAAAGAGTCAATATTTTTAGTTAAGCTTCTAATATTGCAGTGTAGTATCTTCAGATTATGCGCAGCTGAAAAAGCCGCGTTTAGATGCGACACATACACATTTCTGAAGATGGCTTACCTACTGGAGAGGCCACAAAATCATACAATTAAATTCAAGTCTTCCTCACAAGTAATGTGAATGACTGACGAGGTTTCCGTTTTTTTCATTGGAAACCCAGGAAAATTTCCACTGTTTCTCTTTCCTTTTCTGAGTGGTCTTGCCGAGCAAGATCTTCAATTCCGGTCATAAATGTTCATTTATGTAAATAGGATTGTCATCTTCGAATTGAAAGTTTAATGTGGAAAGTTTCTTCCTTGTTGCGAGTTGGAGGAAGTTGTCTCTGACTTTTCGAGATGCAAATCGAACAACAATGTTGGATTTCGTCTTACCTTTAGTTGATACGCGATGAACTGCATCAATTTAGTTCAATGTAATCCCCTAGCTTGCTCCGCGCCTACTGACGACGAAGTGTTCAGGGTTGTGCTGACCGGGCCACAAACAAAGAACGTGGTTAGGGTAAGATGACCCGGGCCTACTCCGTCGGTACTCCACCACATCGACGGGTTTCGCACTGGTCGTACTACGCCCCCCCTACCTCATCGTCCTGCGATGACCCCAATGGCCCCGCGGTCAGCCGTGAAGCTGCCTCCCCGATGACATCGCTTCCAAGAAGCCTGGCTGCTGTGAACCCCCGCGCAGACCTGGTTTCTCCGTAACCAGAAACCGGCGCGTCGGTCGCCAGACGTCCACACCTCCGCGTGCGGGAGGAAGTGGCATGTATTTGAAAATGTTTTTTTCCTTTTCAGATGCCTTCCGTGCCGGATTTCGTGGGTTCAGCCTGGTGTGTCTCCCGGCCTGCCTCCGCTCAGACATCGGACCACACGAGCGCGACTCCTCACAGTCGCTTGGGAACCGCTGCCACTCCCATGGAGTTTCGCATCCCCAGAGGATGCGGACAGGAGGATTTCATGCTTTAATTGCATAAAACGCTACCCACGCTAATGACGCACTCGTTCTAGATACCTGTGCGTTGAAATTCGTCGCGGTGATGGATTTGATGCCTTCGCCATGTACAAACAAAAAACAAGCGGTCTTTGCAGGGACAATTAAAGACTGCGATGGAGAAAGTAATGTAAATAAGAAAATATTCGTAATAAAAGAGTTAATAAAAATCTTGCATTATTTCTCGTGCAGAAACGAGGTACAAAATTTAATTGTCTTGCTTGCCAAAGATTGAAGCAGAAGATATTCGAATCATATAAATTGTTTTGCATAACAGCCCTACATTTGTCCTATTTTTGTGCATGAAGAATTGACAGATTTTCACTCTTCCCTTTCCGAATTTGAAAAAAGTAATAAGGAAAAAAGAGCCCTATTAGTCAACTACGACTGAAAAATAACCAGTGTCTGCCTTCGACTTTGTGCGCGTTTGACTCGAGCAATATAAATTTTATTAGATCCCGCTACGCTCGCAAGCTTGTCCGTTAAAACTTTTTCACCTTAACCAGAAATGAAACGCTAGCTATACTTCTCGGATTTGGCCCGAGTAAACCATTGAGTTGATGGAAGTCCAAACCGAGGGTGAAAGCCAGTTACTATTGGCATGCCACAGACGCTTCCGCGCACTCCACAGATATCAGTAGGTTGGCGTCGTTTATGCAGTGCTTCAGTAAGTTTCAGAGTACACTTCTAGATCTTCTTTATAAATACCATAATCACGGTTGTCAAGGGAGCAAGTTCAGTCCCTCCAATGCTTCACCGCGAATTCCTAAGAGGTATTGAGAAGCTTGTATTTCGATGAACTGGGGGTAAAGGCTAGTGGAGAACAGTTCAGTAATATCCCACTCGTTAAGGACACTACGCTCCTAAGTATCTCATGAGATGAATCAGAGAGCATGACTGAGTACTTGAACACTCAAAGCAGGGCTTTCAGGCAGAGGATTAATATGAAGGAAAATAACGTTCAATGGCCTGGGAAGGCCTAACAGTTTGCGGAGGGCGGCGAGGGTTCATGGAAGGGACAAACGAATACCTAAATGAAATGTAAGTAGTTACCCAACCGTCGCACTTAGAGAGAAACGGCTGCAGGAAAATTAGGATGAAGTGGAGTGCGTTTGTTAGGAGTTCAGAAATAGAGGTTTAAGTAGGAGTGTATCTTCAGAGGAAAGTTTATGACAGCTGCAATTTACCAACACACACACATGCGGCAAAAACGTGGAGGATAACGATAGGGACATAGAATAAACTGGGGACGAGGCAGCGAAATATGGACGATAAATGACAGGTGTAAAGTTAAGAGAAAAGAAGATGGCAGGTTGGGCCAGAGAACTAGCGCGAGGTGATGATAGCGGAGGTCAAGAAAAGGAAATACACTCGGGAAGTCAGGTAATGCCGGACTAATAGTCACTAACGGTAACTGTGAATACCAAGGGAAGTGAAAGGAACCAGAGGTGAACAGTGCCTCAAATGGAGTGATTATATTTGATCACGGCTCACACAGGCCGGAGTATTCAGGGCATCCCAGCTAACTTTATTCAGGGTTTAACAATATGCCGAGGCGCAAGACGACACAGAATAGATGTTGCTGCCTGTTTCATGGCACAACATCGTTATTTTTTGTATTCCTTTTTACTCCATAATTATTCTAGATTATTAGCCAGCATCGCAATCAATGAAGTTAGGAAAAAATTGCAATCAGAACGGTCCGCGAAAAATCCGATTGCACTGTTTCTGGCTTCGGATATGTAGCGTATTAGTTTTTTCCGCTGACTGCGGATGCCCGCGAAATACAAAAACCTACCATGTGACCTGTCTGCTTGCGCGCCGCGACTCCAGTGTTCTCAAACGTTGCGCCTAAAAACGAGCAGGGCATTTAGCCGGTGTGCTGCCGCTTAAAAGGTGAGGGAGCAACAACTCCGGTGCTAGCTTTGAGATTTACGCCAGCGCAAGCAGCAAGACTTGCGGCTGTTTTCGTATAATGGACCGCCGCCAGCAAAGCACAACGCTTGCTCTAAAAGCAGAGCCAGCGCATCTGGCAGCGCCGGCTGGGCCGGGCCCAGCCTTTGGCGTAACCTCGAACCCGTCCAGTACTCTAATTTGTAGCTCTTAATAAGGGCCAAATATAATTCACAGACTAAAATTTTTGCATATTATGTTTTTTTTCTGCAACTAGCTTCGGGCAAAGGTCTCAGAATGAACTTGTTAACAGGTGTATCCCGAGCATACGAGCAGAGAAAGCATGGTAAACACCCTGAGGAAAGGACGGCGCAATGTGACTCACCGCAAATATCATGGAAACTGTGGCGTTGCCTCTTTTAAGCGAGAAAGCAGCAAGCAGCAAGATTCACCTTATGAAGCCAAGGTTGGCTGTGCTCTCCGTGGCTTTCTTGAGTGATAGCACCGTCCCCTTGAGAAGAAGTCTGAGTCGAGATCACAGAAGACGAAGCTTGATTCGGGAGTCACGTCTTAACTAGAAAGAGGGTTAGAGAACTGTAACGTCGTGTGTAGGTGCACTGGTCAGGCGTATTCAGACTCAAACAAGGCAGGAAACCGCTGCGGTGAAACATAGACAAAGGCGAACTTGTGTTATTTGTATGGTCATTTCTGAGCCAATTTCCGACCCACGCTTCATTTCCTCCAAGCTAGTCTTTGACATTGCCGCTGAAGGAAAACAGCGTTCAGAGTTGCTTCTATCTGTCTTTTCGATTTCTTGTGACGAAGGTAATGAATGCTCTGTTCTCGTTTATCATTGTTTAAAGTAAGCTATAGGTACCTTCAAAACGTTTCTTTTCACTTCTATATACCTTCCTTCATTCCCTCCAGATGGCTAAATTCATTCGCGCACCGAGTTTTTCTTTCTGGAAAGCTCATCTAATCTTCCGAATTATGGCTCAACTGTGTAAAACGAGCGATTTATTATTACTGTCTGCTCTATCACCGCTTAAAGTGGACGCATTTGTATGCTTCGCAGGCTTTCTGGAAGATGGGCTCTTGAAGCGTTTGACGACTTCAAAGCGGCTCAAAAAGTTCTACGCGATATAGCAAGACCGTAATGGTTGCTGAAAATGATACTTCCTTGCAAACTGAAGCTGTCTTTTGGAAACAGGTGGGAAGAAATTGATGTTATACGCCACTCTTACTTTTAAGCTAAGCGCCGGGTTGTTTCCAAAGAATTCTGTCATATTCTCCTCTTTACAAATGACGGCAAAACATTGTCAGGAAAAGCAAATATCAAGAGTTCATTTGGAGGTTCCAAATATTTTATCACTGGTTCGAGCATAATGGTTGGAGTTATAGCCACGATCATGACTGTTAGCCACACGACCGAAATTTTAGCGTCGGGGCAGTATCATCATCATAAGCAGCAGTTTCCTCAATACGCGTGCTGCTGGGCAAAGGCCTCTCTCATATCTCTCCAATCCTGTCATGTGCCTACTGCGGTGACCCTATCCCCGCTAACGTCATAATCTCATCTGTTCATTCAACTTTCTGCCGCCCGCTGCTACTTTTGCGTTACTTTGAATCTATTCCGTTACCATCGATTATCTTGCCTTCGCAATGGATGCCCTGGAAAAGCCTATTTCTTCCTCTTTAATACGACTACAATGTCGCATTTGTTCCCTCACGTACTCTGCCCGCTTCTGATCTCTTGACGTTACACGTATCATTTCTCTTTCCATAGATCGCTGCGTTGTCCTCAAATTATTCCGAACCCTCTTTATTAGCCTGCGCGTTTAGCCTGCACGTTTAGCCTGCACGTTTGACCTGCACGTTTAGCCTGCAAGATCGCGCTGCTTTATACCTTTATAAAAGTTGTCAAATTGAGAAATAAATCATTTCGAGAGGACCGAAAAAGTTTCTTCCCAGGCACCAACCCGTTTTAGCCCGAAGCGCACTTTAATCGCTGGAACTGCATTTTCGCTTTCCTTTTATTAATGTAACGTTTTACTGTGAACGCGGAAAGAGACAAGGAGACTGAAGTGGCATGGAACGAACTCAATACTGGGCTGCATCGCGGCCAAAGTGAATTGAAGAACAATGCAATGTAAATTCGAGGAAGTTTTTCCAGCGCTGTGATCTAGCAGAGTATTTATTGTTGGATGAATTATAGGTCACAACCCCGTAATGAAATGAAGAAGCCCTGGGTAATAAAATGGACCCTTGATATAAAGAGGAAAATATCAGGATGATAGAAAGAGTGGAGGTGATTGCGACCATGTGATACATTGCGGTTAGAGAAGAAGGAACTGGGGTTAGGGGGGAGGTAGCAAAGATGCCTCACCACAGGGACTTTCTTCTTCGCACGGAGAAAGAAATGTATGCTAGACTTCTTTTTTGTCTTCATTCTGCGCATTCTTGTTTATTTTATTATTCGAGGCACTTAATATAGCATGGCTTTTACCTAAAGAAATGGACCACTTGATTGTAATTGCTGGAGAAAAATAATTTATGCCAGACCCATTTCTTCGAAGTATGATTGAGAGACAAGCTCGAGAAGTTTTAAAGAGAAAGGTAATTATTATATAAACATAAACTTTAGAGCTATACGAATGCCTTTTACATTTGACCATAGCTCGCACTGAAAATTGCTCCTTGTTAAGTTCCGTGAACCTAGCAGGACAGAAGGTTGCTGATGAGAAAATGTGCGCCAATGGCCTCAAGCTCAGCGACTTACTGTGTCGCGGTAACAGATCAGACTAATCTCGTCTTCCGGAGGAAAACGGGCGCGCAGAGATTTTGAATGACTATCCTTCCAGCTCCGTTTGCAGGCAGCAATTTTCCATTAGCGCCACTGCACACATCCCGATCGAGCATTAGCGGCCTAGGGTGTGTAGAGTGGGAAAATTCGCGCTCGCGAGGCGAGCTTTGTGCGATGCGCCCGGATGATGATTACCTGGGTTTTGCCATATTACATCAGTGATGTACTTGCTGGTGAGATGTATTAGCAGCCCAATCAACTTCAAAACAGTTGTGGCCTCAGCATGCACACGTATACTGCATTCTCCTGATTTCTCAGGACAGTGGGAGCAACGTTTTCCTATACTTTAAATTCAGACCAGTACCAATTTCAGGAATGTCAGTAGGCTAATATTCTCTAAAAAATTGTTTGCAGAAATCCTTCAGAGCTGCATTGACGAGCTCTGTTGTCAAAGCTTTACAATAGGAGTGTTGAATTTCTGCCAGTGCTTTAGCTAAATTGTTTGCTCGTCAGACCATAGTTGCCTTGGTGGATTTCTTCCTTCTATTTACTTTTTAGTCCCCACGGCAAACGTGTTGTCCCATAAATAGCAGAGAGGCTGTTATATGACGAACACGGTAAATACACAAGGGTTTTAGGTAATTCAATTCAAATGTTCGTACTTTTGACCGTATATTTAAAAACTAACAAGACACAAAGCCATTCATCGACATCACAGAATGCTTTTTAACAAAACCTGGGATATGACAAAGAAAACGCTATTTTCTTGGAAGCCACCCTAGCACCTTATGCATATAGTATTTGGCTTTTATGTAGTAAAATATTCCCACAGAGGCATATAACGAACCTCACTGGCTATTTCCAGCGGATTATATCAATTTGCAGCGGTGATCAAAACCTCCGTATGCATTCCGCACTGCAGTATTATAATGCTGCGCATAACATGCGCGTTCGAGCACCGCATAACACGTGCGGAAAACATATGCCGCCTCATGCGAGGCCCGCATGGTGCGTTTCTCTGAATGAGTTGCTTGCGTCGGCTTCGGTGTGGCGAAATTTTCACGAAGCGCACTCATCTTCGCGGAAAGAAGCATGCGGCGCTAAACGGTGTTCCTCACAGCGGTACGCTAGGTTGCACTCCGTCCACATGGTTGCATGTAAGCCCGTTCACTTATTGGAACTGCAGCCCAGGTCTCCTGCGGCTGTTACGGAGTGACAGCTATAATTTAGAAATAACTGGGCGCTTTCTCATTCCTGGTAACACATTCAAGAGTACTTGCCTTCTGGAGCAGGCGGAGCATTAATATTTTTCATGCCTTTAGAGCGGCAGCAAACATTCACTAGCAATACTTAAAAAGGCGATATCTGCCGGAAGTCTCCTAGATATCTGAATTAATAAAAAAATTCTGGCGGTTTAGAATTGCTAGACACAAAATATTGTGCGAAAGGAGGCTCTTGGAGATGGACACCAACACCGGGTACCTAAAAGCGCTTTTGAAAGCGTGTTTTCTTTCCTCTCGTTATTAGCGCACAGATATAATTTGGTAACGACGACGACTTGCGATCCACAGCGCAAGAGTGTGCTGCAGTTTAAAACAAACTGTGATTGGCTAGGGCGATAGCACAATGCTCTCGTGCAGTGGCCAGAGAAGGTGATCTGTTCGCGCCACCGTGGGTTTCAAACCCAGTTGCAGAAATACACATTTTATTTTTCCGGATTCACCAAGGGCACCCTCATTCAAAGTCTCGTTTAATTCTCGCCATTTCTCGCATCACGGGGCTGAACCAAAAGTTTCAGCAGACACCAGCATTTTGCGGGCTTGGAGGTCAATGTCGCATTCGCACTAATAATATTGCCGCGAATGGGTTTTCAGGCCCCAGTGGCACGAAAAGATCAGATTCGCTGGCCACTGCATGTGAGCGCTAAGATATCGCCGTAACCAATCACCCTTCGTGTTTAACTGCCAAACTCTCACGCTGTACATTGCACGTCGTCGTTTTCATCAACTTCTATCAGCTTCTATCTGTGCGCAAGAAGCGCTATTGATCTCGTACCCTGCAAAATCCGCTGGAAGACGTGAAGATCCCGAGTTTGTCATGACTAGAAAGGAAACGAGCATAACTAGCTTCCTGGGTCAGGGGGCGTCTCATTCGCGCTTTGAGCTAGATGGTTGTAGTGACAGATGTTCACTGCATGCATTGGCAGAAGTACGGCACTGGAGCAAAGCGCGTTGGTGTTGACAACAATGTTGAAGAAACAAGGCACTTCAGAAATAGCCCACAGGCGTTGTTTTCGTAAATTCGCGATGACGATGAAAAAGTTAAAGACGTTGCAGAATCCGATGGTTTTGAGGAACGCAAGGGCGCATAACAGGATCCCTGGGTCACTGCATACTTACTCGCTTTGAGGTACATCATACATAGCGGTGGTGTGGACGCTCAAAAATACGTGTTTTCGGACAATAACATTTGCTTAGTAATGCTAAACCGCCAGCCAAACATGTTCTGGTTGCCCAACCGACGACCTGAAATGGTCCTCCAAGGTATAGAAATGGATTTTTTGCTTGTTTTAAATGTGCCTAAGCATAAAAAAAAGCTGCAATAGAGTGCCCAGCGCAAGACACGATATTGCAGGAGATATTTTAATTGTCCCAACTGTACTAAATCTCCTGCTTGACGAAACGATTGGTGTGTAGGGCTGTGATCAAGAATATGAGCGAAAAAACAAAATCTTGAAAGGAGGGTAAAGCGATCTCCATAGTTTAAGCATTCATAAATAAATGTCTCAGCAAACGGAGAGTCCAGGAAGTGTACCAGGAAGGGCGCCAATGGAGAGACTAAAAATGAAACGGACCTAATACTATGCGCTTACCATGGCACCGAGCCGGGTGTGAATGTTATTGAGAAGGTGAATTGTAGCGACCGCGGAATGGCAATATCTGGAATATGCCAAGAACTGAAGAGAGAACAGAAGAAACTAGAGAAGCGGAAGCCAATCAACGAGTTACCAGTAAGAGTCAAAGAAGAGGAGTTCAGGGTCTCGCTGCAGAACATATATTCTGCTTTAAATCAGGCTGACGACAATAATGTTCAAGCAACGAACGAAAATCTCGCAGCAATCATTACTGAGCACGCATAAATAAGCGGCGGTGAATGGCTCGACAGAATACTGGCAGGCGCTCTCAAGATACGAAGTGTCTAATTAGAAAACACCAAAACATTAAGGCATCGAAACCTTCAAACAGAATAGAACTGGCAGAGCTATCAAAGGCTATAGGCGCAAAGTAACGATCTAACGAAGTTTAATGCTGAGAGACCAGCATACTCAAAAGAAGTGACAAGAACAAACGGAACGGAAAAAAAAACCATATGCTGCCCAAAGAGACAAAAAGGCAGTGGCATAAGCAAAATGGATAAAAGAAGAGGTCTACGCAAATCTATATAGTAGCCAGCGTAATAACGAGGTTGCAGGGAGGCAGTAGTGCACAGCAATGGGACATCCCACCAGTAACGAATGAAGGAGTAAAGATAGCGAAAGGACAAATACAAAGGTGGAAAACAGGTGGTGAGGAACAGTAACAGCTGATCTGTTGAAGGGCATGAGAACGGATTGCTAGAAAAAACTAGCCACACTGTTTACGCAGTTCCTATGACCTCGACCACACGAGAACCTTGAAAGGACGCTAAATTAGTCCTAATCTGTAAGAAAGGAGACGTCAAGGACTTGCAGAATTACGGGACGATCAGCCTACTGTCCGCTGCCTGCAAGGTATTTACTAAGCTAATTGCTACTAGAGTCACGACTGCCTTCCACGTCAATGAACGAAAATCAAGAAACTTTTCAAGAAGCTAACTGGCACTCGACCATATTCACACAATCAATAAGGTGAGAGAGAAGTGCACAGATTCTAACCAACCTCTTTATATAAACTTCATTAATTCCGAGAAAGCATTTTACGCAGTGCAATCCTAACCAGTCATGCAGGCACTGCGGAATCAAGAGTGGGAATTATCTTTGCTTAAAAATACTGGAAGGTATCTAACGGCTGCACAGCCACAGTAGTCGTTTTTAAATCTGCAGTTAAAGTCCGCTGAGGAACCGTGTCAGGCAGAAAGGCATGATCTCGCCAACGCCTTAAACCGCCTTCTTGCAAGAGGTAATCAAAAGCCTAGATTTTTAACAGTTGAGGATAGGAGTTAATAGAGATTACATTATTAATTTGCAATTTACTGATGAATTTGCCTTGCTAAGTCACTCAGGTGATGATTTGGACCGCACGATCAATGGCTTAGACAGGAAGAGCCCTACGGTTGGTCTACAATGAAATGCAAAAAACAATTTAATTTTCAACTGCTTCGGAAGGCAACCGTAGTTTTCAATTCGCAGCGAAGTGCTGGAAGTGGGAAGGGAGTATGTCTATTTAGGGCATGTAGTCATCGCAGAACCGAATCACGAGAATTAAATAACCACAAGAATAAGAATCGCGTGTAACGCATTTTGCAGATTCTCTCAGATTATGAATTAAAATTTACCAATATAACTCACGAAAAATGTATATAACAGCTATATCGCTATTAGTGGCCTCTTAAGCGCCGCACTTTTTTTTCAGTAACGATTTTCAGTATCTGTTTTCTTGAGTGGTTAACCCATATCCCATTTTTCCGTCGACTTCCAAGAATACAAAATACATCAGTAAGCTAAATGCGTCTTCAAGTGTATTTCTAAAGGTGCCTGTGGCAGGAATGATATTATTTCAACGATATTAGTTCAATTGTAGAACAGCGCGCTGGGCTGGGCGGCTGTGTACCTTGCAGAAAGTATTGTGCCACGCTGGCCAAACCTCCAGGCGCCGGCAATGTTCGTGCGTGTTCTGAAACACACATTACACTTCAAAGTATTTCATATCAGCCGTACTGCACATTTCCGTTCTTCACGGCGCTAAGAGAAGCAAAAATAATGCATTAAAAAGCGCCAACAGTGAGGCATCAGTGTGTTTATTTCTAAGCTGAGTAACTTCGCATCCTTTTCCCTCCGAGTTGCAGTACTTTTCCGGAATATCTTCAAGAAGAAAGACGGTATGGATCGACGGCATCTTTTCCCGCTTACTAGACGTTGATGCCTGCTTCGAAATGATGCCTGCCTTGTGCGAGCTGAGAAACCGGAAGGAAAGCCATAAATGAACTGCGACGGCTATTACCGAACCGCTTGTCTGACTGGCAGTTAACACCGTAAACCGACAAGTGACAGGTGATCTGTCGTACTGTTAAGAGTATCGCCGTTTCACAAAGCTACCACCCGGGACCAGTGGGAACAGACCATTCTTTCTGTTTAGAAGACTTCCACCAGGCACAAAAGTTGAGTAACGTGACGAAAAAAGTGTAGTCAAGGATATTTCTAATATGTGGCCTGAAGAGAATGCTCACCTTTCTTCATGCATAAGCAATGTATTCATCGTGAGAAAACCGTTTGCGAACAGTCGAATTTACTGTGCATTCTGTCATGCCAGCCCTCGCATGCCGTGTCCCCTTCTGGCACAAATATATGTGCTTTCGAACTCTTATGGTTCGTAAACACTGACTTTTCCTTTAAATGAAACGCATTCATGTAAAGAATGCTCGCATGTGATTATTTTTCAAACATGTAACTGACGAGTGCGTTGGAAACTTCTGCCTTATTATCCTACGTGCTGCCTAAATACGTACGCTAACACCTGGCATTGTGATGTACCACCAAATAACAATGCTCTACAGTTATTTTAATACCGGTTCGTTATAAAAGCTGGAATCACATCCGTGTATTGCGTACGGGGAGTATATTTTGGCAACTCGGTGTCTTCGCTGCTAAGGAACCGCTGGGCCTCGCACTCGTAAATTTATTCCGTTTTGTTGAAATATTTTCGGGCGTTAAGGTCGGTATTAATCATCTGTACAGTGATTGGCGCTTTTCCGGTACAGTGTGTGGTACACTCCCGCCTTTTGAGTTAAGCTTACCGATGTTGCTCATGCGACACGTATGTAATGTATTGAAGAGCCTTGGTGCAAGGCTTCGGGAGGCATACGATGCCATTAAAATTTCATATTAGTAACTGTAAAGAGGCGCTTCATGCTCGGTAATGTAATTGAATACTATAACTGGAGTGCTGTTTTCATCCCTGTAACGAATCATGCACTTTCTTCATTCTGTCAGTTTGAGGAAGTTTAAAATCAAGAGTACATTACTTGATCGATACTTGTCCACATGTGCACAAATTTGCCACTCTATACAAGCAATCAACACCAAATATTGGTGCACGTAATAAATGCGAGCAATATTAGAACTCAATTTACTGCATTGAAAGGCAGTGCATGCATGCTCATGGGAGTGATTAATGCTGAGGTAAGAAGAAATAGGACTTCTGCACTTAACGTCTTACCGTGAACAGAAATGTGAAAGCCAATCAAGCGCTGATTGTGCAGATAGAGTGACACATTTATTTGATGGAGGAACAAACCGAGAGCAAAAAATCACTCACCGTGCACATGACGCAAATGATTTCACAGTCGCAAAAATATCGATAAGTTGGGCCTATTTACGCCACCTTCTAGTACCTGGCGAACACTACGCAAATATTTGCGTCGTGAAAACAGTGACCAAATGCAAAAATACTACATTTGAAGCTAACAAAATCAATGCAATACACCTAGGATCAGCTTTAATCGCAGGTGCCTGTTTGAACAGCAACTACAAAAGCCTTGCGTGCAGCTCAGTTCTCAAAATCTAAACATGATGTTTTTTCAAGGGGTTGTCATGGGAGATCCTGTGGTAGGCGCGGTGCTAACTTTGTGACATCTTTAGTTTCGTATCTGCCAAAGTGTTAACAGGGCACTGTAATAAACTGTCATAGTGCACCACGGTCTTTAGCAAATTCTGTGGTATCAGCTTGTTTTGATTTGCATTGTGTAGCGCCATATTCCAACGCGAATAAAAGATGAAACGGGAAGCCTGCCTAATATCAAGGGCAGAAAGCCCGATACTAAGCGAACGAAGTTGCCCTGCAGCGCACCAGTTGGATTACAAGCTCTTGATAAAGTCGCCAAATGAGTTACAAAGTCCTATGTTGGCATAGCACATCTTTTTTTTCTGCAACTGACATCGGGCGCAGATCACGGATTTAACTTGTTAGAAGATGTATCCCCAGCAAAGACGCCGAGCACACAGGGTAAATACCGTGAGAAAGAGACGAATAAATATTACTCACTGCAAATAACGCCGAAACTGCGATTTTTTTTTATGTGAAGGAGCAGGAAAGGGAAAGATTCACCTTAGGAAGCCGTGGTTTGCTTTAATATGAGCTGCTGTCTCGAGTGGATAGCAGCGACCATGCGAGATGATGACTACAGCCAAATCTTGCAGGAGAGCGACGAGCTTGATTCGAGATACCAGTCTTAACGAGCTGGAGGGTCTGCACATAGCAGGCTCAAACAAGGCAGGAAGCCACTTGTGTCTACCATCGACAAAGATGAACTTGTGTTGTTTGAGTCCAGTCAATACAGAGCCAATTTCCGACGGACGTTTCGTTTCCTCCATGCTAGCCTGTGTTTTTTACACTGCCGTCAAAAGGAAAGCGGCAGCACGCAGAGTAGATGGTTTTCTTTCCGTTCTTCAGTAGGCAGAGAGAAGAAATGTTCTCTCCTTGCTCATAATATTTTTGAAGCGAAGAAAAAATTTCCTCGCTGCAATTTTTTTTCTCTTTCATAAACCCTGCTTCATTGTTTTCAACTAGTTAAACGCCCCTCTTACTGAGATTTCCTTCTTTATTCACACAGCTATGTGGTCTTGCATGTTGACACTAACCGAAACAAAAGGACCATTCTATTTATTGTTATCTGCTCAACTACTTCTTCGTTTTAAGATGATGCAATTGACTCGTTCGTAGACTTTATGGAAAGGCACCTCTCCAAGCACTTCAGGACTCGAAAAGGCTAAACGTCTATGGGATACATGAACACCTTAATCATCATGCACTATGATGGCTGGTTGCAGACTAGAACTCCTCTTTGCGGAGAGCTCTCATGAGACATATCTCTCTTATTTTTAATTTAAGTTGAATGAGGTCTCTCAGGATTTCTACCAATTTACGCCGGGTTATGTCATTGCTGTTCCACTCCATGATATCTGGTCGAACATGAAGCACAGATTCTAGCATTAAAGCGGAGGCCCCCAAAAATTTACCGCTGGTTGCAGAACTATGTTGACCGCACTAACGACGATAATAAAAGCGTGCCACAAAACTGAATGGTGAACATCGTGGCTATGGTTGTGTAATCCGGTAAATAAATATAGCAAACGTGTACCAAAAGGGGTGTTCCCAAGCACGTTCATGCTTCTCCTCTAAGCCTTAATGCGCGGTTCAAAGTGAGTTCTTGCTAAGCCACTGCCTTCAACGCCGTCAACAGATGAACAGACTGAATTTGCATTAAACCAACTAATCATTGGGAGGATTTTGCCAAGAGTGAAATGAACTGAACTGGGCTACTGTGATATCTAAGTTATTGAACAAAGAATAAGTCGCTACCAGTAAGTAATGGCATGACACCTATTTGAGGAATGGGACCGAAGACGCAATTTGAGGAAAACAATGTTAACTCGAACCATGACGACTGCGGCATTGTGATGCATTGTGGCTTGAGATGTGCACATTGTAAAGCAACAGGACGGAGAAGTCGATATGCATCACCACAGTGACTTCATTTTCGGCAAGAGAGAAAATAAATGCTCGACTTCTGATCTATTCTCTCTACGCAGGGATATTTTCTTTCTACTTCATGGCACGTACTCCAATATAAAGCCACCTAAAAATATCACTCGGCTACTAAGGCATAAATTGTGGGAAAAAACTATTTAGACGCCTATTACTTGATTTCACGAATCAGAGACAGTGCAAGACTGGCCTTCGGCTTTGGAACCTTCAGAGGCTGGCGCTTAACGAAGCAGGCGACGAGAAGCACCGAACGCTCGGTCCTGCTCGGTCACGGGCGCTGGTCGGTCACTGGAGGATGACGTGGCCCAGCAACCCAGACAGCGGGCAGCGTCTAAGTAGCTGGCTGTGTTGCGCTAGCTTGCTAAATTTCTCCTTTTTGTCTGTGCCTGCTTGCTCCTGTTCTGGGGTGATTGGGCGCGGGGCGAGAGCTTAATCTCTACTTCTTTTCGCGGCCAAGGGTTTTCCCCTTAGTCGGCATCTCTTCCTCATGGCCAGCTCCCAATTGATCTTTTTTTTCGCAGTGGAGTTTCGAGCACTCCGGTCGATTTACTGCCTTCCGATGGAGGCGCTATCCAACTGAACAATCCGAAGGCAGTGCAGGCGGCTCTTGAGTCCACATCGAAGCACTTCATGCACATTACCGATGTGCGGCAGTTCGGCAGGGGTGGTATTTTGTGCAGGTCACCGGATGAAGACTGTATTGAAGACCTCCTAAAGTATACGGCCTTCGCCAACCACCTGATGAGCGCATTATTTCCGCTTCATCTAGCATGTTCCAAGGGCTTGGTCCGAGGGGTCGACTCTCGTTTGAGCCCTGTGGAAGCGCTTGAGAACCTCTCGCCTGCAGAAGTGATCGTAGTTCATCGATGCAGCAGGATGGTTGACGGAGTAAAAATTCCTACGGAGTCCGTCATTGCCACATTTCCAGAAATATTTTGCCCGTCAGAGATGAAGGTGTGGCCAATGGTTCTTCGAGCAGATACCTTTAACTCTCGGGCCCTTAAATGTCAAAACTGCTGGCGATTTGGCCACAGCGGCAAAGCCTGCAAATCAACCTTATGCTGCTGTGGCTGTGGGGAACATCATTGCAGAGAGGAATGTCCTGAACAGCAAGAGAAATGTTCTTTTGTAGTGGTGCTCACCCTGCTGATTCGCCTTACTGTCCTGCACGAGCACAAGAAGTTCAGGTGCTCGAGCTTATAGACAAGCGCAAATGCACGCAGAGAGAGGCTTTTGCCGTAGTCAAGGAGAGAGCTCAGGCTACTCTAGTGTTGCCGCCAAATGCCCAACCATAATGGAATCTAATTGGTCCCAGGCTATTACAGCGGCAGTTGAGAAAGCTGTGGCCAAAAGCAATGGATTGCATTATGGAAACCGTATCCACGTGCATTTTGCAGGTCATAGCTGCTCACATGACCAATCTTCTGCAGGCGTCCAACGCTTCGCTCTTGTCTTCTTTGGCTTTGGAAGCTACCCCTCCTTCTGTAGTAATCGATTCCGCTACACAGAGCCAAAAACAATGTGAGCATCAAAATGCCTCTCAGGCCTCTCCTTCGAACAGCGTTATGGACGCATCTTCTATGGACTGTATGGATAGGGAGTCTGATCTCTGCGCCCGGAAACGAAGTGGCTCTCCTCTGAATATTGCAGGTCCATCTTGCCCCCAGTCGAAGACAAAGAGAAGTAACGCAAGTCAAAATGCTAAGACCAGGATTATAGAAAAGGCAGTTGCGGCTGTGGCACTCCCGCCAAGATAGGGTTCTTAAGTGTACTCAAGAGTAATTGTCGATCTATATTCTCAGCTTCAACCGAAATAAATTGCCTATGCAATCAGCTTGTACCAGATTTAGCTGCTTTACAGGAAACATGGCTAACTTCAAATTTCAATAATCATCTCAAGGATTACCGTCCGTTCCGGCTTGACCGGTCATCACGACGGGGAAGGTTGTTAGTGTTCATCTCTACAAAGTTTTGCCACAGGGCATGCATTTCTTTCAAATATGTGGACAATGAATGTGAAATCCTTGCGGTCGACCTCAGTGTCTCAGTTCAACCGCCCTTTACGGTAGCTAATGCATATTTCCCGTCTGGTGAGCGTGACACTCGTCCCCTTGACTCACTCATGTCTAGTAGCCGATCTCACGTTCTATTATTGGAGACTAGAATTCGCATCATGTGACGTGGGGGTTTGAAACAGACTGCTTTGGTTCTAGACTATTTGATTGGGCTTCCGACAACAGCTTGATCTGCAACAATTCCGGATTGCCTACGTTTGTTCGGAGTCAATGCCGCTCTGCCTTGGATTTAACTTTTTCCTCCCCAGGAGTCTCTGTTATGTCTTGGGCGCCTGTTGACTGTGCAACAAACAGTGATCATCTACCGATTAGTTTCAAGTTTGCGTGTAAATTAACTCTTCCTGAGCGACATCAGCGCACGTTAATAAATTACAGTTGCTTTAAAGACACGCTAAAATCAGCCCTCCAAATCACTTCAGACCCTTGCGCTCAGAGAAGTGCCGAAAGCAGGGCTCCACATCTATGTTCAGTAATGGACCATGCAAGGCAAAAGTCCGAGTTTTTGGTTAAGAGAAACAAGGGTGCAATCGCGAACAATTAGTGGAATGCTGAGTGCACGCGTGAATATAGACGACGGAAAGCAGCTTGGAAGAAACTTCTCATCAATGTTCAAAAAATTGGTTGGATTATAAGTATGCTGAAGCAACATTTAGGCGCACTGTCGCCCGTTCAAAGGAGGAGTATAATACAAATCATTATGATTTCCTTTCACAATCAGGAAATAAACGAGCTTTGTTTAAGGCGCAACTAGGTGATTCCACCGGCTGCCAACATTGAAACCCTCGATCAGTCCCCTGCTGGCGTCGCAAAGCCCTTAGAGGATATTGCGTGTGGCCTAGAGCTTCGCTTTATATCTGCTTTACCTTTTCCTACTATATTCACATGCACCTCAAGTGATTTCACGGAGGTCTTCAAGTCTGAGCTGTCGCAAATTGTTCTCAGCTTATCCCTAGCGGCTACTGGCCCCGATAAGGTCACTTCATTTATGATCAAAATTTTGTTCAATGAATCTCCTGCAGACCTGTTGGTTCTAATTAACCATTCTATTAGATGTCCTTGGATAACGCATGAGTGGCGTCTTGCTGAAATAGTTCCATTGCTTAAAAAGCAAGGGGAGGGCTTAACTTTAGACAATATACGCCCTATTTCGTTAACATCGAACCTAGTGAAATTGTTGGAAAGGGTCCTTCTCAGCCGTGTCATATCATTCATTTGAGAAAATGCTCTATTGAATTCATGTCAAATTGGTATCAGGCCGGGTTGTTTAATTTGGTGTGTTCATACGGACCTAGAGAGTAAATTAGCTCGCATAGAAAACAGTCTGCTGCGCTTGTCACCTTAGATGTCAGTGAAGCGTACGACAGCGTCTAGCACTCGAATCTATTACTAAGATTACAGGAACTGAACTTTCCAAGCCATTTTGTAGCCTGGATTTCTGTTTCTTGAAAAATAGAGAATTTTACTGCTGCCATAATGGTGTTTCCTCAAGGAGATTTCCACAGACAAGAAGTGTACGACAAGGACCAGTTCTCTCACCTGTTCTTTTTAACATTTTTCTAAGCTCAATTCCATGCTTTCAAAATATGAAACCTTATGTGTACACCGAAGATATTGCATTTTTTGCATCCGCAGGTGACATTCACACTCTTTAACGAACCCTGCAATATTACCTCAATGTTCTTGACAACTTGTTAGGAAGAATTCATCTGTCCCTTAATGTGAAGAAATGCGAATATTTAGTATTTCCAGTTTCTGTTCCTGTAAATATCTGCCTGGTCAATAGAAATAACATAATACCTAAAGTTCAGGCGACTCTATCCTGGCGGCCACACTTGAGCAAGTTTCTGTAAAAGGAGTTCGGGCCATTGGCATCCTGCGAAGACTTTGTAGTGCTAGGTCAGGCATGAGAAGGCATGCACTTCTGATGATTTATAAAATGTACGTCCGCCCAATTTTGGAGTTTGAGAGTGTTTTATTATCAGGAGCTCCTGCCTATAAACTTCGCCACCTTGTGCTGTTGGAGCGTGAGGCATTGGGTCTTTGTCTGGGGCTTCCAAAATATGATGAAAAAACAGCGCAAGGAACGAGACGAAAACACGAAGGAAGAAGACACAGACACGGGCGCTGACTAACAACTGAAATTTTTATTTCGATGCAGGACACATATATAAAGTACAAAGATGGGGGTGTGTCCAAGGCGATCTTGCACAATCACCGAAACAGTGTGGTCACGTCCAAGGGTACAAACGATAAAAAGGTGAAAAGGCCGAAAGAAAGACAAAAAGGCGATAAAACCACGGTGTAAGAGGCCGGGACGGAAGGTGAAAGCGATGAAAGCGATGAAAACGATGAAAACAGATATGCACGCGCCAAAAGGGAAAAAACAGCGTTAAACTAACGGTAAAAACGGGACTAAAATCGCGGCACAAGGTGATTAACAAAAAGACAGAGAGGGGCATTTAAGAACAGGATTAAACGTTTACCCTGCCTCTAAGAAAATCCAATTCTTTTTGCGACAAGCACAGGGAGGGTGTACTCACACATTGTTTCTTTGCGTTGTGGATTTCGAATGCTTCTACGATTTCCCTGGATATCCTATCCCGTCCTTTAGCAAGAATTGTGCAGCGATGGAAATCTGGGTAACAGGTTTCGTCCGGATCATCATCCTTACGTTTGCACTTTTTGCAGTGCTTGGCAAGGTGCCCAGAAATTGCCAAACTGTCTACATTATTCCTGTGCTCTTGAAGCCTAATGTTGAGGCACCTGCCTGTTTGGCCAATATATCTCTTTCC
The DNA here is from genome assembly GCF_052857255.1 of Amblyomma americanum. NCBI lineage: Eukaryota > Metazoa > Arthropoda > Arachnida > Ixodida > Ixodidae > Amblyomma > Amblyomma americanum. The sequence continues at coordinate 99,502,092 of NC_135501.1, forward strand.
ACAGGATACGGGCAGAGAGTAGACGACGCCGGTTTTGCAGGGGACGAGTTGTTCCGAATGAGTCTGCCCACACCCACGGGCGATCAGAGGTTTGTTCACCTTCGGGCATAGGGCGGAAAGCTTGTTTGGCGCTGAAAAGACGACGTCAACCCCTGAACGCTTCGCGACCTTTTTAAGGCGGTGGCTGACCTCATGAATGTAGGGCATTACGACCAGTCTTCTGTTCCCCCTGTTGGACGCCTCCTGCGCGTCATGTCGTCCTTGTTTCTTGGCGACGGACCCGGCAACGGACACCAGAACGTTCAGGGGATATCCGGCGGTTGACAGGCGCTCGACCTGGTTGCTGAAACTATCCTGGAAACGATGTTCACAGGACGTCTGAAGCGCATTTTGAAAGCAAAGTCTTACTATCCCTCTCTTAACGAGTTTTGTATGGGCAGACATAAAAGGCAGAAGAGGTTTTTTACCCCTGGGCTGATAGGACCAGCAGGTATGCTAGTTAGAGAAATGCAGAGAAATGCCCTACATTCATGAGGTCAGCCACCGCCTCAAAATGGTCGCGAAGAGTTCAGGGGTTGACGTCGTCTTTTCAGCGCCAAACAAGCTTTCCGCCCTATGCCCGAAGGTGAACAAACCTCTGATCGCCCGTGGGTGTGGGCAGACTCATTCGGAACAACTCGTCCCCTGCAAAACCGGCGTCGTCTACTCTCTGCCCGTATCCTGTGGGAAGAGATATATTGGCCAAACAGGCAGGTGCCTCAACATTAGGCTTCAAGAGCACAGGAATAATGTAGACAGTTTGGCAATTTCTGGGCACCTTGCCAAGCACTGCAAAAAGTGCAAACGTAAGGATGATGATCCGGACGAAACCTGTTACCCAGATTTCCATCGCTGCAGAATTCTTGCTAAAGGACGGGATAGGATATCCAGGGAAATCGTAGAAGAATTCGAAATCCACAACGCAAAGGAACAATGTGTGAGTACACCCTCCCTGTGCTTGTCGCAAAAAGAATTGGATTTTCTTAGAGGCAGGGTAAACGTTTAATCCTGTTCTTAAATGCCTCTCTCTGTCTTTTTGTTAATCATCTCGTGCCGCGATTTTAGTCCCGTTTTTACCGTTAGTTTAACGCTGTTTTTTTTCCCTTTTGGCGCGTGCATATCTGTTTTCATCGTTTTCATCGCTTTCACATTCCGTCCCGGCCTCTTACACCGTGGTTTTATCGCCTTTATGTCTTTCTTTCGGCCTTTTTACCTTTTTATTGTTTGTAACCTTGGACTTGACCACACTGTTTCGGTGATTGTGCAGGATCGCCTTGGACACACCCCCATCTTTGTACTTTATATATGTGTCCTGCATCGAAATAAAAATTTCAGTTGTTAGTCAGCGCCCGTGTCTGTGTCTTCTTCCTTCGTGTTTTCGTCTCGTTCCTTGCGCTGTTTTTTCATCATGGATTACCAACTAGCCCGGCATCTTGCACTTCTGAACTTCCAAAATATGTCGTAAATGCTGTTCGGCACCTTCAGGCGCGTATCTCATCGGTATCAGCTAGGTTTCGCCTTTGAACAGTTCAAACATTTTTAAAATTGTGCGACTCTCCTCTTCACGCTTACCGCATAATATTTCTTAGTCAACCTTCCGCCTTTTTTAGTGCCACCTGGTCTGGTTTTCATACCCCGCAGATATGTTACGTGCAGTCTCTCCTTGATCCCATAAATATTCATTTCACAGATATCCGCCAAATGTATAACAACTCATCATCTGTCGAGATTGAACTCGATGACTTTCACCATCGAATGCAAAACTGCAGCCCTTCGCGCTTCTTCAGGGTCTGTTGCAGGACTACCTACGGTTTTCTCTCTCTCATGTTCTTATTGCTACTGATGCCTCGCAGGATCGCGAAAAGGCAGGTTTGGGAATTTTTTCGCCTTCACTTGATTGATCTTTTTCTCTCCGTCTTCCTGATTTTACTCCAATTTTTCTGGCTGAATTACTAGCAGTAATATTAGTCTTACGAAAATTAGGAACTACCGTTTCCCAGGTCGTGGTTATGACAGACTCTCTGTCCAATGTCTCTTCCTTATCCTCACCCACTGAGTCTCAGGCATTACGCCTCTTAAGTACCTGATTCCGCTCCATCTAAATTCGGTAAGGTTGCTTTGATACCAGGTCACATGGGCTTTCACTTAAATGAGGATGCAGATTCCTTAGCAAGAGCCTCTCTCTTCAGCTCAATTGTTGCGGTCCTGCCAACGTGTGCATATACAGCTGCGTTGAGGTTTCACAGCTACACAATATTTCAGGAATTTGCTGCCTCGGCTCTTACATCATCTCCCGAATATCAGCATCTTCTGCATCCTTGGAGTAGCAAAGACTGGCGCTCATGCAGACTAGAGGTCTCTTTCCCGCGCTTGCGTTGGCGGGTTCCTCTTCTAAACTTCTACATTCACAGATCTGGTCTGGCGGCTTCCCCACTGTGCCCTTTTTGTGCCGAACCTGAGACAATAGATCACTTCCTGCTGTTCTGCCGCCGCTTCTCTCATTTGAGGAAGCGTCTTTTGCAAATTTCATTTCATCAACTGGGCTTGCCAGTGTCCTCCGCGGTTTTTCTTTCCATTGTCGCTTCGTTGCTTCGACGAAGCGACAGGAGTGTGCTCTCTACTGTGCAAAATTTTCTTCAAGAAACGCAGCGACTCCCAATCTAATTTCTTTTTCGCGCTCTCAGTTAGTACGACATTGAAATATTACAGGCATTGTACACTATTATGCACATTAAGCCATTGTCCCGTCTTCGATCTCCAAGTTAACAGGACCCCTGTCCTTCCGTGTTCCAATCTATCAGACTACATACTATAACTATTCCTTTTCCCGTCAAAACTTTTGCTGTATCCAGAAAAGCAATTAACCGCCTGTTTCTTGGCCGCTCCCCCGTATTGGGTATGTGCCAGCAACGTATGAAGCCTTCCTTCCTTCGCTTCGTGCGTGCTCTGGACTGAACGCTGCCTCTGGTCTGTTCCTGGACTGTACCGCAGGTGGTTCGCAACGCTGTGCTTTGCAGGACGTTTCTTATTACAAGTTGTGGAGCTGCCAACGATCCCTTCGCCCTGGAGCTTCGCACCCGCGAATTGCCTACCACCTCTAATATGCCTGTCCCTCCTGCTCCTCCAGATGGGTCTGCGCCACGTGAACCGCCTATACCATGCTCCAGACGGAAGGGCCCTCCTGTCTCGGCTCCGCCGAGCACCGGACTCCCGCATGGGGCTCCTGTATAACACTTTCCACAGGCTCTTCGGCCCCCCTGTCAACCAGGCACCATTCCCGCCCCCACCAACAAGGCCGCCGCTTCCCATCTCGGTGGACATCCGGAGCTGCAGTAGGCGCCGCACACCTGTTGCTGCCCTGCAGCAGACTGCTGCCACCCTGCTGCAGGAGTCCCTGGGAGGACATCTCCAGGTCTACACCGACGGCTCGGTACTTCCAGCAACAGGCCAGGCCGCTGCGGCCTGCGTAGCACCGGCCTTAGGTGCAGCACTGTCGTGCCACCTGCGGTTCCCAGCCAACTCCACGGCAGCTGAACTGGCGGGCCTCCACCTGGCAGCAGACCTGCTCCTCCTGCTGCCTGGACAGCAACCCGCAGTCATCTTAACCGACTCGAGAGCAGCCCTCCAGCTGCTGCGCCAGCACCAGCCCATACAGCACACGGTGGGCAACCTTAAGGCCCGACTTATGGCCATCCAGGATGCTGGCCGTCCGGTCTCCCTACAGTGGCTGCCTTCACACGTTGGCATCACTGGGAACGAGGCTGCGGATCAGCTGGCCGGAGCCGCCCACACCAATGGCTCCCCGGTGTCCTCAAAAGTAACGCAGCTGGACTTCGCCCGTCCTGCTCTTCGGCAGGCCGTACGGGCCCTCCACCCCGATCCCCGCGTGGCCTCAGGAGTCCGCTTCATGCGGGTACCCGACTGCCTGCCACGGAGGGAACGGGCCCTAATCCTGCGACTACGAACGGGCTGCTCATGGACACAGGCCCGGCTACACCGACATGGCAGAGCCCCATCCCCGGCCTGCTCCTTCTGTGGGGCAGACGAGACTCTGGGCCACCTCCTCTGTGCCTGCCCGAACCTAGAGGCCGCCCGGCGTGACATGACTGCAGGGTACCGCAACCTAGGGCTGCCCTCCTACTCGGACCAAGACCTGCTGCACCCAAAGCGCAGCCAGACTGATGCCTTCCGACTGCTGCTGGAATTCCTACAATCTACGGGATTAGCCAGTCGGCTATAAGCCTGGCTCGCATCCCGTGATCCAGAACACGGCCCATATTTCCTGGAAACCCCCAGCAGTCGGCGCAGCTCATGACTTTGGCGGCAGATTGTTCACCACCTCGACACCTGCCGTGGTGCCCTGAACGCGAGTGCGGGGCCCCGACGCGCCGTCTCCCATGGCGGTATCCCCCTGCTGCTGTCCTGAAGCAGCCCCCCGGCGGTACGACCAGGCCCGCATCCCGAGATCCTGGACACGGCCGCCGGTCCCTTGTGCGCCAGCCCGCTGGCGCCCCAGCTGTAACCACAGCTCCTGCGCGCCGCCGGAAACGGCGGTTTTCCTTAGCGCACCCCGCCGCGCTGCTACCCTGTAGCAGTTTACCCCGCGGTCCTCATCGACTGCCACATGGTGGCCTCCTGCAGCCAACCCGGCTGAGCTGTAGTCATCGCCCACCTCCGCCCAGCCTTTCGGCCGGACCGGGCAAGTGAGCTGCCTGCCTCCTGCAAGCCCCCGACGTGCACGCGCCACTCCCAGTGCGTGCCGTTCACCCTCCCCAGTTGTGGCTACTGCTGCTGCTGGGACCTGCCTTCCTGGACACCACGGACCACCAGCGCACGTTGCAAGCGGACATCCCCCTCCCCACATCCCCTTTCCCCATCCCCGCTCCAAGCTGTGCCCCCGCGATATGGGTGGCAGAAATCGAGCACATTCCCCCCACATAGCCACAAGAAGATATGCCTGAGACCTTCACCCAAACCGCTTCATCGCTTCTGTCGGCTGTCTTCTGTTCCGGCGCCGCGTGCCAGGGCGACCCGGCCGTCTTCAGAGGCACAGATGACACCGATGTAGAGGTTTGGTTGCCCTCCTATGAACGCGTAAGCGCAAACAATAAGTGGGACGATACCCTCCACCTCACCACGTTATCTTTTAAATGAGCGAAGTAGCCAATCAATGGTTTCGAAACCACGAGGCTGTCATCTCAAGCTGGGCAGCTCTAAAATCCAGCCTGAAAGAACTTTTCGGCCGTCCCGCAGTGCGTAAACTTCGCCCCGATCAACTCTTCCAAAGTCGGGCCCAGCAAAACGGTGAAAACTTCACTAGTTATATAGAAGATGTCGTCGACCTCTGTAAGCCTGTAAACACTTCTATGAGCGAGGCCGACAAGATAAGACATAATATGAAAGTCATTGAGAATAATGCCTTCCAGATGCTCGTCGCCAAGGATCCCCAGACTGTCTCTGGTGTCATCGACTACTGCCAAAGCTTCGATGAGCTGCGCAAACAGCGCCTTCCTACCCGGCGTGCAGACTTTCAGGAGGCCACACTTTTCAGCTTGGCTCTCCCAGCGGATGGTACTCTGGACAAACCCTCGCTCCTCCAACGCATCCAGCAGTTTGTACGTGAGGAAGTCGCGCGCCAGTTATCTTTGTCTATCTGCCCGCCTACGCCTGCGCCATCACTCACTCCCAACCTACAGCGTGTTATCGAGGAGCAGGTCGCTAAAGTCCTGCCACCTCAACCTCAGCCAACTCTGATCGCGGCTCTATTGATGTACGCCGATGCCGTGGTGCGGTAGCAGCCCTCACCTGCGGCCCCTGTCTTCCGGCCACCTACCCGGCAGTTAGAACCCCAGCGACCACAGAGGATTCTTCTTCTCCCAGTTACGGTCCCCGCTCCCATCGCTCGCCGTCTCCTGGCCGCCGTTCCCTTTCTCCGATGCAACGCCGCCAACCAGCCGTCCACGCGGAAAACTAACGACTGCAGTTCCGGAGGCAAGAACTGCGTCAACATCGACCCACTCAAGACCTCTTCTTGCCCCTGCCAATATTATTACCATATTCGTTGAGAGAGTCGCCGTCGAAGCAGTTGTTGACACTGGCGCAGCCGTTTCCGTACTCAGTCACACCCTCTGTCGCAGACTGAAAAAAGTGACAACGCCCTTTCTCCCGTTTATCTCCGCACCGCCAGCGCCTAGGACATTCGACCGTTAGCCGCCTGCACCGCCTGCCTTCTAATCCAGAATGTTCCCCACACAATCGTGTTCATCGTCCTCGCCCGCTTCTCTCACGATGTTATCCTTGGTTGTGATTTCCTGCCCTCACATCACGTCTTTATTGACTGCGCCCGAGCTCAGCTTGACTTATCGCCCTACAATGACGCCCCCTAGGACGTACCCCGTGCTGCGGCCGCTACTGTGGTCGTCTTAGAGGACACAGATGTTCCGCCTTTCTCTTCAGTGCTAGTGCCTCTTTCTTGTGCTGCTCTTTCAGATTCAACTGTCACTTATACCCCCTCTTTACGATGCGCTGACCAAAAGCCTGTTTTGCTGCATCACGCCGTGCTAACAATTGTTTGTAGCTCCAGCGCTATTTACGTGGCCGACCCGTTTTCCTGCCCTAGCACTTTACTCCGTGGCCAATCGCTTCGTAGTGTCGCCTTTCTCGATCCCGCCTCAGCATACCCCCTCGTCGATTGGACAGCCGGCATTCACGTCAGCGCCATTACGCCTGTTTCCATCACTAACCAGTCTTCTGTCAATATTTTTCACCGTTCCGTCAACGCCGCCCTGCCGTCTACCCAACGAGACCAGCTTGTCGCCGTTCTGCAACGTTTTCAAACTTCGTTTGACTACCAGCAACCTTTCTTGGGCTGCACTACCACCGTTACTCACTGTATTGACACTGGAACCCGTGCCTCTTTGCGCTAACGTCCGTACCGCGTGTCAGCCGTTGAGCGGCGCATCATTGACGACCAGGTGACCGACATGCTCAAGCGTCACGTGATACAGCCGTCGCACAGCCCGTGGGCATCGACAGTGATCCTGGTCAAGAAAAATGACGGCTCCGTCCGGTTCTGCGTGGACTACCGTCGTCTGAACAAGATTTTATGTAAGGACGTTTACCCTGTCCCCCGTATCGACGATGCCCTCCACTGCCTGCAGGGCTCTGAGTTATTTTATTAATTGGACTTGCGGTCCGGTTACTGGCAGGTGGCGATGGCGGAGGCCGATCGCCCAAAAACTGCACTCGTCACACCCGACGGGCTCTAAGAATTTAATTTCATGCCCTTCGGCCTCTGCAATGCACCCGCTACATTCGAGCGCATGATGAAAATTGTACTACGTGGGCTCAAATGGCACACGTGCCTTTGTTATCTAGACGGCGTTTAATACGTCGGCGACCGAAAATCTTTGGTGACCTGTACAAGTGAAGTGAGGGGCTCCTTTTATGTATGAAGGAAGCCAACGGCCATCGAAACCAAAGAGAATAGCACAATGCTTCTATTGTAAAATTTTGAGCTCTAGATCAAGTGGAAAATAATAGTGTGAATATTTTATCGCCTCAAGATTATTGGCTATGAAGCAGAAGAAAAACAACCCCATGTCGCGTGTAGCATCCGAATACGCCACCGGGTTTCACAGCTTCGACTGTTCTCAGCTTGTGAGAGCCCTGCTAGGCAGCTGTCCTCCTTCTTTTGTGTTTCAAGCTGATTGCGATCAGAGGTTGTCCTTCTCTGCACTTACGGTGTTCCCGGTAGTGCTGTTTCTACCAAATTGTGGCTTAGCACCTTACGGCATGACGGTGCCAGGCTCCTCATGCATCGCTCACAGCAGAACTAACAAGTGCAGGTCATTATGTAATGCTACTCTTAGTGTGTTGTGATTAATTTTGAGGATGAGGCTGTACATTTCTTTAGTGCAGGGGCTGAGAAGTACTTCGAGTTTTTCTTAGCCTGTTGAGAGGTTGTTGACTGTGCAGTACATTTGTGGCCTTTTTAAGAACTTGTTCCACGATGCATTCGTTCCGATATGATTCTCTTCAACATCAACGACTGCCATCTATCCGTGCGATTGTTTCAAACTTTAGCAGTAAGGTTAATCGTCATAGTTGTAATTGATGGTGACCTGTGATTAGAAAGTTTGCGGCAACAGGGTGGATGTACACAGTACACCAAAGAGTTAGTTGGCGATCAAGTGCGAGGCTTTTATTCTGATGTGGACGTTATTCAGATAAAAATGAGGCAGAGAAGTTTCAATTGCGATAATAATGGCCAAGGTTTCCATATTTGTCATCGCCTACGACAAGGAATTGAACTCCTCATTACCTCTACTGTGCAGCAGTCGCATCAAAAGTCGTCTTCACTGCAACGAAGATGAGCCATAATCCCTTAGCAGCGATGCAGTGCGCTAGTGCAGGACAGAAACAATTTGTCTCCAAAGAATGTTCACGGCTCCAGCAACTGACAACCGGGCACTCTCTCAATATTGATCCAATGACGATGTGAGGCGTCCTTATCGCGCCCATATATCTCTGTAGTCTGCGCACAACACAGAAGGCTAATGGCCTTCTGTGCATGACGCTCGCACTGAGGGTCGAGCTTCATTTATCATGAAAGTGCCAGGAAAGGCATTCGTGTCACCGCTCAGCAAGTAGCACTTCCAAAGATGTGCGCATATCGAGATAGTATGCGGAAGCCATACTGCTTTTTCTGAGCACACAAACAACCACAAATGACGGCTTCTTCTATACCCGGCGCGGTGCTTTACGGCGAAGTCAATAAAATCCAATTAACCGCACTTTTTGCACCTGCACTGGGGGCGAAGTAAGGGAACAAAGAACCCAGAAACTACAAGGTAAAAATTTTTGTGTGAAAGCACCGTTCCGGTAGGTAAACTGCAAGCAACATCTTGCGATCTTCCTATGCTTGCGGTAGTTGTCGGTTCGTGCAAAGTGAAATAAATAAATAAAAGCAAATGAAATAAATATCCGCGTTTGGGCTCCGCAGATCTTTGCGCGAGAGCATAAGGTTGTCGCCGCAGCTCAACAGGCGCCGTGTTAAAATGCAACACGTTTTCACGCGGTGCATTGCACCTCGCCTATTTCACCAACTAATACACTATCAAAGTAGTATAGGCGGTTTCAGCTATGAGGCGTACAGAGAGAGAGAGGAAAATTTTACTTAGGTGAATAATTCTAAGGATCCGGGTGGTCAGGGCCTCTAAACCGGGGCTCCGCTGGCGGCAGCTGACCTGCGGACTAGCTGGATTATCCAGGCTTGCTGGTCCAGGTTGTCGCTGGTTAAGGCCTCCTCCCACTGCTCGTGTGTCGGGTGTGGCACTATTAACTTTTTCTCCGTTTTGTTATGGCATTCCCAAGATGTATGGTAGAGCGTGGGGCTCGTTCCGCACAAAAGGACATTAACTTGAGTTTTGTGCGGGTCTGATCTTGGGTAAAATGTGAAGACTTGGATATGTGTTTGCACTCTCCTCCAGTCAATGGTATCTTAGGAGGACAGTTTCTGTTGTGTGGCGGTGAGCAATATCGTCTTTCTAGCATAAGGTATTCTAGTCTGTCACCATAGGGTATTAAGAATGGTGTGGGGTAGGGATGGTAATCCGCCCGGTTTGTGAGAGCTCGGGCTACATTATTCGCTACCTCGTTTCTGGCTAGGCATTCGTGACCAGGTGTCCATTTTATTCTGCTTTAGTGTGAGAGTTTACTTAATAGTGTGTTCACGCTTCGGTGAGGTTTCCCAGCAAGGTATTCTCTGCGGGCTTGTTGGGAGTCCGTCACGACAAAGAAAGTGACAGAGAGATGGGCGCTGCTTGAGTTGGAGTGGGCAATATTGTGGAAGAAACATGGCACTAGAGCAACACGCGTCGGCGTTGAGAACACTGGCGCAGAAACCGGCACTGGAGCGTAGGCCGCCGTCGTACGTTGGGTAAATTGGCATCGACGATGAAAAAGTCGCAGACGCGCAGAACTTGCTCGCTGGGTCAGTGGACAGCTAAATCCCGCTTTCAGGTACATGTCAGTGGACTCCGCCTGCAAAAAAAGTGTGCTTTCACAGAATATTTTGCGTTTAGCAGAGCTGAACTACCAGCGCTTTTCTACTGATAAGTTTTTCATTGCGGCAATGCACCTGAAGCACGTTCTGAACAGAGAACCCTGTAAAATGAAGATAAATAATCAATAAATGGGAAAATTTTTTACGCGTTTTCTGTAGAATTTTTCCGTTATCGATATCACCTGAAAAATATTTTATGGTGTTCAGCACATTGAATTTTGAGTTTCGTAACAAAATGTATTACGCTTTCACATTTCGAAGTAAAAGAACTGAAAATTTAAGCCGCATAGGGCCCATTGACTATATGAGCAAGGTGAACAAAAATGCGAGCAGGTGAACGTACTGTCGGGGACAAAAGTTTCCAGGACACGTCATCGGGAACCGGAGCTGATAGCCTTGTGAATAGACGCGGGCTGGATGCCATATTTGCCCAGGTCAAAGTCGGACTCGCGTGCTGTGATGTGTGTTAGTTATAGCAACGGATCGGTAAGAAACATGGTAGCTATTAGCCAAAATTGCTTGTCGCGCGTCCGGGAGAATTTTGTCTCCCATCGTACGTTTATTTAGACTCCAGCATAGAGAAACTATCGCATCATCGATTGAAGCAGGAATCAGTGCAAAGAGTCAAAATTATTGAATTTTCCGAATTCATAGCACAAATTTACTGCTAATCATCGACAGCCGATAATTTGCAAAGCCTCTAAGCCCTTTGAACCTTTCAAGTTTTGATGCACTGTGCTAAAACATTATATGCAAAATTCTTAACATGCCTAGAGGGGGCGCGAATAACAGTGGCAGCAGAGTGAAATGGCTGTGCTTCAAAACGGAAGAATTAAGCGACGGGAACAACAAAATGAAGTAAGAGCACAGCTGCTTGAAACCTTCATATGCTATCAATCTGTTACTCTTTAGGTTGAGAAGTGGATTTCAAATACACAACTCCGATAAACGCGATTCACTGACAGAATGCTGAAAACCTTGTGATTTCATTCTATAGTCGTCATAAAACGTAAGGTACAGCTCAAGAGATTCCGATTCAGTGCAATTAGCGATCTGCCGTGTTCTTTGGTTTAGTCTTAATTGTTTATGTTCTTTCTCATTTATGCTCTAGCTCCCAAAAACTGCCGGTCTGAGCAGGCAGCAGGCTCTTTTCACGCCCTCAATAACCATTACGCCCACTGTGATGCCGCTGTCCTTCGGAAACCTCTTTTTTGGGATTGTCATTCCAGAAGAATCCTTTGAAAGGGATCTGGACAGTGGAGTTTCAGTAATCTCGATTGCATTAAATGGTCAGCTCAATTTTCTATGTTTTGAAGAGTAGCACTTCTGAAGCGGTCGAAGACAATCAAGAATAGACGACTCGCGTAACACACAAACTTAGTTTTTACTTCCATAAACGGTAAATAAGTAGAGTTTGGTGCATCATGCCCGCGCTGCGCTGAATTATCAGAAGGAAAGAAGTGCTACTTTTTCGCGCGTAGCAGGCCAATTCGAAGATATTTCAGTTCATTGTGTGACAACGCAAGGGAGAGTATTCTGACGAAATTACCATCTTCCTTGCTTATGTGGAAGGCCTCAAAGATTTCACTGTCCAACTGCGCGCTTCACTTGCCAAGTGCGCACGTAGCATCAAATGCTGACTCACACGCGCGCACTTGTAATGTTAACCAAGAAATCCCCCCTCCCACTAGCGAAATATCCACTACGAAGTGTTCTCGGAGTCCATCGGTTGGCAGCGTCCTGAATGCGCGAAAAAAAAAACTTCCCGCTGAAAGTTGAATGCTGTAGAGGATACCTCATTTTCTGGATACAGGTTTGAATTTTTTTTTTGCAAGCTGGCTGCTTTTCCACCTTGAGTTGTTTGCATATGAACACCAGATTTCCAAGCGCGAAGAGCTAAACATCCTAATCTCACTTCCCTCCGACCTTTAAGAGCTCGGGTGACAGCTGGTGCTTGTGACGTACGGCTCCTAGCTTACATCTCACGCTGCCTTTCTCGTGTGTCATGACAGAGCGCCAACCTGTTCTTATTTATTTTTTCAGAAATTCTTTCATTGACCTCATTGTTTCCAAGTAAAACCGGCCTTAGCCAACCCCCCTACTTTCGCCTGCAGGCTCTGCGCAATTTGATGTAACATTCTCTCAAGGGCACAGCGATGACAATTTTTCGCAACGCCCAACTTAACCAACTCCAAATTAGCCAAATTAAACGACGAACTTTCAGTTTTTTGTTGACCAGTACGGCCAACAAATGTGATTTTTTGCAGAGTATGAAGACAACACAAAACACTAGAGACGTATATTGAATGTAACTTAAGGAGAGGACTTCATTCCGGCCAGATTTTTGCGGAAGATCTGTAGAGTTTTCAAATTACAGTTTCTCATTACAGTTTTTACAGTCTCATTGCAGTTTTCTCTACTCCAAATGTGCACACAAGCGACAAGACTAACAGCTAATGTTGCAAATATACTAGACTTAACCCTAACTTGTTGTCCCGCAATAGCTTCACCTATAACTTATCTGCTCGGCGTTAGCGATCACGCTCTCCTTAACTTTTCCATTAAATTAATTTGTCCATAATCTAACAAAAAGGTAGCAGTGGTAGACGATCATAAGCGAGCCAATTTTCAGACAATAAACACTGAACTATCTTCTTTTATTCACATTTTTCTTGATGGCTTCGACAATCGTACTGTTCAATCTAGCTGGTACATGTTTTCGTCCAAAGTAAATCAGCTCACTGATCGGCTAATTCCCCAACGCACCATCAACCGCAGTAATGCTTCATGGTATAGCAATCATATCAGGCGCTTATCCTATATAAAGAAGCGACTTTGTCGCATCGCTAAGCTTTCCCCCACTAGAGAACGTTGGGCTTCGTACTTGGCTGCATCCGAGGCATACGTGCAGACAATTAAAGGCGCAAAGAAACACTGCCACTCACAGATTTTTCAGTCAATGCTCACAACATATATTAGAAAATTTTGGTGCGTAATTAATCCCACGATTGATGAAAATGTTGTTGTGTTGGGTTTAATGGCACATAAGCAGCTAAGGCTATCATGCGCCAGGCTCAAGGTATATGAACACTTTTCTGTAGGTGGGAGGAAACAGGGTTGTGTAGAGGACTTAAATTGCTATTTTGTTCTGGTAGTAATAAGAGAAAGAAGAAATTTTATAAATGGCTAAAAATAAACGCTTTCAAGAAGGTCAGATAACCTCAGTAGCCATCCTTGGCTGGGCAAGGATACTGAGGCTCCCAACCATTCAAATAACCACCTCAGCCCTCTTCTCATGGAATGAGAAAATGGCTGAAATGCATTTTATTTTAAAGCAAAGCTGTGGATCAAAGTTTACAGTTTCTGAAGAACATCTGCTTCTTTTAAAAAGCTAAAAACGGAATATATGTTAACAATGGCACTTTCGCCTAAAAGCAGCGCTGGGTGTAAAGGAATGTATTCATTATAAAACTTCGTAAAGTGCTTATTTCTTAGTTTTTCGAGTTTTGCACAAGAGAATAAAATATGGTTTATTGTTAGTTCGTCTCCACATCTTTCACAACAAGGTTTGTCTTGTTTCGTTAGTAAGAAATTATGTGTAATGTGTGTATGTCCAATGCGGAGACGACATAAAATTACTTCAATAAATCGTTCCTGGTGCCTACAGGTCTTCCATTCACCCAGGACAGGTTTTACAAAGTGCAGCTTCTTGTTAACCTCGTTGTCCCAAGAGGCCTGCCATTTTTCTCTCAATTTATTCTGGACTGACTTGATGCAGTCCTTATGCGGTATGTTTACTGGTTTTATTTTTGCGTTAAGCGCAAGTGCGGCGCTTGCATCAGCCCTCTCGTTTCCGCTGATGCCCACGTGACTGGGAACCCAGGAAAACTTTATTGTATGTCCTTGTGAATAAGCTCGTATTACATTATGTATTATGTTTCCTATTAAGGGTTCAGTTGCATTTCTGGCGTTTATTGCTGTAATTACGCTGAGAGACTCACTGTAGATAACACTGTTCTGTATGTTTTTCTTCAATATTTCTTCTACAGCTAGAGCAATGGCGTAGCATTCTGCTGTAAAGATTGAAGCGCACTGAGGCAGCCTGACTACTTTTTCCCATTTCCCTTGCACTATCGCGCTCCCTGCGTAGAGTGCTGTCTTAGAGCCATCTGTATAGAAATTTGTGCAATTCTTGTATTTTTCACTTACTCCAAGAAACTCTTGCTGTATATATTCCAGTGGGGTATGTCTTGTTTGAATGTGTGGCAGTGCGAAATCGCATACACCAGGAAACAAGCACCAAGGTGGCAACTTATCGGGTCTCTGGGCAACATCAGGATGTGCATCTAATATGTTTATTTCTTGGCATATTTCTTCAAAGCGGAGGAGCAATGGTTTTACAGCTTGAGGTTTGTTGGTGAACAGTATTCTTGATGGGCATTTTGTAACTATGGTGTAACAAAGATGTTTCGGTAGCGACCTTATTTTCAGTACGTATGCACAGGTAAGCATTGTTCTCCTGTTGGTGAGGGTCGGTTCATTTGCTTCTATGCGAAGGCTATTTATGGGTGATGTTCTGTAAGCACCAGTCGAAAGGCGCAACCCGAGGTTTTGTACTGGATCTAGCTTTTTAAGGCATGATGGCCTCGCAGACCCATACACTATCGATCCATAGTCTAACGAAGAGCGTACTAGAGAGCGATAGATGTGCAATAGGCACCTCCTATCGGATCCCCAACGCTTCCGAGAGAGTACTTTGAGTATATTCAGGGTTTGGGTGGTTTTCTTTTTTAGGGTCTTTATATGTGGTAGAAACGTTAGCTTTTTGTCAAAAGTTAAGCCTAAAAATTTGTGTTCCTGTTTTACTGGAAGTGTGGTGTCGTTCAAGTGGAGGGTGGGATCAATCTGCAGTCCTCTCTGCAGCGAGAAAAGAACCGCAACAGTTTTCTGTGGAGAAAACCTAAATCTATTTTTGTCAGCCCAAAGTGCTAATTTGTTTATTGTGTGTTGTAGTTGTCTCTCACAAGTTGCCAGGCTAGAAGATGTGCACGCAATTTGAAGGTCATCAACGTAGACCGAGTACATAATGGACTGTGGAATTATACTGGTTAAAGAATTCATTTTTACTATGAACAATGTAGTATTTAAAATGCATCCCTGAGGAATGCCGTTTTCCTGAGTAAAATTATTTGAGAGGGTTGCGCCGAGACGAACTTGGAAAGAACGGTTGGATAAAAAGTCGCTCATATATTTCAGCATACTCCCGCGGATACCAAGCTCTGCCAGGTCGCGAAGAATCCCGAACCTCCGGGTCTTGTCATATGCCTTCTCTATATAAAAAAAACTGAGAGGCAGTGTTGTCTGTGTATAAAGGCCTCTCGGACTGTGTTTTCCTGGCGGACTAAATGGTCGACTGTGGAAAATGTTTTTTTAAAACCACATTGGTGGACATCAAGAAGCTCTCGGGATTCTAGAATAAACATTAATCTAATATTTATAACACTCTCAAAAGATTTGGCAAGACAGCTTGTAAGGGTTATAGGCCTGTAACTGTTAGGGGAAGTTGGTGGCTTTCCTGGTTTTAGAAATGGAACAATAATGGCTTTTTTCCAAGCAGCTGGTATTTTCCCTACAACCCATATTTTGTTAAAACATTTTAACAGAACTTCTACAGAATGCTTAGATAGATGGTGCCACATTTCATAATGAATTTCGTCGGGGCCTGGTGCAGTTTGTTCACCTATAGACAGTACTCTATTTCTTGAAGTGTAATCAAATTATTGTAAGGCTCGTTTGTGCTGCCTGCCATAGGGAGTCTTTGTTTTTCGACTGTGTTTTTGTATTTTAAGAATGACTGTGTATAGTGGGAAGAACTAGAAACTATAAAAAAATGTTGCCCCAAAATGTCTGCTTGTTCTTTAATACTTGTCTGAATACCAGGATCCGCCAGCAGAGGAAGGGTGAATGGGGAATAGCTACCATTTACTTTTCTGACCTGCTCCCACAGTTTTTTTGATGTTACCGAGCTGTTTATGGAAGACACATAATTTTGCCAAGACATTTTTTCCGTGTTCCGCCGTATATATCGGGCTTTAGCTTTTGCCTTTTTGAAAGCTATTAGATTTTCGCGAGTAGGATACCTACGAAATACACCCCAGGCCTTATTTTGTTGTTTTTTGGCTTCCCAACATTCTCGCGTCCACCATATCTTGTGGTTCTGGCGCACCACGCCTGTGGACAGGGGAATAGCTAGCCGTGCAGCATCGATGATACACTTTGTGAGAATTTCATTGATTTCATCTATGCCAAGTGTTTCTGAGTAAATGTCCTCTAATCTGGCCTTTTCTCTAAACAACGCCCAATAAGCTAGATGTAGCTTCCATCGCCGTGGTTTGGTAGGGATGACTGCAGGTGAGGATGATAGGCTTATAAAAACTGGTAGGTGATCACTCCCAAACGGGTTGTCTAAAACGTCCCACTTAAAATCGCTAAAAACAGAAGGTGAACAAAAAGACAGGTCTAAACTGCTCATTTTCCCAAATGTTGGGGAACAGTATGTGGCCTTTTTCGTATTTAAAAGACATACATTATTCGTCAGGATAAAATCTTCGATTATTTGACCTCTAGCGTCTCATCGTTCGCTTCCCCACAGGGAGGAGTGAGCATTAAAATCCCAAAGTAACAGATATGGCTCAGGAAGTTCTCTGATCAGTTGCTGTAGATCATGGAGTGTTAACGTAAATTGTGGAGGAATGTATACGGAACAGATTGTTAGTGTTTTGTAGCTTACGATACTGACTGCAACCGCCTCAAGTTTTGTTTTGAGTTTAATTTCTTGAGCAGGGACACCGCTTTGAACGACTATCGCGATGCCTCCCGATAGCCGATTTGCCTGCTCTCGATCGCGTCTATAAGTTTTATAATGTTTCAGGATATGTACATGTTGTGGACCAAGATTGGTCTCCTGAAGACATAAAGTTGTGGGTAACATTGACCCTAAAATATGTGTTATGTCGCTGTAATTCTTGCATAAGTCCTCTACAATTCCAATGGATTAAAAAAGCCATGTTTATGTTTTTGAGAGGAAATGAAAGGGGATTTACTGAAGTAGTGGGCCCGTTATTAGGGGCCTGTCTTTTTTCCGCTCAAGAGAGCTGTTCCGCCTCTGTAGTGGAGGCGGAGTGGCAGTTATATCCATCGCCTCACGAGAGGCGCTGGAGGACAGCGGGGAAGCCGCGGGTTTGAGGGTTTCAGTCCTCCCCCGGTAGGGGGAAGTCCTGCGGGATGCCGACGCAAGGACCGGCGCTCCCTGCTTTGACACTGGCAGGGCAGCTTTCGCTGACCCTCCCTGGGGCGTGAATGGTCCTGCCATTGGCTCGATGGAAGTGGCCTCGGCAGCGACCGGGGTGCTGTGTGGTGCACCGCCCCTGCGCACCACATCAGCAAAGCTGGATTTTGCTGTGAAGGAGAACTGGTCGGTAACGGCAAATCGCCTTCTTGCTTCTCTAAATGAAATGTTTTCCTTAGTTTTTATCGTGATAATCTCTTTTTCCTTCTTCCAGGACGGACAGGCCCTGGAGTATGCAGCATGTTCTCCTTCGCAGTTAGCGCAGCGCAGGGCTGCGTCACATTCCTCAGAAATGTGATCCTTGGAAGCACATTTTGCGCACGTTTTGCGGCCGCGGCAGCTCTGTGAGCCGTGGCCAAACCTTTGACAGTTGAAGCATCTTCGTGGGTTTGGAATGTAGTGCCTGACATTTACTTTTAAGTATCCTACATCGATGGTTTCTGGTAATGTACTTGTATTGAATGTTAGGACCAAGTGTTTTGTCTCTATTTCTTTATTGTCTTTCCGGATTTTGATTCTGTACACATCTGTGACATTTTGGTCAGACACGCCTTCCAGCAATTCTTTCTCGGTTAGGTGTATGAAGTCGTTTTCAGAGATGACTCCACGGACTGAGTTTAGGGATCGGTGCGCTGTTATGGAAACTGGGGTTTCTCCGATGGATGCAATGTTTGCGATTTTCGAGTTCTGGGTGTTGTCAAGGAGTTCTAACAATAAGTCTCCGCTGGCCATTTTAGAAACCTTGTAGCCAGAGCCCAGGGCATCTGTTAGGCATTTAGACACAAGGAACGGAGAAATTAATCTTGCTTGTTTTTCATCACTTTCGCTGTGGATAACATAGAACTTGGTGAATGTCAATGTCGATTTCTTTTTTGAAAAAAAGTCTGCTGCTTCGTTCCGCCCTCTCTTGAGAGAGCGATCGGGTATTGAAAGGGGGGGGAGCCATAAAAAATGAAGTTTTTCAGTCATGGTGCCAGCCACCCACCATGGAGTCCAACAAGGGGACGGGACTGGAACTTGAACGCATGTCCTGCCCACGCCAGCTGTACACCTCAACTATAACCAAATCCGACACAACTCAGAGTGGTTGGCCGCACAAGGTTAACCCTCGCCGCCTATGAAAAGTGAAAAAAACTAAGAAGTGAGTAGGAGATAGGAGAGTTGTGAGAAAGAGATAGGAAAGTGAAAGACAGAGTGGAGGATAGGAAAAGGCGACTGCCGATTTCCCCCGGTCGGGTCAGGCCGGAGGTGCCGTCTACGTGAAGCTGGGGCCAAAGTGGTGTGTTGCTTCCACCGAGGGGTCTTAAAGGTCCAAACGCTCGGCATCGGCTCAACCACCAGGATCCCCTTTTCCCCGGACACGGCGATGCCACGCACGGCGAAGCGTGGGTGCTCGGGTCCGTGGTGATGCACAGTTCACCATCATCCCCTTGCGGGGATGTCCCTGCGGATGCTCGGGAACCCGCGGTGTCGCCAATCACCGCCGCGACGCCTGAAAACTGCAGGCACCCCCCTGCGGGGACGATTGATGAAAATATCGTCCTCACCGACTCCTCTGGTGACCCTATTCCTTGAGACCTTGTTGCCTCAATTCTTAACCATTCATTTGCTGAGAACTTCTTTGCCATATCTGCTACACACATGCCTACAAATCATAATATCCAATATGCAACTATGTCGCCAATATTATTTGATACTTTTGGTGTCATTAAACTTATTGATAACTTAAATATTCATTTCGCTCCACGTTGTGATCTTATTAATGGTAAATTTTTGAAAAACACTTCAGCCTATGTTTCGATTTTGCTAACAAAATTTTTCAACAATCTTATGACCAATCTGTCCTACCGAAAGAGTGAAAAACTGGGAAGGTGATTCTAGTCTACAAGTCGGGTAGTAGTACGTCTCCTCTGAACTATCGTTCAATCTCCCTAATTAGCAGTTGTTGCAACATGTTTGAGCATACGATATTTACAAATCTTGTTAATTTTTTTGAATCCAACGATTTTTTCTCAATGGCACAACACGGTTTTCGAAAATTTTACGCATGCAAAACTAAAACTGATGTGTTTTACACATGCACTACACTGTAAACTTGAACAATCATCACTAGCTGACTGTACATTCCTAGATTTGGTAAAGATTTCGATAAGTTATGTCGCAGACTCCTCTTATTGAAAATAACCTTAATATTTGTCTTAATATACTCAAATGAATTTAGTGTTTTATCCTTAAACGCTCATAGTTGCTTACCGCTAATAATTTTAATTTCGATTTTACTGAAGTGCATTCAGGCGTTCCTAAATTCTCTGTCCTTGAGCCTCTTTTGTTCATAACACGTTCACTGCGTTCTACATCAATGATCTTCCGTCTCTTGTTAACTCTCATATCCCATCCAAATAACCGATATTAATGACAGCTGTTTACTTCGGTCTGACCTTACCACTGTAGCTAACTGGTGCAAGAAACGGTCAGTGCAACTAAATATTAACAAATGCCATTTCATGTGTGTTTCAAGCAAATCTACCGCCGCGTCTTTGTATTACATTGATAACATTTCTTTAGAGTCTGCAACATCCTGTAAATACCTTGGCGTTCACATCATTGATAACCTAAGCTGGTCTCTTCGCATCGAACACGCAATCAACAATGCTAATCTCATGCTAGGTTACTTACGTCGAAATTTTTTCAACGTTCCTTCTTTGAAACTTTTGTTATATAAAACGCTAATTCGCTCCACACTTGAGTACGCAACATCAGTCTTGGATCCTACTTAAGACATTTTTATTACTGCCCTTGAGACTGTTCAAAAAAACTCTGTGCGTTTCATTACCACTAATTACAACCTCACTGCAAGCATAACGTCAACGTAATCTAGTATTTCTCTTTCATTGCTGTCACTTCGTCGCAAAGTGTATCGTACCGCTTTGTTTCACAAATTGTACCATCACCCCATATTGCGTGGTCGCCTTATCCCACAGCCATTTTATGTATCCCATCGTACTGAACGTCCTCATAAAGTCGGTTTTGATTCTTGTAATACTAAATATTTTTCTCATTCATTCCTGCCGCGTACCTCACGCGACTGGAATCACCGTCCCGCAGATATTGCCGAGCTTAATAATTACAAGATGTTCTGCAAAGCCATAGATAGCTAGCATTGTATACTCAAGTGCTATTTAAATTTTTCGGTCTGCAGCATTTTTCTACTTTTTTCTTGTTTTTCCAATCCCCCTCTGCAATGCCTCTGGCCCTGAGGGGTACAATAAATAAATAAAAAAAACCTTTTGGTCCACTTGCATTTTTGGCATTCGCACTGACAGCTGAGCTGTGAATTCGGCAATCAAGACGCTTGTCGGCAGATACCACTCCTGGAGTGGTGCGTCTTCTGAGAAATTCTATAACAAAACTACTTTGTTTGGTCAACGGGAAAGTTGGAAAATTAACTGAGCCTTATTCACTGATTGAGAAGCTTCTTGAATGACCCGTCTACCAAATCGTGACGCTAAGTGCACATATTTCCTTGTTTCAACTGTTAGAAACAAGGCCATAAAATATATCGCCTCTTAAACAAGCACTCGTGTAAGCATTAAAAAAACATATCTGGTTATGGATACGGGCTTTCATAAATGCATCTATTTCTCCCAGAATCCACGTGCCTGTAATCTTCAGTGCATTAATGTGATACCCAGTTGTTTTTCTGAGCGCAGGGAGCTGAAGATAACACACTAGCTACTTTTCAGCGCTCACAAGAAGGCGCAGTTCGGCTGTGTGGACTGGCTTAGAGTCATTTGTCAACGGTGATAAAATAAATAAAATGAAACCTAAATGATAACATCGCCACTTCAAAGCCTGTGGAAAACATGCACGAGCTAACAAAATTACGCCTTCAGTTAAAGCGTTGGCCGGAGTAATTTTTGGGAAGCATGCTTGTAACAGTAATCTTTGGAAGGTGACATTCTTTTACGTTAGGAAATACTGGCTGCAAGAGGGACAACGAGGATGTGGAAATTAAAAATGCCTCGAGTTACTTGGACTTTGTCGAAGTAACAGAAAATCGTACAGTGACGCAATGTCGACGCGGTTCAAACAAGATCAGTAGTATAGTTTATGAAATGGCGCCATGGGGAAACGATCGCTTGCGCCTGTTTAATGTAGAGAGATCTAAAAGCAGGCGCGAACAGTCAGGTCCTATAGTGCTTGAAAAATGGTCGTCTGAGGGAATGAGATGTCAGGACTTCCATTTTTGCCGTTTTTTCGCTAACTCAGGCGCTCTCCATCGCTGTAATTAGAGCAGTCCAAGGGCAATGGTAATGGAATCAGTTGCTCTCGCAAACATTGGGCGCAGAAAAAAAAACAGCCCAGTGACAGTAAGTTTGTTTTGTGGAATATGTGGCCTTAGGCATTTCATATCCATGCTATCCAGGCGTGCCAAACTTTTTACCTAATCATTATGCATCAACTCGCTAACAGCGGATGTGCTTGCTTTTGTACTGTAACATGGTGTTAGTATACGAATGGTTAGGCAGCTCAGTGGGAGAGTTATAATCACCCGCCAGCAGACTTGAACCAGAATAAATGGGTACAAATTAACTCTAGGTGTCCTGAAACGCCGCCAATTTACGCTATTTAAATGGCTCTGTTGAAATTTCGTGTAGAAGTGCTAAGAGTAACGATACAGATTGTGTCTAGGAATTTTGTGGCGACACCTGGCAGTGGCTGTCAACGGAAAGATGGATAGTCGTATTGATGCAATGCACTTCTTGAACATTCTTGGCTGATAGAATAGGCCTCACTGTGGCTCACTTCTCTTCACAACAGAATCCTCGAAAACTTGCGAAGGACAGGCACCCCCTCTCTCTTTCCCGGCGGCTTTTTTAAAACTACCCTCTCATTTCCTGATATCGAAAGAGCACAAATTTTATAATTATGTGCATGCTACTTTTTCAATAATTACAGCAAAGGTACCCACTGCGCGCACGCCAATGCGCTCAAGGAATTGATATAAACAAATATGAACGTGACATTGGGATCTGACGACGTCATGAGACACAAGGAGATAATCTCTTCAGAATCAATTTGTGACTGCCTTTTCTCCAAAATCAGGTGCTGAATTCGCAAACGTAGCAAAAGGCCTCTTCATACATGGTCAGGCAAATGAAAATTAAATGTGCTTTTAAATAGCTGTTTCCGCTTCCACCGACATGCAGCGCTCATGAATTAGACGTGCGCCAATATTAAAATAGCGCTCAATTTCAGCACTGCCCTCAAAAACTTTAAACAGGATGAATGCATTATCTATTTTTTCAATGCCTCATCGCCGCTTCTTGTGTCATGATTCAGTTCTCGTTTAAATTGCAGCTGCCATTTAATAATTACCGCATTGTCTGCGGTTGCTAGCTGGAAGCCTTAGTTTTATTACGTGTCCACGGCTCCCACGTGACTACAGTCGATCGGGTCGCGTTATGAGAACCAGTCACCAGCATATGTGCGGTGAAGTCACCACGAACATTCATATGTCCCAGCGCGCTCCCCTCTTGCATGTCTCACGGTTATGTGAAGCTTCTACTTACTTTAGCTGCATCTTTCTCCACTGAAGCTGGCCACGTTGATGCAAGAACGATAGGGGGTCATAAGAGGCTACAAAAAAAAAAACGGCGCATTAGGGCGCACCTGAGCAAAAGGCGACAAAAATTTGCAAATCGTTCCCGTTATTTTATCAACCACAGGCCACAAAATGCTGCCATAATATTTCTTACTGTTCTGGCATCATGCTAAATAGATACAAAAGGGCCATCTGAACAGGAACACAGTAACGTCTATTAAAATATAAATGCTCGAAATGTCGCATTTTTCCTCACTCCATGCTGCAATATCATAAATTGTCGTGGCAGATTGAGACGCCCCTGCAGGTTCACAGTAATACTCATCTTTGCTATTAATGCGTACGAATTTGGCTTCATGGACATCTTTATACTATTCGCGAGCCTATACGATTGAAATGCAGCGTCGTAAAATCGTACCCGGCACTTTTTGTTCCAAGGACCACTACAGTGTACGCAACTCTGTTTCCGCGCTTTGCGTGTATCCTGGTTTTGCGATTTTCTTTTTAGTTTTGTAACTTCAGTGAAACATTTTTGTTTTGCTGTTATGATTGATCAGTGCGTAGCGCGTGAACAACAGGGTTTTATTGCTATCGTAGGGCAGCCCGAACGGAGCGTGCTGGATTGTAAGAATGTTTTCTACAGTCAGCTGTTCATTCCCGCCAGCCAGAGTGCAACGCTGAGGTTCGCAAAGTTTTTCGTGCAGTTTCTTATTTCTTTACCCTCGTTTTCCTTCCTATTTCGCGGGTGAGCCTGTTTGGGAAGCCCAAAGCGTTGTATGGTGCCGGCGCTCCTTGTGTTTTTCCAGAGCTTTCTAAATATTTGCTGCGGGCTACTCGGAGCTCATTTATTTCATTTTGAACGTTGACTTTAACCTAGAGCTCCGTAACACATGCAGAGGATTAGAGCTTGCAATGAAGTCATTGCATTTATATATTCCGTCCAGAAAACCACAACGTTGCTATTTGCCCCACATGTGCTCTTCTGCTAAAATAATTCTAACTTAATCGCCCTAGAAGCAAAAAATGATGAAGATTTTCACACACAGTTGCAATACCTAAACATATGAGTTAATCTCCGACGCCAGTATGACTGCGCTGCATAGATTTCATAAATGTGGCCTTCAGAATTCCACGCCTTTTCGTACTTTCTAGTTCGCAACCAAGGATGCTCAAGCACTACGGCACCTTTCTTCCTTCTTTCTTTCACTCCCTTCTTTATCCCTTCCCTTACGGCGCGGTACAGGTGTCCGCCCATATGTGAGACAGATACTGCGCCATTTCCTTTCCACCAAAACCACTTTGTTATTATTATTATTATTATTATTATTATTATTATTATTATTATTATTATTATTATTATTATTATTATTATTATTATTATTATTATTATTATTATTATTTATACCCGCAAAGCCTGATTTCGCTTTTTTTTTTCTCTGCGTGGTAGCGTCATGACTGTTAAACCTTGAACTCGATTGCAGTGAGCATGTGGCAGGTCATAGCATACAAAAATCAAGTTAATATGTTAGGTTGCTATTCAGACATGCGGCGCTAAGTAACAAATTTTCGCACTTGGCCCCACGTGTCGTTTTTCCCAAGCCTCCCCTAAATGGCAGAATATTAATAAGAAAGCAATTGTCTTAAATTCATCCTAATAATTTCTAAATATCCTGTCGCATCAAACAGGTGCCGTTATGTTACTCTGCATCTACCAATACAACCGCCATTTCGTCGGCTCTTTGGTATAACATTGTAAACATCTTCCAAATGGAACCCTAAAATTGCGCTGACATTCCGAAGCGCTATAAGACTGGTTAGGTACTCAGCACGAGTAACCTTTGTAATAAATGCAGGCCAACGGGTGGCAGTGTGCTGCTGAATGGAGACAGATATAGCGGCTATAAAGAAATATCAGATGCACTGGCAGCATGCACCGCACCTGAGCATCGATCTGTGATGCGTTTTTTGTGATCTGAAGGTGTGAAATCACTTGAATTTCATCAGAGTATCAAAGTGCAGTACGGTGATTCGTGTGCGCCCCTGCAGCAAGTCTATTAATGGCCAAGAAAGTTCAAAAGTGGCTTAACTTTTATGGAGGGCGCCCCGTGACCGGGCCAGGCACAACGCGTTATGACGGATGAAAACGTCATTGCAGCGGAGGTGATTGTGAAGCGAAACAGGCGTTTGACTCTGTACGGAATTGCAACTGCTCATATTATCACTGCTGACTCAGCACAATATATTCTCCATAATGTGCTGCGATTCAAGAAAGTCTCTACGAGATAGGTGCCCCGTCATATGACTGCCGAATTCAGGGTCCGTCGCGTCGATGCCTGTTTGGAGAATGTGCGCCCTTTTCGGGTCCAAGCTGATAGATTTCATGAAAGAATTGTTACAGGAGATAAAACTTGGTCAGAAGGTTATCAGTCGGAAATGAAAAGGAAGTTACCAAAGAGTCGCTTGTTCCTCGTCGCCAAAACAAAGAAACTTCCGCAGGAAACAATCAGCAGAATAAGTCATGCTGATAGTTTTCTGGGATGAAAACGAACTAATTTTAGAATAGTGCATAGAAAAGGAAGTTCAGTAGCAAGTGCATCACATGCAGATGTTGTAAACAATCACCTACACCCTGTGGTCAGGGATAAACTACAAGGACTTCTAACTGCAGGTTTCTTGCTACATCATGCAAACGCCAGAACCCATACTGCCCGTTCAATATCCGCAACCAACCACGACATAAAAATTGAATGTCTCCCACTTCCGCCATATTCACTTGAACTAGCCGCCAGTGATTTTCAAGGGTTTGAAGGCCTCAACGAAGCGGTAGGCGAACGCACTCACATCTTAGCAATGTTACAAGCTGAGGCTGCCTGCAATGCTCGCGGTTTCACGTCTATCGCTTTGTGCCCCATGCCTTCACATTGCTAGACAAATTTTGCCTTGTTTACAATGGAGTTTTACCGCTAAACAGTGTGTCACTGTCACCCGAGGGCACAAGGCGTTTAAGTGTCCTTATTGTTATAACTAGAGTTCCCGCAGTTTGAACAGCCGCGCAGAACCAGAGGCGATGGCGTCGAAAGCTGAGTTAGCTAGCGTAGTGCGAGGCTGTTGAGTCGCGAGAAAAAAGGTTGGCTGGTCATTCAACAAGAGTTCGGGCCACGAGAAGCGGTGAAGCCGCGTGACGGAAGAACACCAAGAGAGCTCCATCTTATGCCGTAGCCCGCGAAGAGTTCGCCTGGGTACTCAATAACAATCGTTTTCAAAACCAGTGTGATATGTTCGAGCAAATGTATTTTGTGAGAGATGCGAGGGAAGTGCCTGAGCGGGTGATCAATCATCTCTTTTTGGAAAGGTAGAGTTTGCACGCCGTTGTACTTTGCCCGGGCTGCCGACAGTCACTGACAAAGCCGAACGGCGGTCTCGGTTTTTCCAGATGGTTTTTAGATGCTACGAGTATTCACTAGATCATATGTTGCAAGCCTCCTTTATAAACAGTTGCCGTTCGGAAAAATCCACTTCCTGAACATAGGAAGATCAAGGAATGCTACCAGCAATTTTGATGTCATGTTCGAGAAGATGTGCACATGACCCCTGTCCATATTCACCTTCTTCGCTTCAACCAACTTCTTGAAGAGTGTGATTGTCTACAATTTTTGCAGGTTCTTGCTCGCAGCCTGGAAGCTTTTTTCCTTCGTTGTAAACCTCTCAGGCACACGAGCTTCATGTGAGGTGACATCTTCAACCTAACGAAAAATTATTTTCAGTTGCTTGCAGCGCGGCACTAGTCACTATGTGTCCTCATGTGATAACACGTCAAGGATTTTCACTTATTTTGCATATTGCGTTTGCTGTCTATGCTTTTTTGAAAAGTTAGGTTCTACCGAAGAGTAGACTTATTTGAAGTCACACAATGTTCGTAAAAAAAAATAATTACTCGACAGGCAATGGCGCCATCCAACTATTAAAAATATCAGTGCAAGGAACAACTGCTGATTAATACCAGCTTGTTTTTTCGCCGTTTTTTCTCATCTATGGGCCGTATGTAGAAAAGAACATCCGTATTCAAGTGGAGACACTATGCATGAAATGTGTAGCCTCACCTACAGCGCTTCCTAACTAAAAGCTTAACTACAGAAAGCAACGCCTCCACTCCGAGGGCATGTATTTTCCCGCGCTTCCCATGGGCGGTGCAGTCTGTGTTGCCGGGAGGTTTTGGGTGTTGCATAAGTACCGCACTTCCTGACACCATAAAAACTGGTGGTTTTCCAAAATCTCCTGAAACCGATGGCTATGCTTGGAGGAAATCAATGCTCTTTTAGGGCTTTCATCAGACTCATGACGATTCTGAGGCCGACGATTAGGAGCAGCTACTCACCCACCTTGACACTTCGAGCAACTCAGAATAGGAGATTTGGGATACCGAGCCTGTACGTGCTAACGGCGCTACAACACGCTCTGGCGTAAGGCCACCCTCGAGTGGATCTTCCGCGAGAAATGACAACACAGTGTGGACCGCCGACAAAGAAAACGACTATGCAGGAAAGCCTTCCTTATTACTTTGTAAGCATAGCGTCAACGTGCATGGCAACTTCCATTTTCCTGGCTGTATTTCCAGAGTCATTATTGGAACACATTTATTTAGCAACAACTTTGTATGCTGCGCAAAAATCACAAAGAATCTACTATTGACCTTGCTAGGGCTGAAATAATTTCTCGGCAATGCGTAGTGATGACTTACATCAAATATCTAAAAATCAGGAATTGATGGTAAACAGAGAGAATCTCTCTTAGAATAGATATTGTCGCCAAATAGACCAGTATATTTATTTAGGAGCTTCAATGATCTCTTCATTTCAAAGGCAAAAGCGACGCTGTGAGCTTGCAGAGTGGCCGCGCAGCTGGAATGAAGCCAGTCACGGACGCACTCAACGAAGCATTTTGCAAGGCAGTTTTCACCAGGAATGTCAATCCGTCGATGAGCTGGCGATTCCATTCAAGGGACGCTCCCCCATAAAGCCATACCGCCCAAGTAAGCCGAAGCGCTGGACTTCAAACTGTACGTAAGAGTAGGAGTGTCTAGCTAGATTGTCGCTTCGAGGTATACCAAGGGTCAACCGGTGGGCGAGCCGAGGTTTCAAACGAATGTGATATGGCCGGAGACGTTGTCATCAGGTTGTCGCAAGGACTTGAAGGGAACAATTATAAACTTTATGCTGGTAACCTCTTCACATCCATGGCCATCGTCAGGAACCTCAGAGTGATTAGAGTAATTTTTTCGGAACATCACGCGGATAAAAAGCTAGTCTTGAAGGAGCTCAAAGCGATTGGCAGCGGGAGCACATCAATTTGAACTTCAGTCGAAAACATGACAGTGACAAGGTGGCCAGATAACTCTCATGATGACGTTGATTCCGGCTATGTAGGACGGCACACTGAAGACACTGCCAAAAGGTGCAACAGGAATGAGAGCAAAGTAATTCATGCCACCAAGATGTACTCTACAACAAACACATGGGAGGTGTCCACCTGATGGTTACTTGAAAATATTCTTCCACCTACTGAAGTCACCATTTGTGAACGCCTGGATTGTATGGAGATGGCACAAAGGTGCGCAACATTATATGCACCAACATGAGTTCTAAAGTCGCACTGACAAGACGCTTATACTCCGCGGTGAAGAAGCACAGAGCTCGAAGCGACATGACCGCACATCCAATGACTGTCCTCCAGCACCCATAACAAAGAGGTTTCTCTATCATAGGTCCCTGCAAAACATGTTCGACGGTAGGCGCCATTTCTCAAAGAGTGACCAAACGTATGCTTGCCGATGTCAAAGTAGTGCCAGCCCTAGCGATATAAGGCACCTCTGCGGTCGATGAAACGTCCCGCTTTGTACCGAGTGCTTCGAGTCTTTGCACAGCGCACAAGAAAATGTGCAAGACCTATCGTCCTCTTTACAATTTGAATTGTTGTCTCTTTCAGTGTTCTAGCATGAGCGCTCCATATTGTTTAGGGTAATAAATCATTCTTGAGTACATGAACCATAGACCTACAGCTGCTTACAGGAAGTTGTCCTCATATGGGGACGCCTACAAAACATATACTGAGGCTTTTCATACCCTGAAATAAACTTTTTTCATAATATTTGTGGCCTCTCATTGCCTTTCTAACGAAAAATAATATTTTTATCCGCTGAGTTTAAATGATGCATGACAGGGTAAATTTATTAGTGCCATACAACTTTAACCCATTGATGCCCAGCGCTCTGAATATGGCCATAACATCGAACTCTGCGTTTTCATTATGTCAAGGAGCTTGCATACAATTTTGATGCCAACAAAATTTTCAGTAGCAGCGCTGTGCAGTCAAATTGTTCCACAAGGCTGTGAGCAGACCATATGGGGAAGAGAGCTTTCAAAAAGTTGTCATCGCTCATTTTCTTGCAACTGCTGCGGGCACATTACCACGAGAACTCGTCGATAAAAATTGTTTGCAGCCTGTAAGATTTTCAGTTGGTTCATACACTTCCAGCTTGCCTTTTCACACATCAGAGACAAGCAGCATACAACGAACCAAACTACCGTTACCACGAACACGCGACATACAGAAAACAAAGTTTGGACTATAATACTTCAGTCTAGGAGTGTTAACGAGCATAATGGAAAGGTAACATTTTTTTTAATTCCATTCCTGCGTAATTTGTGCACCCAGGAAGTCGTTAAAGAGAATGAGATTTGCTTGTAGCGCATGAGCCTTAATGATCTGGAAGACATTGACACCGCTGGAAAGCAAAGCTCTCGTCATGTGTAGGTATGAAGAAAATTTTCTGGTGTTATATTGGCTAAAACCAGGACGGTTCTGGTTGTTTCGGCCTATTTTCAGCCGGTACTTTGAAGTTGCTCAGGAAGGAAGCCTTTGATCACTGTGTGCGCCGTTCGGAGAAATATTATATTTGCCTACATCCGCTTCTCGATGTCTTTCACGATCATCCTCTCTTTTTTCGCTGCATTCAGACAAGCTTTCCTTTCTTTGCTGCCATTGGTATTTTCACTTTCCGTAAAGACGTCGGATTGTGCTCCCCTTCTCTGCTAAGTTATCCATGGTTTTCCCAATAACGAGAGCTTCCTTTCTCCACATATCCCTTTGCTTTCCGTAACAGATGGAACTGCTCCTTCGTTATTACACACGCTGACATTCTTATGGCAGATGCCTTTAATCAACCAGGATTAGCTGCAGATACAGGATTTAAATTTTTTATTGTAGGTATATGCTTGCTTTCTAGACTACCTGCGACTCCACGAGACCGAAAGAGCTTTTTGGAGGTAGAAGAAAGAAATCAAGGAGTTTGACTTTTAAAATGAAAACTTGATTCGAAGAAAAATTATACAGAACGAAAAACATTTCATGAACAGGCATGAAAAACATGTCTTTTGCTCCTAACTGAATTTTGAAGCATTAGGGTTCTTATCAGTCGCACTTCCCATCGACTTAAAATTGCGCAGGAATTTCAGAAAAAAAATCGAACAAGTCTAGTCCGAAACGAAAATTTGAATTTGAGGTTTAGTTTGCGATAGCACTGGAACACTTTCTTAGAGTACTTCTGAACTTATTCCTATCTTCTCGAAAACAATTTCGTTTGTTTAGAACATAAATTGGTTGTTGCGCTTTCAGACTGGGAGGGCCATTTTTTATAATTGTATTGATGATGCTTCAGCTGCTCATGATGCGAAGCTGGCTTAAATTTTCCATTTCAGGAAGCATACCGCCTTTTAGTCGTGTTGACGTATCTACGCTTGTGTCTACATGCTTCAAGGGCACAATATCAACCGAACTCCTCAGCATTTTATTGTTCAAAGCGGCAGATGTCGCACTGAGCCTTCAACATCCGCCGTATCTGTATGAGTGGCGACATTGTCAGGTCGTCATGCGGTTTAGCCATGGAAACATTAGGGCCCCCGTCGTGTTATCCAATCTAAGTCCTTGTCGTTGAAATTCAGTTTAAATGCGCCACAGAAACGAACCGGGTCGAAGCCCCCAAGCTCTCGGTGTAGTGTTTCTTGTTGGTTATTTCTTTCGAAGTTATTTGTAAAAAGCATTTGCAATGAATTTATTGGCTGCTGGTTACTCCATCAGTAGTCGTCCTAGTTTAGAGGAATCAGCCAAGCTTGAGTAGATGTGTATTAACAGAGTAGTTACTGATTAGCGTCCACCCAAGCACGGCGGCACCGCTGCAAAGGAAAGTTATGCCGCTTCCTAAGAAACTCCGCAGTTAATAAAAAATCGATCGTGGTCCCGGGTTCGAGCCCGGCACCCGGACAAATTTTCTCAACTACGAAATTTCTGTAGAAAATGTATCTATGCGGGATTCCCCTAGACATTGAAAAAACACCGTTTCCGCTTCGAGTTTGTGACGAATTCGCTCTCACTCTACCATATGCCAGCTGTCCCGGCTAGATCAATTTGATGAGTGGTTACCCCGTTGAAGCGGTGACACCGGGTTCTAACCTCAGACCAGGAGGAACTTTTCTTTAGCTACAAAGTTTCTGTGGAAGCTTTATGACTTTTCTTTCAGCCCTATGGCTGCGCCTGGGAGGTTGCTAATCAGTAATTGCTCGTTAATTATTGTTAGTAGCACTGTATGGAAGTTTATGTTGCAATTTAATGAGCACCCGAGGGTTGCGATGAGGTTTTTATTATACTAAAATGAATATTTAATTCCTTATAACGTGTGTGCCTTTTAAAGACGTCTTTTTTTCAGTAATATACAGGTTATATTGTGGTTAATAACTTCAGAAGTATTACGAAAACCATTTCTGCGGTGGTATCTGCCAAATAAGCCTTATAATAGCAAAACTGTCACGGAGAGCCCTCTTAATTGAAAGCACTGAAGCTAACCCACGAGGGCTGATAGAAATTCCGCCGCTGAGCAAAATTTCAAACAAGTAGTTGAATGGGCGATGCATACCAATCTATCAAAGAATGGCAGCTTTCCTCATATCTGCAATGGCAAAAAAGTTTTTACATTCGTCTCATACCTTAGAACGTTCTCCGAGCCGCTACAAGGCAGCTGGTCTAAGAGACAACTCTTAGAAGAGAACCAAGCGACTTAAGGAAGCATCTCCATTCAAATCGTCTGTTCCTGGCTTTAGTCAGTTATATACTTGGGATAAATGAGGTTCGTACTGCTTGACCCCAAATGTAGTGGAGAACACCGCCCATAGCTTTTCTATATAGCAAACGATTGACTAGCTTCAAACCAAGACCTCGCTTTCTTTTTTTCCAAGCGCGCTTAGAGCTGCACTTCATTGGTATTTAACGCTTCTACACGACACTCACCACATTTTAACAAAGTGTCCGGCTTGAATTTTGGCCTGGGATAGTGGATTCATGGCTATCAAACGATAAATCCAGCGCGAAGAAACGAAGACAGGAAAAGACACAAAATTGCGTTGTGATTTTTCGTGTCTTTGTTTCGCACTGGGTTATTCAGTTGAAATATCGGCAATTGGTTTACGCGGACCAAGAAAAGTGCTCATCAGGCTTTTTAAGTGTCAAACACCCTGCGGTTTGAAATGATTACTTCTCTTTAAGCCGCACACGTTGCTGAGTGGTCATGATGCTCCGCTGCAGACCCCAAAGACTCTGGTTCAATCCCGGCCACGGCGGTGGCATTTCAATAGAGACGAAATGCTAGCAGCCTCGGTACTGTGCCAGGTCAGTGCACGCAAGAGGACTCCAGGTGGTCTAAATTATCCACAGCCCTCCACTACGGCGTCCCTGAAAGCCTGAGTCATTTTGGGACGTTAAACTACAAAATGCCAAAACCCAATTTTGTCCTTCGGACAGTTCAACAGCCTTTCTTGAAGTGCTACCTTGATGGACACGATTTTTAAAAAAATCCCGTAATGTGGCGAGAGTGCAGCATTCTTCATAGGAACAAGGAGATAGGCACTCCAAGTAAGAGGCAAACTTTTATTTTTTTTCTCTAAACCAAATAACACAACTAACTAAGACTAAATACATCAGATGAAATTCGCTTACTCGTCCATATGAAACAACGTTGAATGCTCGCTGTTAATCAATTATTACTAGGTTTGATTTCCTCCACAGAATGTACCAAAGTTACTGTAGGGGTAGTGGAGAATTTATCTGTAAGTGAATACTCTCTGCTGGGTTTAAAAGTCGGTCTGTGTAAATGCGGAGAGTTCATTATAGTTTTAATTTAATACAGCTTTTAAAGGAAGGCAATAAATTGCCTGTTTTTAGCCCTACTCAAAATAGGCTAATTTTTTCCTGAGCCAGTGGACTCAACACTCAGTTTACAGGTAGTTTCCCGCCATTTGATTTGGTGCTGATCTTTGATCAGTACAAAAAAAGGGTGTGCGATTTATCGATACTATGGAACGGCCGTTGTTTTCGAACTGTGCTTTTCTGCCATGGATAAAAATCACCCTGCTGTATCCATATAACTGATATAACTGATAAACTAGAACGATGCGAGAAATCCCTGCTTATATTTTCCAAATGATTAGAAACACTTATCATCATAAACTAGTATAATAAACTTTTCATGCTTCTTTTTGATCGGCTACATGTAGGCAACCAGAAGGATTAATGTAATTCGTCTCTGGTCAATGAGACAAACGTGGATTTATTTCGAATTCGCATTGGGCAACCACCGATACGCCTGCATACATTTAAGCTACATGTTTTTTCTGCGCGGAGTACACAAAGAATTACGAAAAATCGACACCGCTCACGTTAGCTGTGTCTAAACTTGAACACAGATCTATAGTCGAAGAAAAAGCAATCAAATTTGTGGAACATGCAGGTCCTTCGCCTTTCGAATGACGTGAACCATTTTAAAATATTGAGTGCAGTCTAGACCTCTATTATTGTCATTTTCTATTAAATGCTGATTTCTTGCACCCGAAAGCAGTGTAAAAGGGCAATGCCAGAAGAGTAATACCTTACCCGATGGTTTTTAGGCCTCTTGAATATTTCAAATAATAGCAGTACTATCTACACCGAATAAAACGCGACCAAGAAAACTGCGATGGCAACCGAAAAACACCAAAAATATCTGCTGGACAGAAAATAACAGTGGCGTTGATTAACATTTCTTAAGACGACTTTTCGCTCTTTTGAAGTGAAATTATATTCCTTTAGTATTGAGCTTTCCCTGGCTAAGAGCTCCTTAGTTTGCTGTTCGCGGCTCAGTTCTCTTGTTAGCTTTTCATTTCTTGCCGATAGTACCTACTCAGAGTAACAGATCATTAACTGCGATAAATTAGCTCTACACATGATATCACATTGGTGTAACATCAGCCGTGCACCGGCTATAGGCTTCTTTATCTAAACAGCTGTGAAAACAAACAAAACAGCTATGCAGCGAGGGATACTACAGAGCAGGCTCCTCATATCCGTGTTTATCGTTCTCGCTTCCCACGAGCGAGAGGTGGATGCTTCAACGCCAAGAACGATTTGTGCTACGACGCCGGGGGGACGAGTAAATCCAGATATGTAATCCATGCTGAGATCATCAGTTCAGCCTTCCGACCACGCGTAAAACGGCAATTGTGGAACTCATGAAAGAGCACGATATTACTGCATCGTTGGCAAGTGCGGAGGTACAGGTTGCGAGTACGCCTAAGATGACAACCGATTCCTGCTGCTAGAGAAGACAATGCACATTCCAATCAGTCCCCAAACACGTGCAGCCATCAGTAGGAGTCCGCCTAACATTTTAGACGGTAGCTGCTGTGGTACAGGCTGGAGTTTAAAAAAATAAACCCTTGGTTGACCATGACCAGAACACAGCTGCTGTGGCTGCTGGTGGTGACGATGACCCTAATGATCGCGATCGTGGTGAATGTTGTTTCACGTAATTTTCCGCCAACAGAAAAAAAAGCGAAGTCGCGCTTTCGTCCACAACCTCATTAGCACCTCAAACGGTCTCACGACAATCGATAAGGACAGCAGGACTAGTGCGAAACGAAATGAATATTCAGCTGTGGGAAATTCTAAAGCGTGGTCGCTGTCACTTACCAGCAAAAGCGAAATAAAGCGCGCATTGTAAGCAAACACTTCTTCTTCTCTCGTCGCGAAATATTACACTCGGTCTTCTGTTCTGCCTACCATGCAATACTTTATGGAAAAATATCGATCTTAACGACCACACGAACACCCTTCGTCTGATGGCACCTTATAGTCATAACTAAGCCTACAGGTCAGGTTAGGGTCTGAATGAAGCTGTGGACAGCAAAGCATCCAAGAGTATTATTGAAGCCGGGACACCTGGGACTTGATGTTTTAATTTCTAACAAAAATAATTTACACTCCGGACAGTGCGCTTTTAAGCAGATGCGAAATAAATTTTCTACAATGTGCAAAGCTTGTTGCTTATTTACTTCCAACACGTCTCAGTGAGTCTACGGGATAAATACCTGCTATAAATTTTTAATAAATTTTTAACTCACCTTCCGACGTAGCAGGCTGCCATTATCGACAGCAGACTGATGCCATCGGTGCATTCAAAATATCATGGCGCATTGGACCCCGAAAGCAAGCAATTACGGTAGCACAGAGCAAAACCTATTAACAATTTGTTTTATATCTGCTGGTTAGAAGTATGTCACTGATTATAAAAATGACCTGACAATAGAATTTCTCGCGCCATTTACGTTGCATAATGCGCCCCTCTGCAGCCGGTGAAAGAGTTTGGTTCTCTAAAGAGAAATTGCTAGTGACCTTGAGTTTTTTGTTCTGAGTTTGTCCACTTGGAGCATGACTATCATACTCTGGAGACAATTGCACTTCCCTGCTCGATGAGATTTGTGCTTTTTTTTAAAATGCCACAGCCAGTGTATGAACCTATGTACAATTCTTTACCAAATGCGTAATAGGGAAACATTCTTGAATGTATATCAAATCAATACTTATCTCCACCGCATTTCCAAACGGCGGGTATGGATAGAGAGTGAAGCGGTTTTTTATTGCTTATTTCGTCACTCCTGCCATGTATCTAGTTCACATATTTCTGCAGAAATAGCTCACATTCAGGCTATGCCGCCGGAAATCTTCCCATAAAATTCTTTTCGAGAGTGTGGGTGAGACGACGATGGTTAACAATGCGTTCTACTTTCGAAGCATTCGTGTAGGGGGCTGGTAGTGCCTGAAATCTTTCCACTCTCCGTCTGCTTCAGATTTCAAGTGGCATCTGGAAAGCGCGCACAAAGCATGCTTTCACAAGAAAGGCAAATGCTTCATTCTGAACACGTGTGCGATGCTTCGAAATGCAATGGATGTTGTGGAAGGTTGCTAAACGTAATTCAATTTCAGATACGGTCTCCGAGCTCAATGCCTTCGTCTCGCCAGCCAAAAAATATATTTTCCGGGTTTAAGACTCAGCAGCCAGTAGTTTATCATGATATGCTTATTTGTGCAACTGGACGTACATACAGCCTCCAAATGCAATTTTGGGAATTCGAGAAGCATGCGGTGTTACTAAACCTCACGCTCCTCTGCAGGGAAATTCGTAAACCGAGAAGTTTTGTGAAGTTCTCCCCATTTCTTCCGAGGTTACTGCGCCGTGTAAGGTGGAAATAGAGCTCGAAATACAGCATGGAAAACTTGTTACATGAAGTGAAGCCCACGGAATCGGGTGGAGTGCGTAGGATAGCTCGCGTTTGCAGCGTTAATAACGCTCCTCTTTGACTTGCACCGTACAGAGCACTCGCAAGTCGTCCATTAACTAAGCGTCGGCCACCACTTTCTTGGAGATACACAGCCGAGCATGAAAAAACGAAGGCACGAACGGGAGCTTGGTTACGAAACGGAGCTGCTCAATAGAATTCAATATCCCTTCGAAAGTGCTGCCAGATGAGGCTTATGTGGTGGAAGGCAGGTGCGTGCGAATGTTACGGTTTTGTTGTACATCCGTCCCTCATCATGACACTCCCGTTGTAGCTGCTCTTGGTCGCAAGTCGGCTATGCCGTCGCTCGCAATTCCGAAGCAGCTGCAAGAATATTTCACGCGCCTTACTGAACATTGAGAATGCGCAGCGACTGCTATTACGGCAGTAGTGTCGAGTCTGTCTTTATTAACGTATTTTTTAAATATTTTCCTGGTTTGCTTTCAATTATGCGTATTTAACGTCCGAAACCGACTAAGGCCACCGCGGACGCTGTAGTGAAGGTCTCCGGAAATTTCGACCACCTGGCTTTCTTAAGCGTGCACTGACATCGTGCAGTAAACGGGCATCTATAATTTCGCCTCCTTCAAAATTCGACCGCCGCAGTTGCGCGCTTAACAGCAATATTATTATGTGTTTTACTCTTTTGTTTTAATTCTGAAGAAGTGCGCATGGTCCTGTTGATGACGTACGCTTCTTTTCTCTCCGCATTCTGAATAGGAGGCATAGTTTGATTCGTGAGACATATTACCTTGGGCGGAAGAACGGAACCGGGCGCAATGAAGAAGGAAATACACAGATGAACGCTACCTCGCAACTTCATCATGTACAGAAGCTCACATTGGGCCGACAAGCAGGTGTATCAAAATACAGCTTAGGAAACATGTTAGGTCACTCTCAAAATCAAATTATTTTCGCCTGTATACGGGCACTTTAGAGATTGCAGAAACTAAAAGAAGAAAGTGTGCGGACCATCCGATTTATTTCAGCCATTGATTTATTTCATTTCATCCAATAAATCAGGCAACGAGGAAGTTAGGGGCAGCGTCTTCAATGCGACAAAACAAAAAAAAGAATACGGTGGTCAGCCATCATTACTACTGGTAAGTAAAAAAACTTTCGCTTATAATACATGGTTTGTTGTTTTTTTTTGTTTTGTTTTTTTTCATTTTTCTCGTTATAAGGGTGCTGCTATCAAATGGTAATCCGTTTTTTTTTAATTCTGCTCTTAACATGTATTCAAGACTTGTTTAGTATTGTGGCTGCCGCTGTAACCCTGTGGTTATTCTTAAAAGTTTTGTTGCGAGTAAGCACTCTTCTGTGTGTTTACTTGTTCCTCTTCTGTATTTCGTACGTTTGCGTTGCTCCACCGGAAACGAAACTTTGCAGATTAACCCCGTTATCCACCTTAATCCATCAGACACCTTGATGTATCTTTACCTCCTCTGCGGCCTATTCGCGCAAGCTCAACTTCACGGGACGCTTCGAAGTCTGGCTGAATCGGGTGAGTGGAGGTGCATGCATAGCTCGTCGCTTATGAATATACTGTCATTCCTTGCATTTGCTGAAATTCTCGTCTGTTTTGTTGTAGTGTAATCGCGTCGTTAACGCTGAGCACTTCATTTTGATATGCTCTAAAGGCATCATAGGCTATGAGACAGTAGTTGTGGCGCAGTGTGCCTAGCGATCCTCGTAAAATCGCTCTACGTGACGACGTCTTAACAGAATCTATCTTGAAGAAAGCGATGTGTTCCTCTGCCGTCTATGTCGCCGACGTGTAGAAGCATGCTGGCAGAGCGTTGATTTATTTCCATAGGACAGGACATTGGAGATCCTGCTATTTTAAAAGCAGCAAAAGAGGCAGCACACGACGCAGGCGATTCCAGTCGTCGCGTTTCCTTATTTGCCGCGTTTGCTGCCATTAACTTCTTGGCAGCAATCAGGAATACCACAATTCGAGTCGACACTTGTGTTTTCAGTTGAGAATATGTAGCTGTTTGCGGTGAGGAAGGGAAGCCAAATAAGTCGAGATGTGAATGCGTGCAGCGTGATCACACAAAGATAAAAAATGGGAGGTAATTTTGGCCTGAGCTCTATAAACGTGCGCAAGCACTGTAGTCAGGTTAAGTTGATCTGATTTTTTCTTGGGGCAGATGGAGGTTGTTGAAGACGACAATATGCAATGCATTGTGTTTAGTTTGCCATTTTCTGAGGCCAACAAGAACAACAATCGTGTTGAGTAAAACACGAGACGTGTTGGGCTGCTGCGATTTCTTTTTTCTCTCGCGCAGTGACAAGCGACGCTTAACTGTTCCCGCCGCCGCGAGTTCGAATCTCAGTCGTGGATATTTATTTCTTTCATTTTTATTTATATATTTCACTTGCGGAAGCCCACACACATTTGAAGATCTTCCTCACGGGTTATCAATCTGAATAGTGCTTCGGCACTAATATTCTGCAAAAGGGATTCGACCTTTTGCATGGATAGAGCCTTCACAGGGCAGTTTGGCTGTAGTCTGAGAAACTTTTTCTGTGACCAATCATGTCCGTTGTCTCTCTCGGTGTCGTGAGATTCCGCGTGCAAACGCTGTTCACGGTTGCCTGTTGGACGTGCAGAATATTTTAATCATTTGGAACTCATGAGCTCCATGTGTGACGTCAGGACATTTTGTACCAGTCCTGCCTTTCCGCACATACCGGCGACAAGCCAGGTCGGGTTTTCCGCTCAATGTGCCCCTGAATGCTAAGGCGTTAATGCACTGACGACATGATCACCCCATGCGTGCTTGGTATATCGCCGGCTGCTTGGCTCACACGTGTTGTCAGAGAGATGCTGTTTAAAGAAGAGTTTTAAATAATCTTTGCAAGGCGGTTTCCTGAAGAGGATTTGAGAAATGACTTTGAGCCGTAGATCGGAGGGGTTCTGTCACAAAAAATGCGACATTGAGGAAATTGTGCTTCAATATTTTTTATTATTCTTTGAGTACAAGGGCAGTCTCTAATATGCCAAAGGCCGCGCTTTGTCAAAGGACTCACGGCCTCATCCGCAGGCTGTCTGCTTGTTTAGTGGTCGCGGATCACTTCGTGCTTTAAGTTGTATTTAGGCTACATGATGTTCGGTGCCCTACATCTCTTTTCATTCTCATGCTGTCTTGTCAATTCTTGCGTGTTGCAGAAGGCGTCCCGCTCACCATTGCCTGACCTCAGGTGGCTTGTGATCCCTCAGGTGGTCGGGCGTATCTGACGAATACCGTGTAAGCAACAAGTCTTGACAACAAGAGGCAAACAAACCATTCCATAACATTTGCTGCGACAATGAGTACCGGCAAGAAAGAGAGGACAAGGGGTCCTTTGCAAGGGATAGGGACGTACATGCGACTTCACACGCTCGGCGCGGCTCGCGCTGAACCCGTGTCACATGAAACCAGAGCGTAGGACGCGACCACAGGCGCACGCCGGATTCTTGTCGTACTTCTGCGCCACTTCCTAAATTCCTTCATGACTCAGGGCAGGTGGCCACGCAGTGAGAGACGGGTACTGCGCATTTTCTTTTCTTGTAACTATATATCCTTACAACTACATATCCCATATATCCTACATATGCTATGTATCCTAAATTAACGAAAAACTGAGCTTGTGTTTGGCGCATTACAGCCTTAGTTGCTTTTGCGCCATTAAACTCAATACTACTAACTATAGCTGTATAGTTATATATCGTTACAACTATATTTTGTTTCCAGCATTCTCTATGTTCCGCTGTTTCTGTTTGAACATTTCCATTTAACGCTGTCGTGGCTTCCAACCTATACGAGTGTTTTGTACCGTCCACAGTGGTTATTTGAATATTAAATTCCAATTTGCCCAATATTATGACCGCTTAAATGTTCTAGTTGGTTTGTTTGGGGCACGATTTCCTTTAATATTAAAACTAGACAACATTATAACTTGCGCTTATTCCTTAAAGACACAACGGTGATCAAAAGACGTTTTTAGCATACTGGACACTTACTACCGGAGACGTACACCGGTTTACCGGACCCCTCTCGCGAATGCGCAGTTGCATTGTTGGGGTCAGGGGAAGCCACTGCGCGTGCGCAAGAGGGGTCCGGTAAACCGGTGTACGTCTCCGGTAGTAAGTGTCCAGTATGCTAAACACGTCTAATACAGCGCCGCACGTGCGTAATTAGCGCGCATTCTATTGATCAGATATCCTCTGCAGCTTTTTTCTTCAGAATACTTGCTACTCACCTGCCCCTGCATAAACGCGTAACTAATTTGTGTGAGGTTTCATTT
The DNA here is from genome assembly GCF_052857255.1 of Amblyomma americanum. Taxonomy (NCBI): domain Eukaryota; kingdom Metazoa; phylum Arthropoda; class Arachnida; order Ixodida; family Ixodidae; genus Amblyomma; species Amblyomma americanum. The sequence continues at coordinate 99,543,137 of NC_135501.1, forward strand.
AACATAGCACACACAGCCAAAAAAGTGCCGAAATCCCGATCCTGGAAACGTTCTGGAAAAGTAGACGTGCTCATAAATACGTTCATGTTCTCAAATAGCCGCAACGTCGCATGCCGTCGCAAAACAGTCTCCAAGCAATTTCACAAAGTTTAGTGGCCTGGTCATGTACAGCAAGTGCAACATTCTTACTCGACTACATATTCGATCCGGTCGCTGCGTCGTTTATCAGATTGGTCACTGGTCTGCACAAATTCCTTCATCGCGGACGTTGCTTCCTGTGTTGAGAAAATTATGTAATCACTTGAAGGAAGTACGTTTCATGCTCAGAGTGTGGCTGACCGGACTGGTCGGTGTTTCAGGGCAACGAAAAACGGAAAACAGCGCAACATTTGGGGCAAGGCACATAGGAAGGACGAACACCACCACGCTGTTTTATACACGGGACGCACGCTTTGATAGCCGCGCTGCAAAGCAAATAAAGACTATATAGCAACCAGCTAATACTGAAAAGTTAATGTACACTGTATAACATGGCCGTTATGCGGAAATAAAAATGCTCAGTTGAGGGTGGCTTTACCCGATTTCCGAAGCTTATAGGTTTGTTAGTTCAAGCAGGGAAACCGTCATTGCAAGACTATTCATTGTGAAGGTGAAAAACAAATGCTAAACTTTTTGTGGAAACGCTGTCAAAGACACACTGAGAATAGGAGAGCGACAACAATAAAATTTTACTAATCAGAATCACTTTGTTGATTTGAACACACAAATACTTTCAGCAATTACAGCAGTTAAAACATCCGGCTCGGCACTGGTATCTGTCGTAGGGCTGCTTACTAAGAAAGACATCCCAGTGTAGCTAAGTTCGCCGCTTGCTTTCGGTTAAGGTATGGAAAATGAATAATCCAGGCATTGGCTCTCACCACAAGTAATATTGCCAGATCGAATCTTCGTATTAAAGATGCTCCAGCATACCATCAGTTGATAAAAAAAGCTTTTTATGTGTCTCGCCTTTATTTTCTGCAATGAGGTAGTGAAAAGGACTGTAGTGAAACAGGGCTAGCAAAACTTCCCGGACAACACACGCAATCTATCGAGGCATCAAGTGTTTCTCCAGCAAAAATAAATGCTAACTATCTGATATTCATATATGTGAATGCTAGAGGTTTACGTAATAAAGGCCTGTTAGCTTGCAGTCTGCTCCTTGAAAGGAATTTGCTGGGCTATTGAAAACGAACAAGCGCTAGCATAAATAAACTCTTCGCCCAAGGTGGGTTTCGGCAGTGGTTCCTGATAATGAACAATATTTGCAACACTACGCCGCAAAAAAGTACTCGCAAAGATTACTGATAGCCTTATACTTATATAGCTTCCGTTGTTAGGAAAAAAGCATTCGACTCAATCTAATGATGAGCAGCCACGCCGGCATATCGTGGCCATGAAGTGAAAAAGGTCCTAAATTGATGCTAAAAATTTTTGGTGGCTCTACACAAAGCATTACCTTCAAGAGATAAATTTACAGCATACCTGTTCGGCAGGACATCATGCAAGGTAGAACAATTTGTGCGCTGCAATTCACTTGTGTTTCTTAGGGATTCAAATATTTGGATAGAGAGGAGCTTGGCTTTATGCAGAATGAATTAACTTGTTAAGCTCGATAAGCTTGAGATAATTCTACGACAACTATGCGAGGGGAAGATTTTCGTCGCAGCATTGAGTGCCAAAAGGTTTAAAGGAAGGTGACCCAATTGATTATTAATGTTTAGGAACCTTAATTTGAGGCCCGTAGTTTAGAATCAGACCAGCCTTGTGCTGCATGAAAAGCGTTACTGTATACTTGAAGTAAAGGGAAAATATATCTCAGGAACAACTACTGAGGAGAAATCCTAATTATGAGGCATAAATTATATAGAGAATAACAATGGGTTGAAGCGTATTTGCCTGCACTCTGGGTAATTATTAACAGTTTACCAGTTTCCTAAAGAGTAAGTGATACAATAGTTTTATATTGCTAGGCGTCATTCATATTGAAAAAAACTTTGGGGGCAACCAAAATGGTGGAAATTAAATTTCGTGGAACGCTTCAAGGGATGGGAAGATAGGGTTTACCATAAGAGACAAGAGAAACGAGTGAGTTGGCGTACAAAGCCACGTGAAATGTGTCGAGTGATTGCTAGTTGTGTCGTCTGATATCAAAGAACAGCCAACAAGGCAGCTGCTTGCGGCCTAACGAAGCAACGTTTGGCGTACTGAGCAGTTTAATCTCTCTCCCTTTTGCTCACTCTCACGCTCTCTGTCCCTAACGGGAGTCGTCACCTTCACGCCAGTGAGTTCAATTTAGCTTGAAAAAAAGGTTGATCCCTGTTTTGAGGGCCGGTTACAGCCATCAAAACACTGCGAACACCTTGCCGTGGCTACTAAATTCCTACCTAGAAGACAGCATTGACATCCGTTCCTCGACACCATCGGAGCTCATCCGTCTTTTGAAAACTATTATTTAAATAACCCTTGTGTAAACTGTAAATATCTTGTGTTGTTTTCTTTTATAAAGTATTTTTTGCACCTGTCCGCCAAAATGTAAAGAATCCAGGGACCACTCGAGCAGCGAACAAGCAGCTTTCATTTTGCCCCTCTCCACTTGGTTTTGAATTGGCCAAAATAAACGAAATCAAGTATGCTTTAATCATTCCACGCACCTTGACCGCCCATTCCGCAAGTCTTCGGTTGGTGTGGCCCATCTGGACCACATTAGTTAATAAAACACACTATATAGAGTGCCTTCTGACCTCTCCAGATAGACACCGTTCTCACTGACAAGCGGTTCTTAGCCACAGTCTGTTTTTCTTTAATTACAACGCCGGATGCGACGTTAATGTTGTCCGCCACAGGGAAGGCGTTTAAACTGCTGTCATTATACTACGTGTGAAGCCATGGACAAAAAATTTATGACATGCATGTTCGGAGATAAAAAATTAATTCCATGCGGCAAGAAAGAGCAGGTCGTTGTAAATAATAGAAAAACGAGCGCACGTGCGGGCTCTATCCTCTCGAAGAATATCATCTGAATGGCTGGCGAGGCAGCGCAGAAATGAACTTATTTTCATTATTCCGCATTGACCATTTTTTTTTCGCGATTTTATTTGCGAGCGCATAATATTAGCAATAACGCTGCGCAGGTCTGAGAAGCAACTCTTAACAATAAATGCTGGCAAGAAAGCCCTGCACAATGAAAGTGACTTCTCACGTTTATAGAGCGCTGCGCTACACACAATTTATATTTCATCGGCTTCGTATTTGCCCATCAACCCTTCATATTTAATTTCAGTTTTTGTAACTTGTATTCAGCTTTTCTTATTAGTACAAAACCGTCTAAAAAAACCTGTAGTAATTCAAAATTTCATTCGCCTGAAGCAATCTGAATTTCAACCTCAAATGCGTAGAATTTCTATAAGACTGGCTCGTTTCTTCCTACGCACAGTGCCGCCGCAATGTTTCACGTGTTGTAAAATGGTATCCTCTGTACGTGGCCTAAAAGCAGTATTTATACTCAGAGACCAAACATTCATTCAACGTGCATTCTTTATCCAATCTGATTCCTGTGTGGCCGGCCCCTGTACTGTACTTGAATTATAGGCGTGTACCAACCATTTTTCTCCCAAGATAGCATCAATCGAGGCTAACATGGCTCGCGAATTCACTCCATAAAGCATTTATTTTAAAACACTCTCAGCAGAATGAAAGGGTGCATGCAGTATGTATTCGGATCTGCTTTAACCGGCATTGTCAGCCGGGGTAGGTCGACTAAGATTTCTCGCTGACGTTGTAAAAGGGTTCTGTTTTCTGAACGCTGTGTCACGCTATAGACCATTCGGCAGGCTGCAGCAGAGCTCTGCGCAACAGTTTATGCCACATGGGGCTGTCCGACTTCCACTGAACAATCAGCGTGTAATAAAATTTCTGTTCTTCGTCTTTCGAAGTCGGACCTCCTTGCGGTATTTCAGTGAAATTTGTTACTACTGTTCCGGTCATTTTTCTCACAAACCTTTTTAACAATTCCTGTGCAACATGTTTACCGATTTTGTCTTTAAATGTGTCTGGTATGTCTGATGCTGCATACAATGACGTTTAGCGATAACCTTTGTTCTCGTAATTTACCCTATGCCTATGCTTTGAGAAACCCCCCGTTTTTAGAAGGCCCAGCCCCCTTGGGGCTGGTGATGTTCACTGAGTGCACTGGTCTATAAAGACACGGATGTATCTAGCACATGGAACTTGTGCACAGTCAAGTACCCAGCACTTGCGCAGGATGTGCTGGCACTACGGCGCGGTACGCTTCAAACTGGAAAAGGCCGCTCTCCCCTTCCTAGCATGTGCAGATAACCGCTGGCCCTTAAAGGTAGCGGAATGGATTCCAAGAGAAGGCAAGCGTAGCATGGGGGCGGCAGTAGGTTATGTGGGCAGATGAGATTAGGAAGTTTGCAGGCATAGGGTGGATGCAGCTGGCAAAGGACAGGGTTCATTTGAGAGACATGGGAGACAACTTTTCCCTGCAGTGGGTGTGGTTAGGCTGATGATGACGATAATGCAGTCGACTAGGTAACTTCATACCCTCATTCGGTACCTAGGCGTCAGTTGCGCTCTTACGCGGAGAGCGAAAAACGCGCAATAAGCGCTATATGCCGCCTTGAAATAATGTCGACAAACCTATTTTGTTGTGCACCACCGAGTTTAAATTTTCTTGACAGGAGATCACTAACGCAGTGTGTCACTAGACGTACTTTCACCTTATCTGTGAAAGGACATCCTTTGAAGGCTTTAGTAACCCATAAATAACGTCTACTAAGTTTCTCTCTAGGGACCCTTTTTTTCCCCATAGCTTCAATCAAGAAACCTCCACTGAGTTGCCCTCAGATTTAATTTCTTCTTTGCAGAAATGAAACAATAACAGGGCTGACACCAGACGCAAGAACGCCGCAACCAATCGGCATAGTTATTTCTGCAGACTGCGTGCAGTATCAACCCATAAACGTATAGCGTCCTGTGGGCAGAACGCCTCTGCTTGGCCGAGTAAGTCTTAATATTTATTGTGTAAAAACTTGCGCCCGATAGCATAGGTTCCAGAGCGCCCACACTTTTTCTGCAGAGAGGTTGTGATGTTTACGTTCAAATGTGTGTGTTGCGTGCCTTCTGAAAGATTCGCCACGCTTGTCTGGATGCAAGTTTTGAAGTTATTCCCCATCGAATAGATTTTAATTCTTCAGGGCAGGATGAAAAATGTGGTTTGAAAGACGGCGCCAAATATATGAATATATATGAATTATTATATGTATATTATATTAAATATATGAATTTGCCCAGCTTAAAGCATTATAACAAAGCTAAAATTCGCTGTTGAGAAAAATATTTGCACGAGAAGGATGAGTCTGAATTGGGAGATGAGACGCACATTTCATATCAAAACATATTTAAGTTCTAAATGTCTCATGTTTCCGCATATATAGGGTATTGGTGTATAGACTGCTGGTGAACACTGCGTAAATTCCTAACAAGTTAATGGCGCGGAAAAGATAACTTATGCGCAGCTGCAGCTAAGCGGATGGATGAAGAAGATCTGTTGCCTCTAAGGACATGCGAAAAATTATTGTGCCACGGAAACGATAGGCAGTGTGGCGAAAAACATTCTGCATCGGACCTTGCCATTGCCATGATGTATATTATGACGTTATATTCGCTGCTTAAGAACGCAACTGCACAATGGTAGAAGGCCTGTATCACTTGAATTGAAATCCTAGTGTGCACTAACCAATCAAAGGCTAGTAGTGCCAAATAATTATCGTTTCACCAACACGATACCAGCACGTTTCGTGATGTTGCTTCTGCCTTGAACAAGAGACTAGGTTTCTTGCACCACACCTGCGAATGAGATTGCTTAAACTCGCGTGAAATACAAGAGCTAGGGGAAAGACGGTGCTCGGTTCGCGACGAAACAGTAGTAGATGCTGCGCGGGGGAAAAAAAAATGCGGTTTCGACACGCACAGCTTGTCCGCACACGCTGGGCACGTGTTGCTTTTTCTGTCTGGATGGGTAGGCTTGAACGCCTCGAGCATCGATCGCTTATTGTAGTAACGTGCAGGTCTGGACGTAATGGCACCATAGAAAACAGGTCTTGACCATGTTATTTTCCTGTGCAGCGATGCTACTGCTGCGCTTTTGGAGAAGCGGATGGCGACAGCTGTGCTGAAATGTCAGTGCAGGTGGCCTGTAACCGCGCATTTTACGTAGGCAGAGCAAGCAGCATTTTATGCTACTACGCAGAAAAATGCGTCAGATAAAAAGGCAAGAGAGTTTTGCTTCTTTCCGAAGCCACTTGCAAAAAGAGAAAACATGATGAGACATGCTCGGGGTTGCTTTAACATCGAAACTCTCTTTTACAAAGTGAGAGTCTCCATAGAAACGGCAATCTTAAAAACCAGAAATTATTCACACAACGAGACGTGCAAAACCATGACTGAGGGTTCCGGGGAGAAGATCACTAAGTGCTCAAAATTAATTTAGACTGTGTGTGTTGTATGGCGTACGTGAAACTTTCAGCACACAACTGTTTATTAGTTACTTAGGACGCGGGGGAGAGTACAATAGATATCGTTCCTGGTAATATTGTACTCCGAATTCGTGCAGAGGACTTAAAATCCTCATCTATTGAGGAGCTTACCGAAAAAAATATTAAAGGTCATTTTTTATAAATGAACAATGAACAAAGACTTAATTACCGCAAAGGACGTTAACAAGTACGCAACTGCACCATCACAACTCTACTACGGGAGTTGCATTACAAGGAACTGGAGACGTAGAGACTCGTAGGCCGAGCGGCACTGTCGGTTAGACTGCCTCTGTTTTGCGTTTGTATTTGATCTAGTGTACGTGTTGGTGCACGTTATGCGTTAGATAAGTGAGAGGTATACTCAAAGAGTCCTGTAAACAGGAAATCTGCGGCTATGAATACGAGGTAACACACGTTTGACCAGATTCCTAGACAGTGTACAGAACCCGCGGCTTTGCATTCGAGCAGTGCTTAAAATAGGGCACTTTGGAGTATTCTACACAGATAGGGAGGATGGCTTGAACATGTGGCGAGCACCAGTGATTTCTGACGAAGTTTTACCGTGGAGATATCACTGATTTGTGATGCATGTTACGAACGTAGTTCTCCCAGCGGATGGCGCAATACTGTACACCTATCTCGTAGTTGTAATGCTTGCGCTTGATGGAAGCATGTGGCTCCACTACAGTTGCACCACTGCTCTGTCAGGACAACAATTGTATCATTTGAACACAAGGTTCTGATGTTACTGGGCATGCGTTGCTAGTTAGACCAGGGAGTTGGTTTGTCTGACAAAATAGCTGAACGAAGAACGCGGCGTTAAAACAACACCTAAAAAAACAAGGACCGAGCGTTTCTTGGAGAGGCAGCGGAATTAATAGACCTGATGTAGCGTGCCAGTTCAGGGCATGCTCAAATTCTTAACATAAACCCATTGAGTTTTGGAAGGCCAGTGAACGATCACCCCGAAGCGTGACTGTTTTTGGAAGCGCTGTAATAGCTTTTTGCATAGCTGGGAGAGAACAATGGCGTCGCGTATGGACCAGCACGTAATCTGGCTTTACTTTCGTATCAGGAAGTCTGATGTCGAAAGGGAGGGTGCGAGCATGGTTTGCACCATTGCCAGTGCCTACAATTCTAGGGGTGTAGGTGCACTATTATTAAAGTTCAGGTATTACAGATGCTTTCTGGCGTACCGGCGATGATTGTTTCGTGAGCACTCAGGACTGACGGTGAAGAGCGGTGGGATTTAATACACACGCCGACCGCCTACCTTCCACAGGCAAAGGGAATTTTTACTGCTACTTACTTCTTTCGAACAACACGTTTTTACTATACGCAAATTTGCAATATTTCGGGCTTCGTGCATATTTTTGTACAGTCATATAGCTCAGGTCAGCAGAGTCTAACTAGAGCTTGGGCACAAAAAAAGCTAAAGTCTGTATTTCATGGAACAAATTAGGCTCACATCATGTAAAACTCGCTTGAGAAAATCAGTTGTATGTCTCCGTCAATCCTTTTCGAACGGGGCACATTATTTTATGTGAAAAAATATCTTATTGACCACTTTCAGAAAAATAGTTCGGCTCCAAAGCAGGACCAAATCATTATTAGTGACTTCATATTCACAAACTATTAAAGCTTTCCGCGATTTTTGTTGAAAGCGCGGTCCCCAACCACCACCTCATTCCTCCGTATTACCTGCGTGTTCTTGAGCCCCGGCATTTCCTTTGACGTTAAATTTAAGCCTTACGTATTTTTTTTTCCTGGTGCATTTTGCGTGCTTCGTCTTTCTTTTAATTATCTGGTCTTATTACCACTACTCGCTACGTGTTGCATGAATGCAGTAACAATGATTGCCGATAGCACTAGTCGCCGACGTCTGCGCTCGGAAACGATGGTAAAGTTCTAGGCCGAGCGCTTCTGTCCTCCTTGACTCCAGTGTACTATCAGCCAGCGGCAGCAGGCTCGTTGATTAAAGCAAACCACAGGCGATGGTCTTAGTTGCAATTACGGGTGTTTCCTGCCCTTCGATGTTCTTCCGGGACTGCCTGATTATATTGTTACGTGGCGACCAGTGGAAGATTAAGGCGCAATGAACGATGGCAGTAAAATAATATTGTTGTTGTTGTTGTCAGAATATCAAAAGATAGCACATAACCACACTGGGGGAAAAAGATTTTAATGGCTGCTGGCCCAGCGCGAGCACTCCGTCCCGCGCCGCTGCCAGCTTCGTCGTCTTCGTGACACTACCAGGGGCTGCCGAGCAATCGTCCCGATCGTGAATATAAGAAGACACCGACGGAGAGACGCGCTCGATGGTGATGGGTTCAGAGGACGGTACAACACAAATGGCATGGTTGGAAGTGCTGGCCACCACAATGAAAGAAATGGAAATAATGAATCCTGGTCCACGAAGCTTCCGTGCCGCAGGTCGCCAGGAGCCGACGTCCTAAACCCTTGGACGCACCGAATGGCATGTGCAGAAGGGCTGTGTTCTCACGTGGCGGCAGCGTCTCGGGTCGGTCGGGTCATGGGGTCAGGTCGCGGCCGCATCTTCAAGTCGCCGTGTCTTGTGATCAGGGCGGGAGGCGCGGCCGGGGTGAGTGGCGAGGTCGCTTCAGGTCCGGCTGGCTGAGGCACAGCCGGGCGGGGCGGACCAGGTGCACAAGGCCGACGACCACGGCAGGCGGAGGACGCCGAAGCTCTAAGACCAGGATGAGGATGATACTCCCTACCTCACACCAAATGTTACGTGAAGGCCACCTGATGAATGAGATCAGATGACAGATGGCAGTGAGATGATTTTTAATGCCTGCTGGCCTAGCGCGAGCACTCTGTCCCGCGTCAGTGCCAGTTTTGCCGTCTTCGTGACAGTATTTGGTTAGTAAATGGCTGAGGGCTCCTGCGAAGATGACAGCCGCTATAGAGGTATGGTTTGCGGCAGAGGTAGGGAGCTGGCTTGTCAGGTCTTCTGTCTTTTATTAAGGCTATAATAAATGTTGCCCAGGGCCATATCTTGCTTCGTACATGCTTTTTATTATGTAAAGCTAAAATATGAATAGAACAGGCGCTCTGCCGGGAACGGTACACTTGACAACAAGGCTTATAACAATCCATTCGCAAAGATGAGCGGGGAATCGCTGATCGCCTTACAGCTGCGGTGATGCATAAGGGTGTACCGAAGCAAAAGTTAATAATGCTTTTTTCTGCTATTTGAGGAGCCCCGATCACGTAAGCACTTATCCAAATCTATTAACTTGGAAAGTACAGATTGCATGAAATCATGATCTATAGCGCAGTAGAGCAACAAAAATGAGCTAGTTCAATATCCTGGAGCGCTTCTTCTTTAATTGTATTGGATTCATTTCTGAAGATCTTCGCCTTAGTTGTTCGATTATTCTAACATCGCAGTGTCATTGAAAACGAAAAGGCTTGGTTTAGTAAGCTGAAGCATTTGTTGCTGTATTTCGCATTCATTCGTAGGCACGCATGCAAGGAGCCCCTGTTCTATATACTCTGCAATGCTCTTTATGATTAAAATTTGAACTTCTCGGGAAAATTTCATCTGAAGTTATCGCGCTACCGCCATCTCTTTATGCTTTCTATCACGCAAGGCATATGCTTTGCACTCATTTGCTCAATAACTCTAGAAGAGTGCACGTGATGATCAGGTCTTTTATTATGAAATCGCGAGTGCTTCATCTGAACGGTTAGACGTCAAGAGTGTCGCTTGAGAAGAATGTAGGGCCGCCGACATGCTTGAATGCTAAAGAAGACATGATGATTTCGGCAGAAGTCTTTTATAACAGATAATTCTGGGATCAGGAAGACTAGCTGCGCCGCACTGCATCTTTCAAGGTTTCTCGCAGCACTCTGTTGTCTTTAAACGGGCAGGAGGCTAGGCAGATAAATTTTTATATACTGGTTAATCCCTGTGCTGAAGTGACTGTCGCTCAACACAAGAGGATTGTTGTGCTAGCCGCTATATTTGGTGACTGCCATGATAAACAGACCTATCGGCTTCGGCGCACAAAGCTGAAGACTACAGTGGAATGAGAGTGTTACGCACACCGACGTAAGGAGCTAAGAAAAGTTCCTCAGTTTGCTATTTGTTTGTTTCATGGAGACTGAGATAAAAGATTAACTATATTATGTTAAGACGCACACTCAAGCGATTTCAATTTTGCTTTCCTTGCTTCAGATCACTGCCCGCTGCCTTGAATCCACTGAAGGCGCATGTTTTATTGAAGTCATATCATACTCCGGCTGACGACTTCTTGACAATGAAGTGACAGGCACGAGGTGGTGACAATTGTTTCCCAGCACATGTGCTTGATTCGAGAGCGCTAGTGAAGATCTCATTGATAGGAGCTGTCGCGTCCAACTCGCAGCTTTCACTTCACTGCAAGTAATTTGTACTAGTCTTTTCCATTTATATTTTCCACCGACTTGACAGCGTTCACCATTTCGGCGAACGGAACAGGCAGCGAACGATTTTGCTCGGGGTTGCTACTCATCTGATTAATGCCTACGCACTAAAACAACACGACGCTTTGCTTAAACTCTTCGCTTAAACAATTTAGAAGGCTTGAGAGGGCCGTCGATGTTCCTCACCACATGCTGGCAAGATAAAAGAGACCTTTTCAAATCCTTCCATATGTGCACAAGCTTTTCCCACAGTGTCAAGAGGGTGGCTAATAAGTCCGGAGTTGATTTCGTTTTTACAGCAACCTGTGCTTCATGACCAGCAGGTGCCATCGCAAAAGGGCAAAGAACAAATGTGTTACCAAATACAAAACTCAGTTTGTGCCTTGCACAGTTGGTGTGGTGTTTAAGATTCCTCTCAGCTGTGGGTCTGTTTAAATAGGCCAGACAAGGCGCTTTCTAAATGACAGGCTCAGAGAGCATGCCAATTCCCTGGGCGCAAGTGGCGGCTCGATTCTGTCTTTGCGTATAGGATTGGGCATGCTGGTCAGGCAGGCTAAAGGGAATAATGGTGCAGCATCAAGTGACTAGGACAGCAGGAGAGCACACACACGCACAAGCGACAACTTAAATTTTTATTGTTTGGCTGCCACTATGAAGAATTGATACCAATGCAACGCGCCCCACTCTGTAAACTATAATAAAACCGTGATGCACTTGGATGCGATGTTCGAAGCAGCAAATCACAATATCGCACAAGGCAAACAACATGAGTGCACTTAGCTGTACCACAGCACATGGAACATCCCTGTCGCAGATGACTACTATAAAAAAATGAAGTAAAAGACAGGAAGAAAACAAGCTAAAACATAAACGAATCACCACAAGAAAATAAATCTGGACGGAAGACCAAATCATAAAAAAATTGGGAATGACGAAGAAGGAAACGAAGCACTAAAACCACGAGAATAAAACCTAAAACACCAGCAGAACACGGCTAAAAACTCTGTGAATAACAAGACGCATAAAATAAACTACAATGCCAACAAAAACACGGCTAAACTTGATTAAAGCGAATGTAATAGAGCCTGGTACAAAAGCACAAAAAACACAAAGCATGCATGACACGACATCGGGGCCTCGTATGGCGTGAAAAGATCAACAAAATCAAAACCCTTCAGTTAGATCTGCCACATCGAGAGCGCTCACGTTCGGTGAGGAAGGTTAATTCTTTTTTCGTCAGGCAGATTGATGCCTCTCTAATGCAGGTTTTCTCTGCTCGCGCTATTTCTCCCACTTCTACAATTTGACGGCTAAGCTGATCTTTGTTCTTCTAAATTACATAGCATTTCTTCAGTAGTAACCTGCACTTACAGGACCTGCAGTGCTCGGCTAAATGGGCTTGAATTTCCAATTGACGTAATTTCTTGCGATGTTCTTTCAGACGCTCGTTGAGGTACCTTCCTGTTTGGCCCATGCAGCTCTCACCACATGTTAGAGGGATCTTGAAAAGGACGCCTTCAGAACAGGGTACGAATTTTTTCTCAAGGTTGATCATGCAATCTGGCTTCGCTTTCTTGACATGACAAGATTTCTTACAAAGGGCGGAAAATTTGAGACGAGCGGAACATCTGCCCTTTGTAAGAATTTCTGCCCTTTGTAAGAAATCTTGTCATATCACGAAAGCGAAGCCAGATTGCATGATCAACCATGAGAACAAATTCGTAGCCTGTTCAGAAGGCGCCGTTTACAAGATCCCGCTTACATGTGGTGCCAGCTACATAGGCCAAACAGAAAAGTGCCTCAACGAGCGCCTCAAGAAACATCGCAGAAAATTACGACAATTGGCATATGAAGGCCATTTAGCCGAGCACTGCAGGTCCTGCAAGTGAGGGCGCTACTGAATAAATGCTCTGTTATTTTAAAGCACAATGATCAGCTTACCCGTGAAATTGTAGGAGTGCTGCAAATAGCGCGAGCTCAGAAGACCTGTATTAGAGCGGCATCAATCTGGTTAACGAAAAAAGAATTAACCTTCCTTACCGAACGCGAGCGCTCTCGAGGTGGCAGATCTAACTGAAGGGTTTTGATTTTGTTGCTCTTTTCTCGCCATGGGGGCCCCGATGTCGTGTCATTCATACTTTGTGTTTTTAGCGCTGTTATACCAAGTTTTCTTTCACTCTATTTCATCAAATTTAGCCGTTTTTTTTGCTGTGTTTGTAGTTTTGTTTTATGCGTCTTGCTATTCACCGAGCTTTTAGCCGTGTTCTGTAGGCGTTTTAGGTTTCATTCTCATGGTTTTAGCGCTTGCCGTCGTTCGTCATTCCCTTGTTTTTTGTGACGTGGCGTTTCGTCAATATTTCGTTTTTTTTGGTGATATGTTCGTGATTCGTTTAGGTTTTAGCTTGTTTTCTTCCCGTCTTTTACCTCTTGATTTTTTACAATTAGTTATCTGCGACAGATTTGTTCCACGTGCTCTGGTACAGCTTAGTGCACTCGTCTTGTTGTTTGCCATGTGCGATCTTATTATTTCCTGCTTCGAACATCGTGTCCAAGTGCGTCACTGATTTATTATCGTTTTCAGTGTGGGGCGTGTTGCTTTGTATAAATCCGGCATAGTGGCTGCCAAAAATAAAGTAGTAGGTTGGCGCTTGTGCCTGTGTGCGCTCTCCTGCTGTCCTAGTCACTTAATGCTGCGCCGTTATTCCCTTTAGCCTGTCTTTGCATTGTCTCATATGCAAACAGTATACTGACAGGAATAAGGAGTAGAAACAGCAGTGCCGTCCTCTCCTCCGTTCTACGGTTGTTATCGGGCGAGCTTCCGATAGGCTTGCCCGGGAAATTGTAGAGGCTTTTAAAATTAGTACTACGGAAGGCTGCGTGAGTGAGGTATCGGTACCCCTTCTCAGAAAAGAACTTGCTTTTCTCACAATAGATAACCCGCTTTTGTTGTTCTATTCCGATAAGTCCTGATATGACTCTGTTCGATAAGTCCTGATATGACTCTATTCGTGCCTATCCTTAATGCAATTTTAAATGTACCTACGTGCGCGCTCTTTTTCCCACACGTGATGCTCTGGAACTTGTAAGTTTGCGCCTTTCTGCTACTTGAGGCGGTGTATCGTTTCTGGAAATACAGTTGCAAGTTCGCGCTCGCGTATGTGTCCGTGTTTCTCCCTCCCGTCCTGTGCTGTTCTGCGCAAAGTTTTCCTGAATAAGTTGCAAAGACGGCTGGGTAAATAACGCTTACTTTCGACATTCGCTTCGCTTAGAAGCTCTTCGTCACTTTTCGGCAGTACCCTCTGGAAACGCATACAAATTCCTGCTGGCGCATTTCTTCTGTGCACACATGAAATGGGAAGCGACTCGTATTAGTATTTTGCAGCAGGCGGGCCTTCGTGTGCTAAAGAACGACGACAACCTAGGCGAGGGGGTAGGAAAGCGAGGAAAGGTGGCGCCAGAGGCGGAAGGAGATGCCAGGGGAAACGTGGTCTCTCATTACGAACAATGAATTTACTCTCCCGGGGACCGCCTGCCTTGCGTGCCGCGCGGAGGACGGACGCACTCGCGGGCGAATAAAATGAGTTCAGCGAAGGCATGCCGCGCAATTATAGTACCCCCATTCAAATGAGGTTGCTGAGGCGAGGACAGCCCAGATATTCCCGTAGGGAAGTTTAGGTGCGGAATATATTATATTTCTTCATCTATTTGCAGATGGCGGTTTTGCACGCTAGTGCGTTGCTGCGTAGCAGGAGTAGCATTGTTCCTTAGAAGGCAAGGATTGCATATTGGTATGCTTGAACATACGTGCTTGAGCCCACGTGTAAGCTGCATCAGCTTTGCTTCAAGCGACCTAGATTAGGCTTGATTACACCAGGGGTTGTCGAGACTCCACCTGCGCGAATAACTGGGCCCAACCTGTTAAAAGGGTGGTGTTTTTGTTATAGGCTGTTATTTAATGATTCTGACCTCTCATGAAACACGTAGACATGGTGGTTGCAAACGTCGTCTGTGAAGGGTCTGCTGTCGACAAGTAAAGCATTTTAATCTATTATCTTTTATTCTTTCAGTGGTTGCACGTACAAAATAGTAGGTGCCGCTCCCAAGCCTGCAATCTACACACTATTTCGTGTATAACGCGTCGGCGGGGGGTTCCTATAATAAGCACGCATGAAGAGCTGCAGTCTCCTCGCCGCCATCGCCGGCAGCTCTTGCTCATCCTGTGACAGACAGACTTACAGTTAACCGAGCCAGGAGTTTTCTTGCTCTTTTATATGAACGGACATTTTGTGTGGAAATCAAATGTTGCAAACACTAGCAGTTTGTATCAAAGGCACATGAAATGCCAAAAAAAAAGGCTCGGTATTGCAGCACAACCTGTGGCTGTATTTCTCAGTGATTTGCGTTTTTTCTGCTTTCTCCTCTCAAGACCAGGAAGAAAAGACGCAAATAAATAAATCGACTGTGAAAGGCATAGATCCAGAAATCAGCGTAGCATATCAATACTGTTGCTCACCAGTCAATGCTTTATGACAGCGCGATGCACTGCCCTCACTAATAAAATTCAACGGTGCGAAAGAACACGCGCTGCTCGTCCAGCGGTAGTTCTTCCAATCATTGAGATACAGAGAGAGAGGTCTCACTGGGACGGCTATTATCTTTCTGCTTTCCTCGTCCACTGAAACCTAAGCGTTACTATGCTCGAAGGGCGGTGCACGCAGGCTGTTCTTAACGTGACATTTCTCGCATATTTCACTGTATATTAATATTTTCTTCCTTGAAACAATATTCTCACTTCAGCACGGGTGCTTCAGCGTGCAGTGGCCAAGCGGGGTCCAAAATAGCGATACGAGCGTGTATGGTATAACGAACAGGCCACTTAACTGCAAACCTAATAAAAAAAGAGTTTTTTGGCATTCATCTCGCCGCACCTATTCTTGCGAGGCATTCTTCGCATAAAAATTAGATTTACCAAGTCAAGTCAAGTCAAGTCAACTTTATTCCAAACATGTAAAGATAATCACACGGCTGAGGAGTAGGGAAAAAAAGCCGCAATATTGCGGCTTGACAACGTTCCCTTCCCCTAAACTACATCGGCGGCAGGGATAATGAAAGCATATAAAGCATACATACAAACATACAATGCACATAGTTCACAATTTGAATATAACAAAAAAGAAATCGAAAAAAATAAGAACGTACGGTTTATCCGCAACCGGAAAAGCAATCAACATAATATATCTTACATCACATACAAAAAGAAAAGGCATTTCAAAGCAAACACATTCCAACACAAAGAGCAATCAAGGCATCGCAAAGGCGAGGCTAGCAAAAATTATAAAAATAAAGTTTTCATCTATTGGTACGAAGGTAAACTAACGGAAGAGCTGGGTAGGCGAAATTGATTAAGCAAAGTAGGTAAGGCGTAATTTAGTGTCTGAAATCCGTAATTAGTGCGAGGACGTGGAACATACCAAACTTCATGATGGCGAGTTAGATGGGAGTGCGTATTTTCGCGTAAATTGATAGTTTCTTCTAAGAACGGCATTCGACGTTCGGACAAGGATTTGTACAGTTGGAGGATGCGAAAATCATAAAACGAGGAAACTTTAATTATATTATATTTTCAGTATAAAGGCCCAGAAGACGAATAAAAAGGCACATTTGCTATTGCTTTCAGCACGGTTTTTTGTACCGTTAACAGCTTGTTTTTATTGGTGGCAGTAGTGCTGCCCCAGATTAAGTTACAATATCTTGTATTGGATTCGAACAGTGCGATATACCGAAGAAGCTTGGTTCTCTCAGGTAGCATATATTGCATTTTTCTAAGAATTCCGACTGTACGAGACAACTTGGTCTGTAGATGCTCAATATGAGCATCCCACAGCATGTATTCATTAAAGTAAACACCTAGGAATTTTACTACCTTAGCTATTTCTATGTCAATCACCCCCAATCTCAGAGGATTTTCTATGTTATAATTCGTGTTTTTGGCTCTGAAAAATACAGCTTTTGTTTTACTTGAGTTAACTAAGAGAGAATCTTTGATAGACCACAGATGCAGTTTATCCAAGACTTCATTTCCTTTTGCCACTAAGCCATTTACGTCTGAGCCAGTTAAAAAGAAAGTGGTGTCGTCTGCATACAATACATATTCAATTTCTTTATCTATATTTATTAGATCGTTAATATATATATATTGAATAGCGGCGGACCCAGTAAGCTTCCCTGGGGAACTCCATGTTTAAGAGGCCTGTAAGCAGAGTGAAAATTATCGACAGTGACAAACTGCTCGCGGTTACTGAGGTAATTGGAAATTAAATTAGGCATCTTATCCCTAATACCGTATGCAGAAAGTTTTTAGAGATGGGTAGTATGATTTATTCTGCCAAAGGCTTTTGAGAAGTCTACAAATATTCCTAAAGTGATCATTTTGTTCTCGATGTTCGTGAGAATGAATTCTTTTTGTCGGAGCAGTGCCAGTTCTGTAGATGAGTGCTGCCTAAATCCGAACTGTTTCATTGTAATGACATTATATTTTTGAAGGAAATCAGACAGGCGTACAAAAATTATTCGCTCTAAGCCGTTGGAAAATATTGGCAAAATAGATAAAGGCCTGTAATTATTGAGAACACCTTTAGAACCGCCTTTGTGTAAGACAATCACTTTTGCCTTTTTCATTTCAAAAAGAAATACACCTGTATCTAGAGCTAAGTTATAAATGTGAGCTAAAATTGGACAAATAATATCTATAACATGCATAACTGGTTGCATTTTAATTCCAAATGGGTCTTCACATTTACTAACCTTCATACGCCTGAAGGCTGACAGTACCTCCGTGTCGTCACACGAGGTAAGGAAGAGAGTATTGGACTTATAATTGTCTATGTAATCAATAGCACTACGATCGTGACCAGAATCTACAAGCGAAACGAAGTAGTCATTGAATTTGTCAGTTAGGTCTTTACCGGTAAATGTTTCGTTATCAATAATTAAACTGCTAGGCACATTAGATTGCTCCTTACACAACAGTGTGTTTAGTCTTTTCCAAACGATCTTTTGATTTTGATGCCATAAAATAGGTTGATGTGATAGTCATTTTTTGCTTTTTTTAGGACAGCATTTAGTTTATTCCGATGTCGTTTGAAGGCTAAGAAGTCTTCTGAGTCGCGAATTTTAGGACATTTCTTATCCAGTTTTTTTTTTAAATCATTTTAGAATATGGGCCGTGACCCAGGGCTTGCGAGCCTTTTTAGCTGCTTTAACCGTCTTGTATGAAAAACATTCTCTATAAATTTAAACGAACTGTTCTAAGAAAAAGTGGAATGCTTCATCAGCATTTTTATATCTCAGTACAGGCCCCCAGTCAAACTTGATAACAGCACTTCTGAAAGTATCTAACGCGCCACAATTAATATGCTGCATTTTCTTTTGTATTTTTATGCTAGGGTTAGTATGTGTGACATCATAAGTACAAATTGCGTAACTGGAAGATGGTCACTGAGGGAGCCTTAAATGACTCCTGCCGATATAAGTACAGTCGACTTGCTGACAATTAACAGGTCAAGCATTGTTGCTGACGAGGGAGTTACGCGTGTGGGCAGTTTAATGACATTTTGAAGGAAATAAGATTCCAGAAGAAGCAGCATACGAGTTCGTCGGGGAGAATTTTCGTCTATATTAATGTTGAAATCCCCGCCTACAAAAATAGTGTAACCACAAGCATGTGCAAATTCAAAGACATTCTTCATATATTCAAAAAAGTCATCGATATTGCCATCTGAAGGACGATAAACAACAACAAATAGAATTCTGCCAGTGCGCACAGAAAGGATTTCGTAATGAGCTGTTGACGCAGTTATTTCATCTTCCTTCTCACAATGCATGCTATCTAACACTAGCAAGCAAATGCCCCCGCCCCGTCTACCAACTCGATTCAGGTGAAAGGTATGATAACCGCTAAAAGAAAAACCTTCATGATCGTTAAGCCACGTCTCTGTGATCATAACTGCAGTGTAATTGAATTGAAATTCGTTTAGAAACTCATGTAAAATTTCTTCTTTACCTCTTGCCGATTGCAAATTAATATGCAAAAGTGACAATGCTGATTCTTTTCAAACAGTCGCATTCAGGTCACTTGGTTTCGAGTAGCTGTTCATGATGGTTAGCAGTTTTTGTATTTAAAAGAAACACACTACAAGCAAGTGCTCTCACGAGACGAGCTTTGCCAGGTCATCCTCCACACGAACAGTATGTGCGGATTCTCCATTAGTTCTTCAGACTAGAAATTTACAGTTGGTGTGCCACGCGTATTCAAAGCCATTCTCTTTAGCCCATTTCCTGGAAACAAGTAGAAGCGACCTATTTCGCTGAGTAAGGTTCTCAGTGACAGATACCTTGGATTGCAAGTCTCTCAGTTTCTTGCATTTCTAAAGCCAGTTGTCTTTCTGTTGCAATATTATTAAACGCATACATTGTCATAACAGCCTTGAAAGAAGCCTTTTTCAGAACTAACGTGTGGACATAAAATGCGGAAAATTGGGCTAAAGGAATGCGAGCGGCGCTGTGCCTACATGCGAACTTCTTTCATGGCCCTTATAGCTGAATGGTAAATATAAACTGCACTAGACTCGCCCATGATTGTACCATAGACCGTTCTAGTGTCTTTTTGCTACCATTAAATTGCAAGTACGGCGAAAATAAATTCGAAACGCCGAATATGTGTGCACCACGCCGTTGGAGTTTTTATCGCCTCTGTAATTTGTGTAATCCCATTTTGTTTTTCTGCATACTTTGCAGGCGTGCTGTTAGCAGCTTTAACCACAAGATGCCGTGGGCGTTGAAAAATATTTCCGTTTTACAGCATTTCATTTCAGTTATTTCAGCGTTCTAGATCCCTAACACTAAAATGCAATATTACACAATCAACACGAATTTAGCACATTTCAAAAGGCCGCCAGATTTCTTTGAATTTACTTGGCTAAACTGAGGAAAGAGGAGCGCGTATATCTTTCTTACACGTACGTATTGTAACGTGAAGATGTGCACACCAAAAGGGAAAAATATATTTACAGGGAAACAGCTTACAGCCACGCAGCCGAACAACCGGGCACGCGAAGCCCAGCAGCAGAAACGCACTTCGTCCTCTTCGCGTTCCAAGCGCGAGCGTACCAAGCACGAGCGTTCCAAGCACAAGCACAACCGTAGCATAACTCCCGGCGGCAAAAGCACCGTCCCGGTGCTAAGTGGATGATGTAGCAGGCGTGTGGTACGGTTTGAGACGGACTACATGAACGACGTCAGTCAAAGGGCTAGTGGACGATGCCGGAGCATGAAGAGGTGTAATCTCGTAGGTCACGTCGGTCACCTGACGGAGAACTCGATAAGGGCCACTGTACTGACGTAGAAGTTTCTCAGAGAGACCGACATGGCGAGAAGGAGACCAAAGGAGGACGAGTGAGCCCGGCGGATAGTGTACTGGGCGATGCCGGCGGTCGTAAACTGACTTCTGGTAGGTCTGAGATGCGGTGAGCCGGTCTCGGGCGATTTCACGGGCCATAGTTGCTCGGGAGATGGCGGCACGTGCATACTCTGTGGTCGAGGCAGTAGAACTCGGTAGTAATGTATCCAATGGCAGCGCAGGATGCCGACCAAACAGAAGGTAGAAAGGAGAATAGCCGGTGGTATCATGCCGCGACGAATTATAAGCAAATGTTACATAAGGCAAGGCAACGTCCCAATCGCGGTGGTCGGGCGAGACATACATGGATAGCATATCGGTCAGAGTCCTGTTGAGGCGCTCGGTAAGCCCGTTCGTCTGGGGATGGTAAGCTGTAGTGAGCTTATGCTGCGTGCCACAGGACCGGAGGATATCGTCAACTACTCGGGACAAAAAGTAGCGGCCGCGGTCCGTCAGCAATTGGTGTGGAGCGCCGTGGTGGAGGATTACGTTCTGCAAGAGGAAGTCGGCGACATCGGTTGCGCAACTTGTTGGTAACGCACGCGTGATAGCGTACCGGGTCGCATAGTCGGTCGCGACAGCAATCCAACGGTTGCCGGAGCAGGACGTCGGGAAAGGTCCGAGAAGGTCGAGTCCAACACGGTAGAATGGTTCGAGAGGTACGTCAATAGGCTGTAGAAGGCCAGCAGGCAACGTTGATGGTCTCTTCCTGCGTTGACAGAGGTCGCAGGAGGCAACGTAACGCCGAACAGAGCGGTACAGACCAGGCCAAAAGAAGCGGCGTCGGACCCCATCGTATGTGCGGGAGACGCCGAGGTGGCCTGCGGTCGGTAGGTCGTGTAGTTCCGCTAGGACAGATGAACGGAGACGCTGGGGAACGACTAGCAGGAGCGGAGGTCCGTCAGGACGAAGGTTGCGGCGGTATAGGACGCCATCCTGAATGACGAACAGTTGCAATGAAGGATCTCGGCTGGCACAGTTGAGGCGATGAATGAGAATACGCAAGGAAGAGTCTTGTCGCTGCTCGTCCGCGATGTTAACCAGATCGGAGATAGCGAAGAGGCACGGGCCGAGGTCGTTGTCTCCAGGATCAGGCGGCTCTACAGGGTGCCGAGACAGGCAGTCGGCGTCCTGATGGAGACGCCCTGACTTGTAATGAACAGTGTAAGAATACTCTTGGAGGCGCAACGTCCAACGTCCGAGCCGGCCTGTGGGGTCTTTCAGTGAAGACAGCCAACAAAGGGCGTGGTGATCGGTCACTACGGAGAATGGACGGCCAAACAGGTACGGTCGGAACTTAGCTACGGCCCAAACAAGAGCTAGACACTCGCGCTCTGTAATTGAGTAATTTCGCTCAGCTGTAGAAAGGAGGCGGCTGGCATATGCAATAACGCGTTCTTGCCCTTGGTGACGTTGGGCTAGCACGGCGCCAATCCCATAACCGCAGGCGTCTGTGCGAACTTCAGTCGGAGCCGACGGATCAAAATGGGCCAGAATAGGTGGGGAGGTGAGTAAGTCGACTAGCGAAGAAAAGACCTCCTCTTGGGCAGGGCCCCAGGAAAACGGGGTGTCTTTCTTTAGAAGGTCGGTCAGGGGGCGAGCGGTGCCGGCAAAATTTTTGATGAAACGGCGGAAGTACGAGCAGAGGCCGACGAAGCTGCGCACATCCGTAGGCGACTGGGGAATAGGGAAGTCCTTGACGGCTTTAACTTTAACAGGATCCGGGCGGACACCAGAAGCGTCGACTAGATGTCCGAGAATGGTGAGTTGGCGGCGACCGAATTGACATTTCGACGAATTGAGCTGTAGCCCAGCTCGACGGAAGACAGAAAGAATGCTCGCCAGTCTTTCGAGGTGCGTGGTAAACGTGGGCGAAAAAACCACAACATCGTCGAGGTAACATAGACATGTGGACCATTTAAAGCCGCGAAGCAAGGAGTCCATCATTCTTTCGAAGGTAGCTGGCGCATTACAGAGACCGAATGGCATAACTTTAAACTGATATAAGCCGTCCGGTGTGACGAATGCCGTCTTTTCGCGGTCATTGTCATCAACAGAGATTTGCCAATACCCGGACCGAAGGTCAATTGAAGAGAAAAATTTGGCTCCGTGAAGGCAGTCCAAAGCATCGTCTATTCTTGGGAGTGGATAGACGTCTTTTTTTGTTATGTTGTTTAGGTGCCGGTAATCAACGCAAAAGCGCCAGCTGCCGTCCTTCTTTTTAACCAGCACAACTGGTGAGGCCCAAGGGCTCGACGAGGGCTCTATGATGTCTTTACTGAGCATCTTGTCCACCTCTTGCTGTATGATGGTGCGTTCTGTACTGGACACTCTGTAGGGTCGTCTGTGAATAGGAGCTGCGTCACCGGTGTTGATGCGATGCGTGACCACAGATGTTCGAGCCAAAGGGCGGTCATCGAAGTCAAAGATGTCGCGAAAAGACGACAGAAGATACCGAAGGTCGTGAGCTTGCCCTGGTAAGAGGTCAGCAGCAATCATTTTTGCATATTCATCAGGTGGTGGGACGTCAGAGTCGCGGCAGTTCGACGAGGGTGGGACGCTTCTCACCGCCGATACGACGCATTCGGCAGCAGGGCACAGCGTGGCGAGCGACATACCTTGTGGGAGCGGCTGAACGTAAGAGGCAAAGTTGAGAACCGGAAGGGACGCTTGATTTGCCGACATGGTGACAACTGTATGCGCAAGGGCAACACTGCGTGTAAAGGGCACATCAGGAACCGGAGTAATGATGTAGTCACGATCGGGAACTGGCGGGACCGAGGAGAAACGGACATAAGTGGCGGCATCGGGGTCCAGGCGGACAAAGTCGGCGGTGCACAGTCGGTGAACAATTGGATCCGGTGGCTCTGAAGGAACAGGTAGAGCGAGTTGAACGATGCTTGTGGCGCAATCTATAAGGGCGGAATGGTCGGTGAGAAAGTCAAGGCCGAGAATGATGTCATGAGGGCAGTGTTCGAGGACAGTGAAGAGCACAGAAGTATGGCGGCCGGCTATTGAAACACGAGCAGTACACATTCCGACGACAATAGACATACCGCCATCTGCAACACGGACCACAGTTGAGGGGGCAGGAGTGAGCACTTTCCTTAGGCGACGGCGAAGACGAGCATTCATGACTGAGACGTGCGCTCCAGTGTCGATCAGAGCGGTAACAGGGACCCCGTCCACGTCGACGTTAAGGATGTTCCGATGAGCATGAAGAGTTAAAGGAGGGTTTTCTGGTCGGGTCGTCAGAGCAGCATCACCCCCAGACGCTGCAGCCATCAGTTTTCCGACCGGGAGCGGGCATATGGGGCCGGCGACGAAGGGCGGCGAGGTCGGGGCGATGGAGATCGACGGCGCTGAGGTGACGACGAACGGTTGGTAAGCGGGGTCTGAGCGTTGTGGCCAGAAGAGGTCGTTTCCGAGGGCGAGGGAGAGCGGCAGGAATATGCAGAACCCGGCGGGTAGCGGCTGTAGGTCGAGGACGGACGGCTTCGGCAGTGTCGAGATATGTGGCCAACTCGGGAGCAGTTAAAGCAGATGGGCCTGTCATCAGGTGTTCTCCATTCATCTGGATTGCGGCTGCGTCGAGGGTAGTATGCACGTTCAGAACCGAGCTCCGGAGACATGCGGCGAGCATATGGGGCACTAACTGAGCAAACAGGTTGAATCCCAAGATTGGCAAATTCTTTGCGAACGACAGCCTGTATAAGGGATACTGCTGGAGTACTGTCTGTTGCGGGTGGATGAAACGCAACGGGGGACATTGCCTCTACTTCTTGGCGCACAAGTCGTGTCAGGCTCTCAGATGTCGGCAGACGGCTCGGTGGAGTCGAGTCTACACAGGACGACGTCGCAGTCGTATTCGGCAACCGCGTGAACTGCGGAGAAATTCGGCGGCTCTTCGCTTGTTCGAACCGGCGGCATTCCTTGATGATTGCGTCAACCGTTCCGCAGTCCTTGTATACAAGAAGGTTAAAGGCGTCATCTGCGATGCCTTTGAGCACGTGACCTACTTTGTCGCACTCTGACATAGTGGCGTCGACTTTCATGCAGAGAGCTAATATGTCCTGAATGGATGATACATAGGACTCTGTGGACGTTTGTGCACGGCATGCGAGCTCCTTCTTCGCAGCGAGCTGACGCCCGAATGGCTTACCAAACAGGTCACAAAGCTTGCGCTTGCAGAGATCCCAGCTGGTGAGTTCATCCTCGTGGGTCTCGAACCATACCCTGGCAGTGCCCGTCAGGTAGAAGATGACGTTGGCCAACTTTAGGGTCGGGTCCCACCTGTTGTGTGTGCTCACGCGCTCGTACATTGCGAGCCAGTCCTCCACGTCGACGCCGTCCGTTCCGTTGAAGGTCCCAGGATCTCTCGGATGGGCAATGATGAACGCCGGGTTGGCGGACGCCGACGGAGCGGCCCCTGCGCTGGTCATGGTTGAAGAGCCGGCGAGCTGACGACCGCTGCGAAGTTCCGTGCTTGCTGTGGCTGTACCCCGCACCTCCACCAATAATGTAACGTGAAGATGTGCACACCAAAAGGGAAAAATATATTTACAGGGAAACAGCTTACAGCCACGCAGCCGAACAACCGGGCACGCGAAGCCCAGCAGCAGAAACGCACTTCGTCCTCTTCGCGTTCCAAGCGCGAGCGCACCAAGCACGAGCGTTCCAAGCACAAGCACAACCGTAGCAGTATTTTGGTTGTTAGTTTAAGAGAAAGCAAGCTCTTAGGAAGAAATCCCGTTCCGATAAATCGGGTCGCGTGGGGGACCCAGGGACCTATGTGTCCCAAATCCCTTTGTCATTAAACTTATTTCTCTCTCTCTCTTCCTTTACCTTACCGCCGCGTGTTTCGCGCTTTGCCTATCTCTTGCCTTTAGCACTGCTCGAGCTCCATTATTACCGAGGATTGTTTTGGTGGGCAACATTTGAGAGTTATTCAAACGCAGCACGAAAATATATTGAGCCCTACGTGTTCAAGCATCTCTCGCTGGCGGTCGGCAACAGTTTTGAAGTGAAATGTTCAGGCTAAGCTGCCCTGTGTAAAGTGCAACACTATCGTGGCGCAGCCCCCTCGCTTAAAGAACTGTTTTGCAAATTTAAAACTTAAAGCTCATTGTTGAGAGCCACCTTCGTCATATAGTTCTAGGTTTTTTTGCCTCCTTGCCTTTTTTTGCACAAACGTAAAGGCCGCGGTAATTGATCACAAAATAGCAGAAAGACAGAAAGAGCCAGGATTGCGGCTCGTAAAAAAATAAACGAAAAAGTATGCCGCAATTGGAAATAAAAGCAGTCGTACATTAAAGAAAATGGACTCGTGGAGCAATTTCGACTTATCGGCTCATACATCAAACATATGAAGATGAAGCCTTTCTGCACTACAGGAAAGCCCTATCCCGTGCATTCCGGAAACATTGCACGTATCCGTCGTCATTTCTGGGTATCATAACTTCAAAGGGAATTCAATGCTGTGAATACGAGAGTATATGCGATGACATTTTGGCGTCACCGTAGCCAACAACCCACTACACACGGCACAGAAAGGGCCAGCTCCGTAAATTCTTCTCCGCACGATGCACACGTGCGGATGAATCGAGCAAAATGCGACCTTTTATTTCTTAGCGCCCCCTAAATTCTAAATGGGCAGTTATGCTAACTTAATCTTTAGCTTAAGAAATTGTCAGCAGTGATTTTATTTGAGCTGAGAAAAAAGTTCGAAGTGAGCTTTAAATTTAAGTGCGCAGTCGTTAAAAGTCGTTATTGATGTTACTTTATGCGACATTTAATATTTTTGGGGGCCAAGGAGTTTTAAGATGAAAATTATTTCAGCAGCACAATATACGTAGAGCAAAACTCTACATCTTGGTGTTCTGGAGAAACTAAAGGAAATACAGTGGTTTTCCTTCTTGATATAAAGCTCAACCCTTGTTGTCCAGACCTCTAGGATAGTTTATTCATTTATTTGCGGACGCTATTTGCTAGAGCAGTATGCAAGATATTTATTTCCGGTGCGTAAATGCAGAAATTTTCTCTCCTTTGAACTTCTCATTTCTTGTGTTCGAAGAATCAATCCTGTGATAGTTGAAGGACAATACCTAAATATTTCTGCAAAGTTATCTCAACTGCAGCTTCCAGCTGTCTTTTGAGAACGCCGCCCATCGAAAAATACAACAGGAAATTTTCTCTAGTCAAAACTGCTATTTCTGCAGCATTTTGAAACCTCACAACGGAAATACTTGTAGTAACAACAGGATTTCTTGTAGTATTGAGCAGTCTCCTGTCGTAACGCTATCGCCAGTTCTGTCCAACAACAGACAAATTCACAACTTAAAGAAAAACCTGCCGCTACGAGCGTACAACAAAACTTTCTGTTGTATTGTGGGACTGGTTCTGTTCTATTTTTCAACTGGGCGAGAAGCATAATGTGAGACGAAAAAAAAGATTGGAAATAAAAATACACCAGATAACTACAGGTAGCATATTATATAAGGAGTGATAACGTCTTACAACAGCCATGAGCAAAATTTTATTCTCAATAGATTTTGTAGGTATGGTACTCCCGTCGAAGTCAAGGAGTCTGATGCGCAAGTTAAGGATATTATTAAATTTCTTAAAAGTTGAAATTCAAAATCTGTTCGCATTCAAGGAAGTGGTGTACAACCTTGATATATCTCGCGACTACTATAGCAATGACAGATGACATTTTTCACGGTTGGAATCCGTACAGAACCCTTCTGATCTATGCGGTGATGGCTACTGATGCTGCGAAACTTTCTGGAGTCTATTGTCTGACGTAAGGAAGCCTGCTTAGCCTGTTTCTTTCTCACACTAGGAACCCGACTAAAGCATTCTGGAGTAATTATTATGACCCAGGCCAATCTGTAAGTTGGCCAAGGTGGTTGGCGGTGTACTCAGGAGCACCTTTTGAAAGGTCGCTGTAATAAATAAAGTTTCCGTTCTGGAATCTAACCTTCCATTTCTAAGCCTTTTTTCTCCTTTCCAATTTGATAAGCTATTTTTTTTTGTATGTTAGCCAAATTCGCTCTCTCCGCAAATGATTAAAAAAAGTACGAGTAATATTCTCGGGATCTGTTCTAACCTAACCTTCCTTATACATCATTACTCCACCTGATCTTTGATTAGCTGCAAGTTTATTCTGCTCTTTGAATGATTCACAACTTCCTTGGCTCAGCTTTGTTTGTTCCTGCTGGTAAAAAAAGAATGGTACGATTTGAGCATTTTCATCATATGCGCATTTGGCTTTTGTTTTATCTATTTGCACGTCCTCCTGCGACGTGCCCTACTTCATTCTGCTCAACATACCGTCGTTTGAAGGCGCGACATTTTGTTGCTTCTGTCGTCTTTAGTGAAATGTTTCATCATTAGTTCGAGCCAGTGTTTATTTCTATTTCCCGCGCTTTTCAATCCGTTGCACCAATTGAAGAGGTTCCTTCGTTTTTCTGCTCCCACGTGAAGGAACTGCCACTGTTTGGCGCCAAAAGAAATTCTGCCCAATCGCTAGACGGCAATCCTCTTTCAAGAATTATCCCGGGTGACAAACTATGGTGAAGCAAGAAAGCCTAAATAAAGCTTTATCATGTTCTTGCAAGGTTGACACGAAAGCTCGATCTCAAACCTTGGTTTTCTCTCTCTCACATCAAGCACAAGCGTTCTGCTTTTCAAAAGTCGCCATGATGTCTTTTTATTCTATGTTATCTATGACATTTTGTCAGGAGGAATATTGGAGCCTCTGCCTCAATAAAATAATTGTTTTTATTCTGTTCTCTTTGGACAAGTGGCAGCTTTCTAGGTAACAAGACCGTAATGTAGCCCACACTCGCGAGTTTCGTCGAACGAAATGGGTCAAAGAGAACAACACGCGCTTGCATTCTTCATTCAATGGATCTATAAACTTCAGCGCTGATATTGGCAAGTCTAAATATTTTGTCAGCTATTGTGAACACAAATTACCATGCCTTGTTTAGAGCGATGCCTCCACATTTCAACAAATTTTTCAAATATGCCTCATATCTAGAAGGCTCAGAAGCACACGATGCGGTTTGGACGAATCTGCTTCAACCGTTGTGGCGCGACTTTTGTCCCGTGCTTTCTAAGTGCTTTATTATAGCATGCATATGGAAAAATTGTTTTTGCTTTTTATTGATAAATTGTGGTACATACCATGCACTACGAAAGGCAAAATCTGTACATCACTCTTTTGTCTTTTGGCATGGCGCACTCTCGAGACTTTTTTTCTTCAGTGCTTTCGCTTGGGCCAGTCAGTCTATTCTTAAAATTAGACTAGGCCATTTGTTTAACAGTATGACAGCGCTAAGCAAACCAGCACCAATTAACCTGTGAAAATGCAGAGCGGCAAACAGTGACGAAAACGGTTACTAGTTAGCCCAGAGATGTCTTTTCTCGGTGATCTTGCCGGCTCATTTCATAAACAACATGAAATACCGTATTTTAAAGCGGATCGAGCAGTCTGTCAAGAAAAGGGCATTCCTACAAGTGGTCAAATGGAAATTTGCCATTGGTAAACAATACATTCATGCCCCTTAAGAAAAGCAGGGTGACGTCGTCAGCAAAATGGATATGATAGATAAAAGAGGCGAATAATTGTGTATACATCTCTACAGTTGCCGAAACAATCAGGGTGCTAATGATAAAGCCAGGGGTCTGAAAGCATTGCACATCGCGGACGAACGAGGGAATTAAGAAAGACTTTCGTGCAATGCAAAGAGGAAAAGCGACTTGTCAGGACCAAGTGACTGCATATTTGCTGAAAGTCGGTGGGGGACATTAGGCTAAAAAATGTGACACACTGCATACTCAGCTCTTCAAATGTTTTAAGAAGACTAACATTATCTTACTACTTAGGAAAAGGTGTGCATGTTTTAGATTTTCGGACATCTTTTATTCGAGCCACCTGCCTGCTGCTAGGAGTTGGTAAGTAGGGTACTCCTATTATCATAATTGAAATACGGCAAAAGCAAGACCTAGAACAAATAATTAAATAACATTTTTTTGCCAATAGCGCGTTGAAACTCACCTCTTGAATAAAAAGACGTTACCATTGTTTGGATACTACGATGAAACTCGTTGCCTGCCAGGATCGGCCAAATAATGACTCGCAACAAAGTTTTCTTTTTCATCTTTTCTTCTCTTCGCTGCGTACTTTTGTGAGGACTCACTTGCCGTCCACTTACTCTTTCTGGGTTGGCGAGACTTTCTAGAATTGAAGATAAACGCAACGTTTTTTCATGAACTTCCTTACTTTACTGCTAAAGATTTTTTTAAGCATGGAGTGTTTGTATCTCTTATGCTATAAAAATTCATACCCACAATATTATTTTGATTTGCGTCTTAGCATGAGCTAGGATTGTGGCAACACAATCCTGAATTGTAATTGGTGAGGATATTTTGCTGATCACAGGTGAGCAGTAAACTTATATTCTTTTGCACTCGGGGTTTTTTGTTTGCGTTGTAACCTTATATCTGGCCATTAACCTGCGTTTTAGTGTAAAAAAATTCAGCTCGCCGAATTATCTGCTTAATTGCACGTGTGAGAAGAAGCTCCGTTTGTCTAATCGTTGCTTCGTGTTTGTTTTGGCCTCGTTGTAAGCAATTGAGAGCGGCCGTATCCAACAGTCTTGAAGAAAAATTTTGTATACTGGAAAATTGTAAATTACTGTTATAGAAATATTAAAAGTAATTATCCGTTCTTCCAATGTGTATAAAAATATTTCTTTTGAAGTTTTTCAATCGCTTCCATCAAGCAGTTCTGACTGCCAAATGAAACCTATAAGGAAATCTGACGAAAACAAAAGAGCCAATAGCAATAAACAGCAAGGCTTTATTGCTATCGATACTGGCGAAGCAGCTAATTATTTCAAAAGAAAATAGCTGGCTGTTTAGCGTTTCTAAGCAAGGAACGTTGTGCGACAGCACGTTTTTTTGCAGGTGCACACCACCAACACGTAGGTGAAAGCGCAATTGAGTTGTCCACTTACGCAGGGTGCCAGTTATTCCCGTCTCCATTTTTTGGATCGTCAGTGAGAATTTACCCAATGTATGCTGGCAGCTTATGCTCCAGTTCGCCGTTTCTCCAGCAGTATTTTCAGCGCCAACGCGTATTGCTGTAGTGCCGAGTTTCTGCCACAACGCTATCCACCCCAGCGCATGCAGCGTACGTCTTTCTGTCACTACCTCTTCATGGCCCAAAGCGCGAATATTACTTTAATATTATAGTATTTGTCGATGAAGAAAGCAATTTGCAATGCACAGCGCGCCACTGAACGCTAATTACCACTAAACAGTTCAAAATAAACGGGAACGGAAAATGCCTAGGAATTTTTTTTGTTTTAGCAATAGCACTAAGACCCAAAAAAAGGAGCCAAAGTTCTCACATATTATGGAAGCGATAAGCGGACACTAGCCTCTAGTTTCGGCGATCTCAATTTTCCACGCTTCTAGTCCGTCTGGACTGCCCAGTATTGAGGAGGTAGAGACACTGCTCGTTTTGTTGTTCAGATATTAACGGTTTGTTGAAAAGCCGACAATCCTCGCCACTGAAAATGTCATCCGTTCATCTTTTATTACATTCTATGCAAGTTGGCCGTGGATTTTATTCCTTAGTGCTAACTGGTTCAAAAAACAACGAGAGTTCAGCGCCTTGCAGAACACCGAGTTTTCGGAAGCAGGAAAGCGTGTGTGAACTAGACCCCCGTCCCGTGTAAAAAACACTACAGCGCAAAACACTCCTCGCTGTTCTCTCCAAAGAAAACGTGGCTGTCGGAGACAGATAGCGGGAGATCAACCAAACTGTCCTCACTATGCGGAACCAAGGAGTTTAGGTTTATGATTTAAGCGATTACGCTGCATTTCTGGAGTAGACTGGGCTGCTATTTAAGGTTCTGATTTTTGGGACTTGAAATGTTTGGTTAACTTGACCATATCCGGAAATTGTGATGTCCAGCACATTCTGATCAATTTTAAAGTACCAGCTGCAATAAAAGAGCGAAGATTGGCACAATCATAATAGTACTTCATGTAACGCCGTTCTTGACATTGTGGAGTGCATGGGTCTATCAGAAGCTGCAATGGGATTCAAATATGCAACTGGCGTCCACGCTCCAAAGGCGTGCACACACTGCCCTAACAAGCCGTCAGTGTTTGACGACAGGTTTCCAACGGGCTATCTCCTGAAGCCAAGGCGGGAGACCAGATTATCTGTATTTACTTATTCATTTATTCGTGTCGCATCACAAGCTTCAAGAACGCAGTATCGGGTGAAGGGGGATTACACAGATAATGGTAATGACAGGAGCATGAGTAACACGTTCATACAAAATTTGTTCACTGTTAGTGCCGGTAACTGAAAAGTAGGAACATTATTATACAATGTTATTGACACGTTAGTGACCAGAAAATGGCGGGTATTGCTGTAAACAATGGGTTTAAAAAATGGCAGATGAATTAAATCTAACGGCTCTACGAGAAATGCGTTGAAACATAGAGGTTTGTTTAAACGACGTGAGATAGTAGGCACTGTAGACTATTCTGTGAAGTAGGCAGATTAGAGCGATTAATGTCCGTGATTGCAATGAAAAGAGAGAGTTCGATGATTTGCTGTTCATTGTGCTCGAGTGACGGTTTTAGTTTCTGCAAATTAAAAGTGCAGCACGATTCTGAGCCTATTCAAAAGAGTTAATTAAATAACCCTGATGAGGTGACCAAATGGGAGTTGCGTATTCGTGTTAGGGGCGAACAAAAGGTTTTTATGCGTGCTTACGGTAGCGGCAGCAGTTCTTTGAAGATTACGTTTTAGATACCCTTTGTGCGTCATACTTTAGGCGTTAGTCTCTGTACGTGAGTAGAGCAACAGAAGTTACTCGAGAAATGTACGCCGATGTATTTGTATGAACACGTGCAGGACACTGAAGTATTATTCAGAAAGTAAGTGAAACAAAAGCTTATTTTTTTCCGGCGTAATATTGTGAACTTGCATTTTTCGCTGTTAAGTGACACTTGCCATGATGCGCACCAAGTGGTTATGCCTTCGAGGTCTCTGAAGTTCTACGTTATCGTCAGATGAGCGTATCTTGCGGTCGATAATGCAGTCATCTACAAACAAGCGAACAATGAAAGTGATGTTTTATGGCAGGTTGTTTATGTAAATGAGGAAGAACAATGTGTCCAGGACGCTGCCTTGAGGTACGCCAGAGAGGACGTCGCTAAATGGAGATCGGTGACCGTTAATAAGAATAAACTGTTTGCGAGATGACAATAAATTTCTTATCCATGACGTCGTTAATGAGTTTAAGTTACGGCAGGCGATCTTAGATGTTAAACGTCAATGCACAACGCGGTCAAATGCTTTAGAGAAGTGTAAAAATACGCAGTCTGTTAAAAAGTTCTTGTCCACATTAAGTAGCGGTTCGTTATTAAATTCTAATAGTTGAGTCTCACATGGGAACCCTTTCCTGAACCCATGCTGGTTAGTAAAAAAGCAGTTGTTACTATCTAGACGCTGTGCAACGCCTGATACGATGATGTGTTCGAAGATCTTGCATGGGACAGATGTCATTGATATGGGGCGGTAATTACGTGCGCTTCTATTGTCTCTTGATTTGAAAGTGGGGATAATTTTGCCACTTTTTCACTCCTCTTGAACTTTCCCTGATGGCAGTGACTGAAAGAGAAGAGTGCTTGAATGTATAACAGTATTTTTTAGAACTTTCGTATTAATATTATCTACAGCAGCGGAAGTTGATATCTTGAGACTGTTACTGTTAATTAATGCCGCAATACAGGTGGCACTTATTTCTATGAGGCTCATCTATCGGAAATATACATCTGCTAATACAATAGTCTTTATGCGTGAAAAGTGAAGTAAAATAATTATTTAATATAAGAGGACATTCTTCTTGATTAATTGGAACACCCGTGTCACTCGATCAACAAGGAAATCGGAGCCGGAGTGTCAGCGGACGTTATGGTTTTCCAAATTTTTTTGGTGTTGTGCGTCGTAAGTGATTGAAGGTCGTGAGAGTAATAGTTAAACTTGGCTTTACGAATGTGTACAATTGCGACTTGCCGCTTTCTCTCAGAGTTTAACAGAAAAGGAGTTCTATAGATCCACTGCTTTCAGCGGTAGGAAGCATAGCCGGTGGTTGGAGAGAAAGGGAGATAAAAGCGCAGTTTTTTCAGAAGGTTATTCCACTCCACTGCCCTCACATAAAGAAGAGAGAAAGGAAACGTAATCCAGATATGAGGACCTTTTAACAATACTCCTGAAGGAGTAAACTGAGGTTTGGGCGACAACCACCCGGTGATGTCAGACTAACGTATACTTCAACGCATCACACGCCACAGTTTTCACTTACGACTAATGACTCTGTCAGAGTTCAGAAATGACACCTTGTACACGATTGTTTTGTTGAATCCCTAATTAGCTAAGACGGCATCTTTTTTTTATCTTTACTTTGGCTGAGCCCCTCACTAACCTGAGTGGCGGATTCACGCGCATCTTTCGTGTCATCTGTAAGCTAATGCACTGTTTCTAGAAAGTGCTATTTAAACTTGAAGACGGGAGGCTATTCAATAAGCGCTTTCTGTATGCACGGAGCCTGCAACTGTCTGCAGTCAGCGTTGCTCATCCTTGCTGGGAGTACAGATACTGGCAAAAGAATAAGGCATTTCGTTGCTCTTGGTTCAGTGTACGTGGTTTAAGCGAAGATTGATAGGGGGCACCTTAATCCTGCAGCACTGGGGGAGCCGAATAGATGACGAGGAGTATCTTTTGAGTTACGCTACATTACAACTGAACGTCGATGCAGTCTTCTCTCGTGACGGTTCTTACAAAAGTCAATGTTCTAAAAACAAGTAGCCGCCTATCACTGAATCATCAGGTCGGCTCTGCATCTATGGTGTTCGGCTGATGATATAAAAACAGCGACATTGAATACTGGATGCGGTGACCACTGTCGATAAACACGGGATGAAAATTATGCAAAGCGGCGTGCATTGTGCATGCCCGTTACTGAATCTCAGTGCATAGAGATTAGCGCGCAGCTCCGACCACAGTGTTTTCTACTGTAGACATGTAGAGCTTCCGGACAGGAAACTCCAAACACAAAAATATACCAGTAATTGAACTACATATTGAAACTATCGAGTAGTGCAGGAACAGACACAAAGGATAATGACAAAATTACATAAATGGGATGAAGTGTAACTTTTTGCAGCTCAGAAATCAGATAACAAAAGTCGCCTTAAATGTTCTTGCGTTTCAGGCTCACAGAACGTTTCCTGCTATTACATAGTCTATAGTTTAGGGATAATAAAACATGAATATGGCCTATGCCTACTTTTGTTCCTGACAATTTTATCTTCTTTGCGCGGGAAATAATGGGCTCACCACCCAAAAGTAACTTTTCGTACTCCATGAAGCATTATCAAGTACACGCCCCAGTAAAGAGCGGAGGATGTACAAGTCCCTTAATACAATATTTTGACCGAGTTGGTTACGTACTTACATATGAACAACACAAAGAACGCACAAAGCAAAAGGAAGACACAACAACGCTGTGTGTCCTTTTCTTCTGTTTTGCCATCTGTGTGTTGTTAATATTGAAGGGTGTACAATGCGGATGTCCAGATATAAATGATCCACCTTAAAAGTAAAGCATTCCCCAATGTATATGAACAGATCTCTTTCGTGAAGGCGAAAGCTCCAGGCTAGCAAAACGTTATCAAACATCTGAGGAAAAACACTGAGCGACGAAATGAGTTATAGGTTTAACGTAATGCATACTCTTGGGAGAAATGGAAGCTGACCTGTGTAATCATATTACCGCGTTCCAAGGAGAAAACTGGTTCTTTTTCCTAAACGGGTCATAGTATTATCTAGAAAACGCCAAATATGGAACTGCAACTCGAATAGCATTGGCCGTTCTCACAACCAAACTCGTTGTCGTCGTGATAGTTTAGTGAGCGCGGTCCCCGGAATGTACGCTGCACTGCCATTCTCATTCAAACGGCGGCCACAAGGTCTCAACGGGGTAACCCCAAAGTCATATGTTTGATTGGAATCGTGGAGTTCTGTTTCAAACCACTTTTTTGAGCCGAAAATTTTTATTCCGCTTAGATGTAAAAATTGAAATAGCCAAAAGCAACTGCAGAACCGATTTTTGTAAAGAAAAAAAATCATTGAACTTCTCAGTGTAATTTGAGAAGCGTGAAGAGAGCGGCGGAGCTGCGCAATTAGAGGAAAATTGTGCGCTCAGAACAAAAGGTCGCTTAAGCGCGAGTGAAACATGTGTTGAAACGTTCTGACAGCCAGTCGTTAATTACATTACGACTGTCAATGACAAGGTAAGATCGGATAATCAATCGTGGCTTTGAGGCAGGTGAAGGAAGGCGATTACCATATTTTCAAAGAAAAACTGCTGTCGCCTGGTTTAGGTGCGCGATAAGAGCTCACGAAAAACATGTACGTGCGATTAGTGATAGACGCGATCTCGACGAAACCAAACCTCAGATGTGCGACACTGCTGAGGCCAATAAGAAGAAAAGGACGAGTAGTTATACCAATCTGGTCACAAAGTTTGTCTTAGTGCAAGAGAAGAAAGCAACAGAAATAGGCGATGATTACGGCACGACGACGCAGAGCGGGTATTGAATGAAGGATGTGTGAGAAAATAACTGCGGACTGCACCCTTGCTAATGTAGGTGAGCGCTGTTCGCAGGTCCGCCATGCGCTTTTTCATTTGTTGCAATTCTCTTTGAGTGCTGCTGCCACGCTTCTATCAACTAGCACGACGCCGCTTTGCTATCCACGTTATTAAAATGTAGAATTTGGCCTATAGGAGCTCCTAACGGGTCTATCATAGAAGGAATAGGAATAAGCTAATTTATATCCTCAATGACTGACTTCTACAATCTTGAAACTTTTACTTGCAATATCTTATGTCTACTGAGTAGCACTCCAGATGCTCTACAACTGCACCACGTATCACCCGCTACATGTAGCTAAGTTGTTACTTTTCTCAAGGTTCGCGCCATGGGCGAAAACAGGTGCTCTTCCGGAGAGATCTGTAAGGAGTGCGTAATGACTTCTGAATACGGAGATCTGTTGACATAATTGTTATATGTTCTTAAGCGAACTCGCGTTCTGTCATAGAACCTGATTTTCTCTGTTAAAGTAGGTAAATGTAATCACTTCTGTGAGCATAAATGCATATTGTTGCACCACGTATTCAGTCTATCCCGAAATATTGAGGATTTTTCACCGTCATAAGGACCATAAAAAATCTGTTTACAACATACAGAAGCATTACATCGAACAGAAAATGTGAATTGCGCTGATTCATCTTTTGTGGCATTATTCATAGGCTAGCCATGTGGAGTAAAAAAGGACAGAATAAATAATGCAATTCAGGAGACGACGGTAAGAAAAGCATGGGCTCGGTACGCAGCACGTATAAAAGACGCGAACTTGGGCCAAGCAATGTAGACCACGATGCGGAGATGACGGGTTAGAATCCTGTCGGTGGCATGTTGTTGAATTCTGGTTTATTTTCGGTCAAAATATAAACTTGCACCGCACTGAATACACGGGCACTTTTCTATTCCTAAGTCAAATAAAAACACTCAATTATTATTACTTATTTCAGTTGTTAAAATCAGAAACGCTGTACATGCATATAGGAAACGATTATATTTAAATAACAGTCGAGATAACGCACATCACAAAAAGAATACAGGAGAGGAACACATTTTGCTTTTGCAATTCGTCGCGCAGGCGGGACTAGCGAGGAATAATTAAATTATTCTTTCGACTACGCGAGGTAAAAGCCACGAAGTTAACGACGCACAAATATACGGACAGGAATATGGAGTCCCTTCGGCGTGTTCATCTTCCCAGGTTTAAGGGTAGATGCGTCAGCATGAGACCAGTTGGACGGTGGGCGGATATACAGTTCCGTCGCATCAATGGCTGAGTATGAAGGATGGCTACAGGAAGCTGTATGTGGGCGCCGAATTGTCGGGCAACGCCGGCAGCCGTTGGGGAGAAAAGAACCATCATGTGGCCGACTGTGAACGGTTCGTCAGAAAGCCCGAGCCATTGCCGATGTTCATGCAAACCAAAAAGCTTCCCTCAACCGGTCACCGTTCATTCACGAAACCGCCGACAGCGGCGAGGCGCAACAAAGAACCCCCACTTCTTTCGAAGGGCAGACTGCATGACAGTGACCTTTCTGGCTTACCGCAACGTCATTAGCGTGGGACTTGCACGAGGGATCATAACTTGTTGTGTTCTAGGAAGCCGCCGGATTGACCTTCGCAGGAAGAGACTCCGGAGTTTGTCTAGTTTTTTTTTCCCTCAGATGGTG
This sequence comes from Amblyomma americanum, assembly GCF_052857255.1. NCBI lineage: Eukaryota > Metazoa > Arthropoda > Arachnida > Ixodida > Ixodidae > Amblyomma > Amblyomma americanum. The sequence continues at coordinate 99,581,035 of NC_135501.1, forward strand.
TTTGCGTGCTCTATTAAAATTTCAGGTTGATACGAGCGATTTGTAGAGCCAATGTCTTTGTGGAGATTGCTCTGTGCGTCGCAATTTGTAACTAATTTGATTACTTTTTGGATTTTGTGTTTTAGGAAAGGGTCATTAATACTGTAAAAATTTGAACGGGGCAGTACGCAGCAAGTAACCAATCGTGTTTGGGCTTGCTGCAGTTGGATGCTTCCCCAAGGTGCGATGGACTTTCTAGGCTTTAAAACCGAGCCTAGGACACCAATCTGTCGTCCTGGGTTAGCTTTACGCGCTTTGAAACTTTCGCTATGCGGACGAGGGAAGCTTTCTCTGTTAGACAGTTCCATCTTATTTGCCACTGTGTTTAATATGATATAGATTTGCGAACATTGATATGATATAAATTTGCGAGTTCTTTTTCCATCTTATTTTCCAATGATCTTAATATGATATAAATTTGCAAAATATCTACGGCATTTTCTCTTTAGTTCCCGTAGTTGCAAGTCGCCATTACACCGTCACTGACGGCACACCCACGGTGCAAAGAAAACATCCACCGAAATTTTGCTCCAAAATATATGCACAAAATAGTGCGCAACATAAAGAAGATAGGGGCCGTTACCGAGTTAATATGGCATTTTCAGCACCATGTAATCTTGGAAAGATCTGCTCCATGATTAACAGACGACCCCCAAGGTGCACTATCAAGTATATGCAGCGTTATACGTAATGCAGGTCTGAAGTCAATTACGAAATACCACTTGTGTGTATTCGTGTCTACATTGGGCAGACTGGCCGTTGTTTCAACGAGAGAGCGAGTGTGCACAAACGGACAATAAAAAACAATGAAAGGGGGAACCTGCCTCATCACTGCAGTAATTGTAAAGAACGCGGACCGATGCTGGAAGAGGCAAAGTTTATCGAAAAATGCAGAAAGCGAAGTTTAAAGGGAAGTTATTGAAGCATTTCACATACAGAAAGGGGGGAACACGTGCGTAAGCACTTTTCCTGTTAAACTCAGAGGCCGTTAACTGGATTTTTTAGATGGTCATGTGTAGATCATGTCATTCCGTCTTGTTATTGTGTTCGTAAATTTCTTCGTGCCTTGTTCTGCGACTTGCGATTCACGGGCTTTTATGCATAAACATGATTTTTCTGTACGTATTTTTTTAGCTTGTCCTTGATATGATAACGCACTGATTATGATAATGTACTGGTGTATAGAGGTGGTGTTTTCCGCAATAAACTCAGTTGGTAGTAGACGCTCTTTCTGTCTCCGTGTCTTCGTGTGTTTGCTCTTTTGCGCCATTCAAACTTATGATGAACCAACTAGCCCAACAGCAAGCACTTATGCAAGAAACAAAATTCTCTGTAATTTTGCCGGCCACTAACAGTGGGTGTAGTTGCAAATCTTTAGCGATAAGTTGGCTGCTTTGTTCATGACAGAAAACTGTCCCCGTATTTTGCCACTTACTTGTACTAAGCAGCAAGGGAGAACACGACTCTCACCTTAAGAAGTACAGCATCCGGATCCTAGGAACGCGAGACAATTTGTTCTGAACGACTGTTCAAAGATGAAGCAAAAGATTAGGAGTGATCGCTCGCGTGACTATGCTGCGCTGCTTTGATTTTAGTAGCAAGGGCCCTTAACTTTAACCGCATTTTTTCCATTGCTACAAACAGAAACGCCTTGTGAGGAACCTCTTCAGCAATACTGCCCCGATGAATGAGAAGTTCTGAGGCTCTTATTTGTCTAGAAACCCCTGCCGTTGGATCCTTCCTCCATCGCCACAGTAAACCACCACCTGAGGTAAAGATGCAACCTTCAGTGGCTATAAATTAACTTGAAAAAAAACCAGTCACAAAAGAGAGGCCAAGAGAAGGAGTGTACACGCCACAACGACTGGACTGTCAACTGAGATTTATTAGACAAGAACATAGTCCCAGCAAGGTCAGCAGAGCATGCGCAACGGCCGTATCACAACTAACAGCGCATAGGGCACACAAGATACACCTCTACCGTGACCGACCTAAAAAAGCAAATTTCTTTTCGAGTAAGCGCACCGAAGTTGTGCTAATGCAATCTTGGCCTGACAAACTGATATGGTAAGCCTCCAAGATTTCTCGCTCTTGCTTACCCCTGCCTCTACCAAGAATCGTTACGTTGCTGAACAGTGGATAACACCCACATTCATTGCAATGGCGAGGCAAGTTGGCCCCGTCATCGGACCCCAGTGAGGAGTGGTGCTCACGCAACCGGTCATTAATACATCGACCTGTTTGGCCTATGTATACTCTTTCGCATGTGAGGGGGAACTTGTGCACGACCTGAGCGACACACGAAGTGAAGCGGTTCTCGTGCTGCGTTGTACACACGTAGTTCCTTTCCCTGCCTCGAGAAATGCGCGAGCCCAGACCCGAAAGCTTGCAAGGGGCAGAAAACACCACACTCACTCCCTGCCTGGCCGCCACTTTTTTGATGCCGTGGCTCACTATATATATATATATATATATATATATATATATATATATATATATATATATATATATATATATATATATATATATATATATATATATATATATATATATATATATATATATATATATATATATATATTATTTTTTGTTGCATAGGACAGGGTATTTAAATTGCGCAGGGGTCACCGATGTGTTTATGTTTCATGCTCGCACCTACTGCGCCTCAGTCTCAATGCTGAAATAACATATATTCAGGCACTTCAAAGACGGTCAGCGTCCTGCAAGCAGTTCAAAAGCGATTTTGCTGAGCGTTTTCGGTTTTCCGAGCTTTATGGAACACAGCAAACACAATGCTCTCCGGAGGCGCATTCCGCCTCTCTAAGTTGTGTAGAAATACTGCACGGTCATCGTGGAAACAGGGTCGAATGGAGAAAAACCCCTCCTCTGTACCTCGAATTAACAAAAAGGCTTTATTCGCGGAAAGGCCTGGATGAGAAGAGCAGGTCTCCGGTTCAAGTTTTTACATTGTTCTTTTCCTCAGCTTGACGGTTTGGGGCTAGAACATCGAACTCCGAAGATTTATTCCGACATATGATTGCAGGCTTGACCTTTGGCTCGCAAACGGGAAATACTAGCCTTGATCACACTCACAGTCCAGAGCAGGTAACTCATTTATGGGTCTATCCGCACTGTTGCTTCAAACTGGCGCCGCCTGATCATATTTCACAGCGCGATTTGGAAAGCGCAATTCCGGAGCCCCACCGCGTGCACAAAGCCCAAATCCAGCATTTTGGAAGCGAACATTTGGACCTGCTCCTTTTTGCACGCCATACGGGAGAAACACCTGCTCCGCTGCGGACCGCGTCCTGACCGACCGCTAGATGCAGAAGCCTGGTTTTCTGAGACGTCCCACCAAACGTTACTCCACTTCTTTCAAGAGCCTAATGTGTATCTATATTTGTAGATATTACTTTATGCCAGGCACACTGTGGCAAAAAAAGAAGACATTGAGATCGCCCCGAAGCCTTTAGTCGGTGCAATACAAAAGCCATAACTTGCTTTTTCCGTACCACCAAGATCGCGTTCCTTCATGCGAGCGGACACCTAAACAAAGCAGTGAATTAGTGCACCAGCGGCCTTAGTCCATCACGTCGCTTCCTAACGACACCTGACGACAAAAGCCTGACTGTTGAACGTTGCAGTACGCTAAGCGTAGCAAATTACGTTTTTTTATTGACTAACTGCACCCCCTTGAGTTCCTCGCTTAGTTCAGGCAACATAGAAGCTCGCGTTACACTTGTCCATAGCTCATTTAGAGCCTTGTCAGTTTAGGCAGATTAAAATGGCACGCGCGGACGTTTGTCGCTCGCCTTCGCTGATATAGGTAGCTCGTCATGATCCTCGTCGAAAGCTTTAAAGAACTTTTCTCCCAACGGTACATGCCCGTGTCAGCGGCTGTTTCAAAAGGAAACAATGTACAGAGCGCCGCAAGCTTTCAGGAATTTCGGCTTGCTACCATCGCGTCGACTGCGTTATCGAGGACAATTAGTGAGTCTTCACGCGTCACAGGCGCTTTTCACCAGGGAAAATAACAACCGAAAAACTAAAACGTCATATGCATTACCGCGTCTTTGGGGCGCAATATTATCCACGATCCTACCAGTCACATCAGAGGTCTGAGAAACAAGCGTCTGATGAGTGCTCTGCGTCAAACATTTGTTCTCTCTGCGCTACCCACGGCAAGGCTGCTCGTCGCCATTTGCTGCTAGATCAGTGCGAAACGCCAAAAGAGCGTTTGGTCGTGCTGGTATTTTTCTGCGAAGTGCTGGCAATTCGTGCTGTGAACTCATGCCGAGTTGCCTTCCATGGCCATGCAGCATCCTCAACTTTTCAAGCTGACAATACAAACAACGAACAGAGCGCTTAGTTGCGCTCATCTGCCGATCATTAAAATAGGCTAATTCTACGAGAGCGCTTCACCAACGGGTGAGCGCGAGCCCCAGGAACAGAAACCAGCCCGCAATTAAAAAAACATAATCATTCGCTATGTCTTGCTGGCCCTCCTACTTACTACCTGACTCTAAAGAGCGGCCTGTTATGCATATCTGTAATACAACTATATTAATAAAAAAAAACATCTGGCTACACACTTGTTCCCCTCTGGATGCTACAGATGTTACAGATGGTATCTGCCGCCCACAGGGGCATTTCCATTATCTCTCGCATTGCATTCATTTTTGTCTCCTAGGGCAGTTCATTACCTACCTTTATTTTCAGTCTTTCTTGTCTTCTTTATTTCATCCTTTACAGCTTCTTTATCTGATTTCATCTCTTTTTTGTTTGTTTCTACTCAACACTTTCGCGTGTTCACCCCACTCAGTTTCAAATATTAAGTGGTTAAAGGGCAATTGGAGATGTTTCAGAACTTGGCCAGTTTTAACGATGAAATGTGAGAAAGCTGGAGCTAAACGATAGGAAGTCTTTTTGTGTTGGTGTTTAAAATGAAGATGTTTTCTGTGAACAAAACTTTGACGACATTTAGGCTTCTCTGCAGTGCACAACAAAGGGAGGGGGGCAGGTGGTCCCAGTGATGACGTCCTCGGTTGCGGTGGTACATTTCCAAAGCAGAAACCTTTGCTCGGAGGAAGAAAATCAAGGGCAATGAAGGTAAAGCAGCCGAACGTTGTGGTCGGATGTGTCGGGAGGATGACGTTGAAAGCAACTGAATTCTGAATCAACACAATGATGTAATTGCCTTGTTTCATAGCAATAAATCACAGCGTGTAGCGGAAGCGTTTTGACCAGTCGCGGCTTTATACGGCGAGTACGTCTTTTCTTTAAATGAAAGCGCAAAACAATTTTGCAGGTTTAGCCTAGAAGCTTCATACTTCGGAATCCTCGTGTATGGTCGCATTTCGAGAAAAGCGCTTCAGCTTCCGTTTAAGCATATACGTTCCCATTTCCTTTTTTATCCGTCTGATTCTATAAGCAGAGTGATTTCTGGGCAAACTTTCCCCCACAACGTAATCCAATGCTGAGCTTCAAACATGCGACTATACTGCAGTACTTGAGACCAAAAAATAAACAAATAAATTAATATTCTTCGACGTGAGCGCTCATACTAAAGCGGAACATATTTCGTTGGGAAAAAAATAATAGTGCAATTTCAGACACCAGATCAACTCTGTTTTCTTAGTGTCCATTAGAATTCATTTCTCAAGTCTGAATGTTCCCATGAACGTGCGTATATGTTTGCATCCGTACATTCAGAAAATTTTTCCTCTGCAAGTTTCCTGTATGACTTCGACTGCGGTCCTCTGTGCTTTCAGAAATATTCATTAACATCCTAATGAATATATTTATTGAAATATTAATTGACATGGTGGAGGAGGAGGAAGTTACGAGGTATGGGTTTACTAGGGGCAGAAGGCTGGCTTAGACAAAGAATTCATCCTAATAAACTACTCAGCGTACCACTTTGTAGCGCAGTTCTTTTAATTCTGACAGAGCGGGAGCACAGTGAGTATTCTCTCACTTACACGGCCACTTAGGCTGCAGAAGTGAGGGGTTTTCGTGTCCTATTTGTAAAACCATCTACCACGGATATCGGCGATGCCCTTCTGTCCGAGGTCTATCTGCATGGCGTTGCGGATGCTTGAGAAGAACAACCTTGGTCCCACAAGCCCCACCGGTGGCGGCTTCTGCCAACGCAGGGCAGTGACGCGTCGCTTATCCTCTACAACACTTCGTCAGGAATGCATGACGAGGCCCAGCGATCTATAAATCGACAATTTCTAATAGGACTTCAAGTCCGATTTCAACAATATTTCTGTGAAGCCTGTCTGAGACTAGAAACTGAACCTCAAACCGAAACCGAAGCGAAAATCAAAGTGCTCGCCCACCTTATTCGCAACCGTACTAAACGCTCAAAACCGTCCACCATTGTTTTCTAAAAGCCAAACATGTGTTTAATGTACGCGATTATTTATAAAGATGCGTTGAAGCCAACACCCCTCACATCTCTCAGAAATATATGACGATGATTTGTTTTAGAGTAAGCTGCCTAGTCAAGTCTCGTAAAGTATATGCAAACAATAGTATAATGCTATGCTCCGAGCGATTTCTTCAAACTGATGCGACAATAAAGACAAGATTATGCGAGAATAATAAGAAATAACATAAACATTGATATAGCGAAAAAAGCTACGTTATTTTATAAAATTTTTATGGGTATGCGTTATTTCGTGCCTTATTTTTTCTAGTTTGATGACAGTAGTTTACACTAAAAGCGCAGTACGAATTAGTAGACCGTATTCAGAATTTCTCGTATAAACGCGTTCCGCTCGCTGGCTGTGCCACATACCAATATTCTGATCGATAAAAGAAGTAGAATTTTCAGAACGGTTATTTCCAGTCCATGTGAGGAACAGAAGTAATATGTGACGCCGAAAAAAGGTTTTCCAGAGGCTGGGGTCACTTTTCCTACTTCTGTTAAACAATTCACTATAGCACACTCCCCCGCCCCCCCCCCCCCTTCCCCCCCCCCCGTTTTCATACACGTTTAAAAACTCCATGAGCATAAAGACCAGATGCCTAGAACCAATCTCCTGACGACGGTGTTAACTTTACTAAGTTTCTTGAATGAAGATTCGCGAACACTAAATCTTGGACGTAAGTCACATAACCGAAGCGATGTCAAACGCGTGCCGAAGGAGACTAAGAGATTAAAGCATAGGAGAAAAAAGAGAAAGCAGTATGATAGGGGGATAATTGCACAAGTGAGTTTGAAAAGTGCATGAAAAGAAAGCGAAAGGTTTTTTTCTGCTAGGAGAAAAATGCCTCGAGACCTTACTTTTAGTATTAAGTAGGAAATCATTCCCAATCCCAATCTAAACACTCCATTCCAATTTCACCATGACAAAGACAATTTGTAAGGCACCTTTATTTCCACCGCATAAATCTCAAAGCGCGTTGCTTCACGCTTGAGGCTTGATATAAATACAACTTCCAATTATTTGAAGTCCGCGTGCCTCAATATCTATTATATGCAACGAATCAAGGACCAAAATCTGAAAATCAAATTGAAAATATTCTTCGCAGTCCGCGAATCAATCAATCAAGCAAGAAACATGAATTGCTCGAAACACCACGTCGCTACTTTGTGTTGTATTTATAGCTGGCATGCATCTTGCTAAAAAGAGAAAGCTTATTAAGTTCTGGATAATTGCGTGACCGACGTCGCCACTCTAAAACAAATAAATACAATGCAGCACTATGCAAACTTCGACGCAAGTGCCACACGAAGGTATCATTTTTTCATGCAACCTGTTTTCATCAACATTGTCGATCTACATCTCGTCCTCCCTGCGACAATAACTGACGCTAAACAAAAAATGGCGTTGAAGATAATGTAAAGACGGTGTCTGAGCCGTTACCCCCTTAAATGCATTATTGGGGACAGAAGTAGCCGGGACGCGGCATCGACGGGCGGAGCAGGCGAAACTGCATCGCTGCGCCATCTAGCGATGACTCGTCTGGGTCGAGGCCGAGGAGGAGCTAGGACGCGCGTGCGCACGTGCTTGATATCGAACCGGACGAGTCATCCCTGTATAGCGCAGCAGTACAGTTTCGCCTGCTCGGGCCATCGAAGCCGCGTCCTGGCTACTTCTGTTTCCAGTAGTACGTACGAAAACTGAAGCAACTCGCATATAACTGTGCACGGCCACCGTAGAGCCGTAGGCTGAACCAGCAAGAAGCGACAGTGAAGTCGCTGGTGGCTCCACCTCACGTACTTGACAGTAACGGCGTCAGAGCACGTTCACTACCAAGCCCACTGCCCACTTCTAGTACACATTAGTCTTGCCTTATAATTGGTCATACAATGAAATCTCAGCAATTGCTCCGCCTGTGTCGCATTAGGGAAAGAAAACAGAGAACCTACCTAGTAGGCAAATGATTCAGCAGGCCGCAGAGATTTCCAGGTGCTCTTCAGCTGCAGTACACTTCGAAAACCTTCTTGCATTAGAGTGAAATCGCCTGTTAGTTAATAAAATATAGATTGTCCGAAGCGCGTGCTGGTACTTTCCGGATAGAATTCCGTGGCTTAATCTCGATGGTAGTATGTCCAAATGTGATCGGTCATTTCTTTACGGGGTACGTAGCACAATGTTGTGCCACACAGCGGAGGTATAATGATAAAAGCCTGCAGCGAACAGTTCTTAGAGACATCATCAGCAAAAGCGCAAGTCCACTCCGGCATGAACGCCTCTTCCTTTGATCTTTAATAGGCCCTGTCTTGCCCCATCTCCCGGAATCTCATCCTGCAAGGCTTCCTCTCTGATCTCGCCACGTGATGCTCTGCCATCCCCTGTTGCGCCTTTTCTGTAAAGACATCTTCTCCCTTACACTAAAGAACCAGTGCTACTCTTTTGTCCGGATTACATTCGTTGGTCGTCTATTTCAGTTGCTTGATTTAAGCTATGATATTTATGCCATCTTTTCGTTCCTTGATCCTTTATGTTCCGCCTTATGAACACCTCATATCTTTGCTGTATTAAGGTTTTGCATAAATGCCAAGGTTGCTATTTGGCAAGAACCTGAGGATACAAAATCGACGAACCGAACGCAGTAACTTGCATCCGGCGAATCTTTTTTTTTCACTTTCTCCTGCATAACGCAGCAGCAAGATGGTGAGGCTGAATTATTTTTGTAACTTCGTTGCTTATTCAAATTGTTTGTTTGTTATGATACTATGTAGAAAGAACAATAGAACTTTGTAGAATAGAACAAGTAGCAGTTAGCCGAATATGTGACCCTTAACCAAATTACGGAGCAGTACAGCAGCTTGGTACCACTATGATCTACGCAGGTTTTATTATAATATTAATAATTGGTTTTGGGGAAGGAAATGGCGCAGTGTCTGTCTCATATATCGTTGGACACCTGAACCGCGCCGATGGTTTTATCATACTGAGAAATTCAAACCACCAGTGACATTACGGCAATTTTAATTATGGCCACCATCATGTAAAAATGAAAACCGGAGAAAGGATATATTTAAATGCCTTTAGCAATAAAATATTTAATTTTTACTGTTGAAGTAATTAGGGAAGATAGGTTATTTGTTAAGAAAAATGGAATGCGTGGTTTCGCTTTGCATATATATCATATTAGTCAGCAAGAAGCGTGTGTCAGGCAAATGTAATGCGGGAAGGTTCGGAAATTTTGCCCCAAAAGATCATTCATAATAAGAGAGTAATTACTCTTCAGTATACACCCATTTGCAGCTCTAAAGCTACAAAGGAGCTTTCTAAGAAACTTTGTAGTGAAATAAAAATTCTATCTGATCCTGGGCTCGAGCCCGTGGTCACCGCTTCACCGGAGCAGTCGCTTTACGAGCTGTCCTAAAAAGATGGCTGGTTTATGTTAGGGCGAGAACAAACTCATCAACAACTCGTAGTGGAAACCTAGTGTTTGCCAAATGTTTACGAGAATCACCCAAGGTGCAGCAACTTTTTAATCAGGGAGTAATTATTCACATGAATCCACCTAAGCGCAGCCCTACAGCTAGAACGAAAAGTCTGGGTTCGAACGCTACACCTGGAAGAATTTTTTTATGTACCAAATTTTGAAACAAACTGACTGACATTCCTTGGTAGCCCTATGGATGCCCTTGCGAGCATCTCAATGAATAATTAATGTCTTCTTAAAACTCTAGCCCATCTTTAGGGATTCCCTTTAGCAGTTGACCAAAGTTCTTTCTGATGGCGATTTAAACAACAGGCAACAAGAACTTGTGTACTGAAGAGGAAATATTGCGCCGATTCTAACCGCTCTAGCCAGAATTCTCGGAGAATAAATTTAAAAATTTAGGCTATTTTCGAGCTCTCCGTGCATGCTCAAGAAAGCCTCATACACTGCTAGAGTAATGAAAGAACGCTACATGACAATGACTTTGTCCATAAAAAATCGGTTAGATCGGATGATTTTTCAAACCAGCTCCTAAGGCAAGTTAGCTTTGCACGAAGTTTCCGGAGACACTGCAGATTGTATAATTTGATTTTTAAAATAACGTCAGGAAGAAGAGGAGAAATATTGAGAAGAAGGAAAAATACTTCTTACTGGTATCAGAATTTGCTCCATCACAGTCTGAATGATATAAATCCAAAGATTTTGTACTTGGACTTTTGGTCAAGAGTACTACAACCCCTCGGGAGACATCGTCCGATTTCAGAGGATCAACGACGCCGGCTGACAGGTACTACATCACATAGCCGTGACGTACAAAATCTTTCGTTTTGGCCTTTTTGTGCACGACGTGGCTGCAAAAAAGTCTCAGAGGGGCCCTAAAACCCGTCTGGGTGGTTCGCTGTGTAGAGGCAGCTTTACTGGCGCTCCCAGAAGATGTCACACTCATATAACGGCGTGTGCATGCTGCCGAAACAAGCGGCTCAGATCAGGCCGAAAACAACATCGTAAGCACAAACACTATACCAGGAAGAGAAATGTCACTATAGGTGCTTCTCAGGAACAAAAGCACATGGTTTTACCATAGGTGAATTTCATTAAGCGCACACAGCAAAAGGAAAGAACAGAGACAATGGGTTCTGCAGAATACGAGCAAAGGACCCTCGAATTTCTAAACACGACAAAAAGAATAATAATCATCACGGGTCGAAGTAAGTTTAGAATGCTGCGTTAGGTACGCTGCCTATAAAAATGTAAAAATGAATTCTTTTCTTTCCTATAGCTGATGCTCATTTTTTGCTTTAGTTTGAAAACGGTTAAATGGTACCCAGGAGAAGACATTTCCAAATATGACATAAGGCTAGACACAAAATGCGGCGGTTAAAGTAGTCCCAACGAAGAAAAAGCAATCTTAATTAAGAAAGCTTGCGCACAGTACTACACCTTGTCAGGTTATTGCATGGCTTCGGAAATCGTTATTCTTGTTGTGAAGCGCCATGTGTATAAACAGGTTTCCCCGGCCTAAATGACATGAGAATTGCTGTCGTTATTTGTCGTAACGAAAAATACCGCGTCTTATAGTGTCCACGGCCATTTTTTTCAAGGTGTTGTACCTGTTGCATGTCGATGCCGACAGAGCCATGCTGACAGATAATGCTTGTGCTGGGAAGAGGTTTTGCGAGAGAGTCTCGCCGCAACACGCGTTTGAACAGTTTTGCGAGAATAAAAAGCAAAAAATAATAACTTCATACGCTCACAGAATTGGCACAGTAGCCGAGAATGAGTACTGTCCGAAGTATGCCACCTATAGCCTTCGTTACAAAGTTTTGGGCTGTTAAGCTCTGAATTTCTGCGGGGTACGTTAAATTATACTATTTTTTATTTGGTTTGTTTGTTGTGATAGTGCTATTTTTGTTCTCAAGAAACGCAAAATCTCTGTTGTAAGCCTCTGATTAAACATGTAGTGACCCGATAGCTACAACTGGCAGCGTGGAACTCGCTCAGTCGAGTTGCAAAGTCATTCTTTCGCCGCTGCGTTTCGCTGGCCGTTCCTTTTTCATCTTCGTCCCTGGACGGGGATTCACTCTCTCCCTCTATCCACTCCTCCCCCCACACAGTTTCGGTTTTGTTTATGGGGGTTTAATGTCCCAAAGCGACTCAGGCTACGAGGAACGCCGTAGTGAAGGGCTCTGGAAATTTCTACCGCCTGGGGTCTTTTAACGTGCACTGAAATCGCACAGTACACGGACCTCTAGAATTTCGCCTCAATCGAAATTCAATCGCAGCGGCCGACATCGATCCTGCGTCTTTCGTGTCAGCAGCCGAGTGCCGTAACTACTGAGCCACTGCGTCGGGTTTTACTCAGTTTCGCTGGCGCGCTGCGCCGCCGGCAGCTGCCACGCTGGCCACGGTGCCGCCAAGCTGAAGGCTCGAAATGCTAGCCCAATTTAGGCATGCAGGCGCGCGGTGCGCACAAAGGCTGCGTACTATGACGTCACTCCGCGCATGCGCACAACTGACGAGGGGGTGGCGCATGCTCCGCCGTCGGCGCAGCGGCGAGGCGCATGGCGTGCACACCAGCTGCGGGCAATGACGTCACAGCGCGCATGCGTACAGCTGGCAGAGCGGTGGTGCCACGGCTCAGACCGCAGCCACGCTGACCCCGCGAAGTGGCTGGCGTAGTGTACCTATCGCTAAAAAAATATTCCCAACCATTGTGTTTATTATTATGTTTAAAACAACGGTAGCGTTTTCACTCAGAAAAAAAAAACGCAGCCAAGCTCGTGGCACCGGATTGCTATTGAGAATATATTTTATAATTAACATTACACTTCGTTTTAAATCTCAATATGTAGGAAAATCTTTTACGCTGATTGGCGTGGTTAAATTGTAAATATTTTCTAGTCACTAAGCAATCCAGTGTTAGGAATAATTCTTGTACTTAAAGAAGGGTTAAGCAGGATTCGTAGGAAAGTTTTTGACAGGAAATACTCCGCTCGGCAAAGTAAGCAAAGCTAAGTTTCCATGTCTTCAACGGATCTGAACAGCCGCGCCTCACGTAATTAACCCCTGCGCGTGTCAGGCACAAGAAAGGGCATTTTGTGTCCGCGAACTTGTCTTTCCAGCCCGCATGGTTAAACTCGCGTCGTCAAGCACAGCGTTCATGACCAGCGGACCGTTTGATAAGGCTATTGAGGATATGCGAGTGAGTCGCGATGCACTGCGACCAATCAGAACGGCGCCTCTTCGCAGCGAACCAGGAAAACAAATGCAACTGGCGTATTTATTCTCGGCGTACAATTTTTGCAATCGAACCGCGGTCTTTCATAGCTGATGAAGCCATTATCTCTTTTAAACGCTTGTGTAGCACTAAGAGGTAGGTGGTCTCAAATTCTGTTAGTCGCGTTTACTGGTTCATATGCCACTTGCGCAAACGATAAGCCACCTAAGTTTTTTGTACACGCCCTCCTCAATCAGGCTTTAACCGAGAAGGAAAGCAGCCGCAATAGAAACACGGACCAGCTGGAATATAAACACCAACAGAGCGAAGAGACTGCATAAATGGTAGGAGTTGATTGCCTTTATGATATCAAAAGAAATTATAAAGAAATCAAATTGATTACCAGGTGAGCCACAGTGTTCTGGAGCATATATAGGCTAGTACGGCTAAGCGGACGAATAAAGTTCCTCTTGTATGAAATAGAAAAAAACAGTTCTCAAGGAATTCTCGCCCAATCAGCCATCCTGGGACATGCAGTACAGTTTACAAAGCCTGGCGGCTGCAGTCACCACCTGTGAGAAGAGCTTCACGCTCAAATCTGGTTACGTTTTCGCAATACCGCCTTGACTTGATATAGAGTTCTGTCTGCAAAACATGTGGTGTTCCTTGTTCATGATGCGTGTAAATTAGAGCTATTTTATTCAACCGTATGCATTTTAGCTGAAGAAAAGTATCAAACGGATGAATCTTGCCGGTATGCCCATACGGGGCAGAAACGTGGAGGCTAACGAGAATGTTCAACTTTATTTAAAGGCAACGCAGGCAGCTATTAAAAAGGAAATGATAGCTTTAACCTTCAGAGACCGGAAGCGGGAAGAGTGGGTGAGGGAACAAACGCGGGTAAGTGACATTATTGTCGAAATCAAGGAGAAATGAGCAAGGGCATGGCATGTATGCGAAGGAAAGATAACCGATCGTCCTTAAGGGTAACGAACTGGATTCCCAGACAAGGAAAGCGTAGCAGGTGGTGACAAAAAATTATGTGGGTGGACGAAAATACGAAGTTTATGCGAGTATAGTGGCCGCGGCTTGCACAGGACAGGGTTAATTGGGGAGATATGGGAGAGACCTTTGCTTTACAGTGGGCGTAGTTAGGCTGATAATGATGATGATATTCAAACTGCGCCTTCGGTATGACGAATGCTGATAATTTCACTAGACCGCGATGTTGACATGTTAAACATTTTACTAACCAGAGTGCAATCATCGCTCCGTAGAAAACATACGATGACCTCGCAGCGGAGCAGCATAGCTACGAAGCAAACCCAGGCTTCATAGGCTTGCTTACCGCGGTTGTAGCCTCCTCTTGGTTTCTTTTTATTTTGAAGGCGTTCAAACGCATGCAGCGGCCCCACCCACAAAAGCTTGCTTTGTACTTGAAAGGCGGACTCCCTTGGCAATCTTACAGCTTCGCCATTTTGCCCTTGCTCTGTGTCAGTTTCGGAAGCAGCGTTTTTTCCATCTTTTTTTCCCAAACACTACTATGCATACGGACGGACGCACACAAGCACAGGTATATGAGTGGACCCCTTTCGTAAGCACTACGTGGGCAAAGACAACAATTAGAGGAAATAATACCTGCACTTCAACCTGAAGTTAGATAATTTGGTAATTTTCTAGCGCTGGGCCACTTGTTGAATCCTCCCTTCCAACGCCTCTCCCATTCTTCTTTTCAGTCGGTTTCCTCTTTTGTGCAAACATGAAAACATGCAAAAGTTAAGACGCCGTAAAAACGAGAGTAAGAGTGCACGCAAAAAATGTGTGATTGCTTTGTGGGAATGGAAAGATTGCGGCTATGGATTAGCTGTGAGCTCATGCTTTTAGCAGAGCCATAAGATACTTAATGAGCAGCTCACCTCAAAGCCTAATTTTTTTTCCGAGCGTGGATTATAGCGCGGGTGTATATGAACTTGCGACAAAGAAATTTGAGCGCATACCCGCCCCATGGAAAGAGTGCTGGCTTCCTCGTGTGTGCCAGCAGTGTTATTGGTGTAAAATTTATAATTTGAGGCAAACGCAGTGTGCAAAGGACCCATCCAGCTATTATGAAGTACTTTCTTTACTAAAACAAGTGAAAAGACTTCGTGTTTTTCTAAAGTGCTGCACGTATACCTCCTGTGTAACATGTCTTTCTGAAGCAGCTAAACGTGGGAACCAAAATACTTAACTCAACTACTGATTTGCGCGAAATATTCAGGCGGCAGGATGTGCTTTTTCAACAAGATTGAAAAAGCGGCAATGATAAATCCATTCCTCATTACCACGCAGCTTTAGTCTCATAGGCTCACTGATTGGTTCTGTGAACACAATGTTTACGATACCGTATACCACTACAGTCCCCGCTTACCGCGTTTTCCAGGGGCCGGTGCGCATGGACAGATGCTCCGCAAGGACGAGTGTAGGGCAACTTTGGGCGCACCAGGCACGCCGCTGTAGTCTACACATGATCATTGGCGGCTGGCGTCAATGGTAACCGCTAGAGGCAAACAGATTATGACACGCTAAACCTTTTGAATATTTTGATGCAGTGGTGACTATTCTAGCAGTAAACACAGACGAACACATCGTCAGAGTAAATATATGCTGCGAGTCAAGCCTTATAGTCTCTGTTACCTTCAAGACCACTTGCAGAGAAACGAGAGAAGACAAACGAGACAACTTGAAATTAACTAGACATTAAGAAAGGGGTACCAAGTACAAGGCACTACGTTATCTTTTCGCAGCTGACAAAAGTAGGTAACACCTTTCATATTAGTAAAAAAAGCTAAGTGCATAAACACGCCTGACTTAACGACATTGTACATTCTTAACGTGGAGAACCAAGATTCATGATACAGCAGCGGCGCGCTTCAAGCGAACGCACTCAGCTAGCCCTCCAACGAATGTGCTCTCAAGTCACGGTCTCCACCCGATGTTACAGAGCAGGCGTTGCGCATGAAAATTAAACGCTGAAAAAAAACCATCTCCTGAAAAATTTCTCATGTGACGCATACGCATTTCGGTATGCTCATTTTCAGAGTGGGTTGTTGAAGATTTCTTATATTTCCAAATTTTACTCTAGCAACTATTTACCGTGCTCAGGGTGTGCGCTTTGTACAAATATTCATTTTCACTGGGTTGTCACTGTGTTGTCAGGTGCAACGCTCACTCCAGTCTTGACCTAGTCCCCGCAGGGGGCGTCTGCTGCGTGTTGACGTTGGTGAGTGGCGACACCATGGGTTCCCGAGCATCCGCAAATGGCCAGTGGTGATTTGGTGTTCGAGCTGCAGAACAACGCTCAGCACTTAAAATTTCCGAACATTTTGGCTATAGGGGAATCCCTGTTTCCATCACAGCCCAAAGATGCCTTAGCAAAATCTGTGGTTTTATGTCTGAGATTGGCTTCCTTCGTTTGACAGAGGAGGAACTGCAGAAATGCCTCAAAGACCGAGAAGTAATCAACGTGCACATGATTAAGAGCCGGAATGATGGCAAGGAAATTCCTACCAAATGCCTTATACTGACGTTCAGCACCAGTTCACTGCCTGAAACAATGGAAGTGGAGTACATCAAACTTCCTGTACACACCTACATGCCAAATCCCAGGAGGCGCTTCATGTGCCAGAGATATGGTGATGGATCACTGAGCGGTCGCGGCCATGAGATGTGCGCGAAATGTGCATCAAGAGAACACCAATCAGACAATTGTGAAGCTACACCATTATGTGCAAACTGCCAACGGGACCACCCAGCATATTGAAGGACAAGTACATGCTGCAAAAAAGAGATAAAAAATCATAGCTATAAAAACCAAAGAAAATATATCATTCAAGGAAGCACAAAGGCGATTTGCACTCTCAGAAAACTCTTTCACTGCAAGAACAAATTTCACTGATGTTGTGCGTAGGGGCGGTGCACCGCACTGAACTCTGACACATGCCGAGGCTACTTTAACCGAGCCTATGGCAGGGCCATCCACGCCCCAGGCAGGGAGAGTGAAGGTTAGTCGGCCATCTCCAAAGCAGGAAGCGCCGGTCCATGCCTCGGCATCCCGCAGGACTTGCCCCCGTCGAGGGGGGGGGGGGGGGGGGCTGAAATCTACACACCTGCGGCTTCCCCTCGGTCCTCCAGCGCCTCTGGTGAGGTGACGGATGTAACTCCGAGTCCGCCTGCTTTGCAGCGGCGGAAGAGCTGTCTTGAGTGAAAAAGAGATAGAGCCCTTATAACAGGCCCAGAACATAAGTAAACTTCTTTGACACCCACGCCCAATCATAAACATGGCTTTTTTAGTTAAGTAGAACTGTAAAGGACTTTTGAGAAATTAGAGTGATATAACACATATTTAGGTCAGTGTTGCCCGTAGCTTTATGTCTTCGGGAAACCAATCTTGGTCCACAACATATACATATCCTGAAACATTATAAAACCTTAAGACGCACTCGCGAGCAGGCAAATCGACTCTCGGGAGGTGTCGCCATTGTCGTTCAAAGCGGCGTCCCTGTTCAAGAAATCAAACTGAAAACAAAACTTGAGGCGGTTGCAGTCAGCGTCGTCAGCTACAAAACACTAACAATCAATTCTGTATATTTTCATCCACATTCACTAATAACAGCCCATAATCTACAAGAACTGATCGGTTAACTTCCGGAGCCATATCTGTTGGTTGGCGATTTTAACGCTCACTCCTCCTTTTGGGGAAGTGAACGCTGTGAGGCTAGAGCACGTGCACGTGCAGACCACTGGCCACGAGATAGCCTGGGACGAGGCGAAGATTGTAGCCACAGAAAGAAATAATTTGAAAAGACTGCATCTAGAATCATTAGTCATCCAGACGACGAAAGATACTTTGAACAGGAATCAAGGCTCTCTTCATCATATCTATGCAAAAAGATTAGGAACAATCCTGAAGACTATATAATCCCGCCTTCTTCTTTGACAGTCTTATTGTGAACAAGGGTCCCGTACGGGACCCGAAACGTCATTTTTGTTTGTTTTTGACTTGGTCAGCGACCCAAACTTCACCGCGTTATTATGCTTCATCCTGACCAGACGGTATTCCGTCGAACGTTAGACTACAGTATACTTCATACGATGATTTTAGAGCGCTGTTGTTTATAGTGAGGAAGCAGAGCACATATGCAGTATCCTTGTTCCGTGAAGCTTGGTTTTTAGCACTCTGAGGAAACTTGCAACGAAGTGAGTAAATAAGGATATTTGGGAAGAAAAGATGAATGAGCGCGTTGGTGCTTATTTATGCTCACGCAGCGCATAATGAAGAAAAAAGAGAGAGAAAGGCAAACATTTAAATCCCCTTGTACGCATAAGTCGATAGCCTTCATTGATTGTACCAAGGAATTAAAATCGAGGCAATCGAAACTATAGAATAGTCTAGGCACTTTGTAATTAAATGGCGCGCTATGGTGTTCATTTCACAGTCATCTGTTTGGAAATACAGAAAGACGAGTGCGCCTTCGAGCTCAAAATGTAGCAGGACCTTCCGTCGCTGAGCGGCTTGAAAGTGCCGCCGAGGGGAGCTCTGTGGGAGTTCGAAACTTGACCCCAGAAAAAGCTGCATAAAAAAATGAAACAAAGAAAACTAGCATGAACAGCAAAAGTTTTATGTTTGCACACCATGTGCCAGAGTTGCTCTCGTGTCTGCAATGATGGCACAAAACTTTCGCTTGGCCCTGAACTCACTTCGTTGCGTCTGTTTCTGAAGGGCTGCGATGGTATTCCCCAGATGCGGGACTTGCTCGTTCCTTAGCTGCGTTTTATTTGTAAGGTTTGTTTACCGCATTATAGATGAGTCGTTTTGAGAGAAGTGGAATGTTTGCGGCCTCTCTTTGGGAGATGAGAATAATACTCCAGAGAGCGAGCTTGAAAAGGAAACTCAACTGTCTTGCATGTCGACAAACTGTCGTGTTACGATCAGTTTTCCTTGTTTGATCTGGCAGCGCTCATCCCCTGTTCATTGCTGTGTGCTATTTATGTTTTTTCTTCCACCTTGTTTGCCGCCTCCTCGAAAGCACTTTTTCTTTTCCCAGGGTGTCTTTTGTCCAGGATGCTGATGACAAGGCTGTAATTCCTGCTGAAAATGTCCTGAATTCCTTTAGGAGAAGAAATTTTAGACTAGTGCGCAATAACTTTCGGCTAACACAGCCTCACAATTTCGGTGCCTTGTTGAAAAGGGTACGCAGGGTGCTGGCCTCCCCAGAAATATATTTGACGTTCGCAGTATGACCACTGAGCGCGCAGTGCAGTGGTTAATGATTTCAAGGTTATGAGGGACGCCGTAGTGGAGGGTTCCGGATTATTTCGATCACCTGGGTCTCATTAACATGCGCTGGCATGGCACAGTACTTTGGGATCTAGCATTTCGCCTCCAGCGAAATTCAACCGCCGCTGCATGGATCGAATTTTCCTATTTCGAGTTAGCAGCTGAGCACAATAACCACTGAGCTACCGCGGTGGCTCTGCGGATATTGAGTCTTTTGTGCTGCTCTATTTGACTGCGTGCTGATCGCGAATGTTGCGTCATACTGATGGTGCTTTAAAAGGAATAATATCAAAATAGGCAACAAATAGACGATTTTTTTTTATTCTAATGAGAAAATTTGTTAGCATAGCGGAAAAACGTTCTCACCATGTGGCGTAAGCATAAGCACATCAGACGTCATTTAAAAATAGCGCTAAACACAAGCCCTTGTCTTTGCATTGTTTGGAGGGATTTATATCTTCGTATCGTATAAAAAGGTAGAGTGATTAGAATACACAGGTCGTTTATACGCAGTTAAAATACATTATCTGAAACTAAGAATCGCCTGTTCATATACCTCAGATTTTGCAAAGATTATGAGATTGTACTCCATGTGTTATTCACTTTGTCAACTGTGGTTCATGCCGTCTTTTGGGCACTATAACGTTGTTTTTTAAACGCATACCTTCCTTGTCGGCAGCGATGCTGATTGCGAATACGCACAAAGAGACAATTAAGTAAAGAAATACGTCGACTATGATTATATAGGTTATTCAATCATGGTCCAGCACTGCTTTCCTGGGCCTATCAAAAGCACCTAGCGTGGACGGACGAACGGACGGAAAAGAGAAAGAACTTCTGCAGCGCGACGGAGACGGCTGTTTACTTCCTCTTGGATATGAGATAAATAAATTTTAAACGTCTATAAAAATATATATTTAGACATTGCAAACACCATACAGCGCACGAATATTGACATTAGAGATTCGAATGGAAGTTGGTGTTAGCTGAATGTTTTATTTTATCATTGTATTCAAACAGTTCTTCAGAAATTACTTTATCTATTTCTCTCAAGTACTGGGTCCAGTTGATTTTTTTGTCAGCCCGCAAAACAGTGCCGTGGCACTGTCCTATAAAAAGTTTCTCCAGCCTTGTGTGCCCGAGGCTTTTGGAAACAGGCGAGACAGGTGCGCCATTACAATGCCACTTTTTTGTGATCCCGCTTTTTTGTGAGCCATGCAGCAGTTAAGGAAATGGCGTCATTAAAGGCGATGCTAATTCTAGGTATACCCAGTACGTTCTGTGAGAATTCTTTCTGAGATAGGATTAGAAGTGAGAGAGGATGTGCTCCCTGGAAACGAGCTCTGTAATTTGGTATGCATGATATACGTCGTGTTGGTAAAGCTAACAGGAAATAAAATTCAGATGCTGAGTACGAAAACCAATTACGCAAATTTTTTCTCTCGGCGCTTTAGTGCCATTTTTTCACATTTTTTCTCACCGGTTAATTAAACACAGACGATACACGCTCCCGGCACTTGTGTATCTACCGTAATGTTCTTGAGTTTCTGTACTGAGTGATATATTGAAATTTGCAACCACACCTACAGGGCAGCGTTTAACGTAGTCTTAAGAACCGAGGATACGTTTC